>NC_090931.1:1219459074-1219762104 GCF_040938575.1 Ambystoma mexicanum
AGTCAGCATACCCAATGAGCATGTAGGCGCAGGAGAAAGTGTTTGTGCAGCCATCATTGTATCAGACTGTATCAGCTTGATTTCTCCCTCAAAATCTAGCGCAGAATCTAACACGTGACTTGCCTACAACAATGCAACGACGGACCCGATAACCCAAACACGACTAGTAAAACTAGTAAAACATCTGTATCATCGACAACACCTTTACCTGTGGCATCAAGCATGGTGAGCGATGAGCGACGGCCAGCTAAGATCACTTCACTAATCTCATCAACAACTTCGTCAGTAGCCAGTGGCTCTGGCACCTTCAGAAAGTCAAGTACCCTACAACATGATGCTGCCCTCGTACCAGGCTTTCGGAATTCTGGGTACATGACAGGAAAGTCGCGAAATTCAGCAAATGGCTGTGCAATTAATCTACTCGAAATGCCTCTCCAACCTTCTCTGCAAAACGACGCACACAATGCAACTGCTCCCCAGCAGCCACAGAACTCTGAGCGGCAGTCTACAAAAATTCTTCATCCTATAGTGAATCAAAAGCATATGGAGCCTTCACAGACCATACCGACAGCCCTTGCTTCCTCGTTACCTTCACCAAGGCCGAGAGACGGGCTACAAGAAAAAGAAAGTGTGTCAAACCTGCTGACCACAGCGAATCTGCTGGATGGCCGTCCAAATGTAAAAAGGCCAAATGGTTCAGCTCTCTTAGAAACCCCATCGAAGCTCTTCACTTCAATTGCCCCAAGTCCAGGATAAGACAGTCAAAAGACGCCTAATCCGAAAATCAATCTTTCAATGGGGGCCGCAATTCAGCTGCACAATAATGTGCTTGCGGCATCTCAACCGATGATTCCTTTCGTAAAATTATACGAATCACTGAATGAAACGAATCGAGACCAGGGAGCTCTGCTGCTGAACCTCTCGACAAAATTGGACCAAATAGACAATTCACCAAGTTTACTCATCCCCAAATGCAGGAAAACAAAGACATAAGTTCACAGTGGCAAGCTCGCCTTGGCGAATTGGTGTCAATTCAACAGGAGAGACATGAGCTCCAGACAAAATGTCTTCTGGAGGTGCTAAGAGAGTTAGCTCCACTGCTAATGATAGACCACGGCTCAAATGATTCTGGCAAGGTACTACAGACCTTAGACTCTTCCTCCAGCACTTCAGCCAGGACTCAAGATTCAGAGCATATTGTAGTAACCTCTGTCTCAAAGCAGATTCAAAAGGAGAGCTTATCTGCTCAATCCAATGAAAGTGTAAGCGTCCATCAATCTGTTGAAAAACCCGCAATATCTACATCTGGGAGTGTTACCCTGCAAGACATGTCGGAAAATAACTTGCCGACTGTGGATATTGATGTATCTACAAATGAGGTGAGGAATCCACCACAACTCGCACCACAAGCTGACCTACAAGGAGCCTCATTCTCCTCATTTGGCATCTTTGTTGGTCCAGCTAAAACAGGTACAGTGGGTTGCAATACAAAAGCGACAGCAAAAACAAACATAAAACATCCGGAACAAGTTAAAAAGACAAAATTCCTCACAACATACAAGAAAGCGAAGCCTGCAACTCATTCAACTACAAAACATTTTCATAAGGAACCTTACCACTCCGCCGCGGCTGGGTCTCTTCAAGCGCCACTCTGATGGCGAGAAAGAACTCAACATCTCAAAAGAACTCCAAATTGACGACCTTGAAACCTGGGGCAAAACGGCGCCGCATAAATTCGGATGACTGTCCATCTGTCACTTCAGTGAACTCAGCTTCAACTGATCTATGCGACTTATCCACATATTCTAACTCAGGTGACGATGAGAAGGCGCAAACTCCTAGTGAAGCAAACCTGTCCTGTTTGCAGCCTCCTACTCGAGTAACACATGCCAGAGAGAGATCCTCCGCTTTGAAACCGCAAGCAGCTCAAACAATGAGCTCAGCCATAACCAAGAAGGAAGACATGAAATCTACAGTGGGAATCTCAAGTTTAAACCCCAAATTAACTACAAATCAACGCAAACAACAAAATCGCTTCACCTCAAAGTCGAAACAATCCCTTGCATATCGAGATTCCGACTACAACTGTAAACTCAGACTACAGAATATCCTCACGGACGACAATGAGCTGAACTTAAATCGAGCAAATGTACTGAGGCTATTTAAACACATTCCTCCACTGCGCCTGATTAATTCCGACGACATCAAAATTGTGCAATATGCAACCGAGCAATGCTCCGACACTGTTCTGCTGCATATCGAATCAGCAGGAGTCCGAAACACACTCCTTAAAGCTGCTGACGATTTATTGATGTTTGGTTTCGACATCTCAGTAGAACCAGAAAAATACAATCAGCGCAAAAATCCAGAGAATATTGCCTTCAGCACAGCTGGAAAAAAAAACAGTTGACGTAAATCAATTACGTAGTAGTCTGACTGCTGAACTAAATCAACGCCGCGTAAGCCATCAACAGGTAAACCAAGGAAGTCGCTCGAGACTGCAGGCACAAGATTAGCCATGATTGCAACCCCAGGATGCCCTTTTTTCCATCTTCTCCTGGAACACCAAAGGATTTCATCACCTCTTTCAAGGGTTTGATGTATCGCTAGACGATGTCTTTCTCATCTGTCTACAAGAGACATGGCTTCTTGAAGCACCAATGAGAGATGGATACTCTATCCTACTCAATCCAGCAATTAAAAATACACAAGGACGACCAAGTGCCGGCCTATTGACCATGTTTCGCTTGTCGCAAAATTGGTCAACACCGACATGCTCGAACCCGAACCCATATGTCCAAGGCTCAATCACGCATTCAATGACCGCTAACTTAAAGATAAAATCATCACTGTTGATTATCAATTGTTACTGGAATCCGGCTAAAATAAATGAAAAGACCTTCAGCAACGCTGTCTGTGCTTTAATGGATGAAGCAATCTTGAAATATAACAACCTAACCATCATATGCTATGGCGATTTAAACTGTACTTGGTTTAACTATGATTCTAGCACCTAAAGCTAGCGACAACTCGCCTACGAAGACCTGGGCGAAAAAGAGCAAAATTGGTCAGATGCAATGAAGATGCGTGACTGTGTGCTATTGAACGGTTCCGTCCAAGGCGACATTCCGGCGCAACCGACTTGGCACCGATTGTCATCACACAGCATTATCGACTACTTTTGGGTGTCTAGGAACTTTAGGTCGAAGGTCACCACCCTTCAATCCCTAAAAATGTCTAATAGTGACCACAGGCTGCTAAAACTTGGATGTTTGCTGGCAGACCCTGATGCTGCTCTTTTATATCCTATACCAGTGGAGGCGAACTCCAGTGGAAACCGCCTTTGTTTGAGCGAAAACAAGATTGGATCCTTAACTGAACGACTACTAAATTTGCCAAATGACGTGGATTACGCTCCCCTCTTATTGATCTACATATCAAATAAAAACGACCCTTCTCAACAAAATAAAAGTCATAAAAATCTTTTTAGCAAAGTGATGTATGATAAAAAGAGGGAGCTGAGAAGAGAGGTGCGTTTAATAAAAAATACCAAAAATAACATCTCACAATTGAATTTGCTTGAAGAAGTGAAAGCAAATAGAGCGAGCTTTAGAAACTGGGCAAGATCCCACAGAATCATTGTCGAGCAAGATCGAGCAGAGCTAATGACGAAGCTTCTGATCACTAGGAACTCACGTGACATCTGGCAAATTTTGAATATGGGCTATGTAAACAGCCTCAACTCAACTCAGAACACAATCGCAGGGGACAACTGGTGCAAACACTTTGAGGATGTGTTCAATAGTAAGACCATTGAGAATAAAATAGCTCTGCCGGCTGAATCAGTCCCCTGGGACGTACAAATGTCACAGGATGAAATTGTCAAAGCAATTAAGTTGCTAAAAAATTTGCGGGCAACATGGTCAGCAATGTGATGCTAAAAAAAACATACAGCAATGGGCTCCCTTTATTGAATGTCTCTTCAAGAAAATTGCAGCTTCTAACATCCTGCCTGAGTCTTGGCTAACTGCAATAGTGGTCCCGATCCACAAGATGGGCAGTTGGGACGGTCTGGAAAATTATCGCCCCGTCGCCCTGCTAGACTCAATTGGCAAACTCTTTGGCTCAAACCTGAGGGTCAAATTGGTTAATTGGGCGCAACAGACTGGAATCCTTGACGTTCGTCAAACAGGCTTCTCAAAGAGAACAGGAGTAGATGTAAATTTAACTATACTGACTGCCCTGAAACTAGATGCTATAAAAACAAAATCTAAAATTCATCTAGCATTTATTGATATGAAGCAAGCCTTTGACGGGGTCAATCGTGATCGGCTCTGGTTAAATCTGTTTAATTGGAATTGCCTAGCCAACATCCTCAACCCAATAATGGCCCTGCACTCGAACACTTCCTTTCGAGTGTGTCTCAACAAGATCGGAGAGCTATCAGACAACAAGGGGAGTCAAGCAGGGATGCCCACTTGCAGCAGATTTATTTAAACTATTTTTGGCAGATCTTCCAATTCACCTTGAGAAGACCCATTGTTTTCCGCCAAAAATAAATAAGATCTTGGTAAGATACATTGCCTACGCAGATGATCTGGTCCTGATGGACAGAACACAGATTGGTTTACAACGCCTGCTATGTTGCCTTTACGAGTATCTTTCCATCAACAAACTCACGATCAACACAGCAAAAACGAAAATAAGGTCCATTGGTTCTGTGACCAGCAAAAAAGATTGTCCTTTCAAGTGGGCAGTTGGTGGTCAGTCTTTGAACTCAGTGAACTCGATTCGCTATTTGGGAATCCAGTTTAATAATTCAATTTGTGAAGAGCAATGGGCCAAAGACTTAAAACTGAAATCCTCGAGATTAGCTCTGCAAGCGGTCAAGTTAAACAATGGTTTCAGCAAATTCTCCCTAACACCTGGGTTAATGTTTTACCTACAAAAGGTAGTGCCAATTTTAACGTTCGGCGCAGAAGCCGGTTGGAATATCAGCAAACTAAAATGGAACCAACTTGAGGGCAACTTCTGGAGACGTGTTCTCAATCTTCCGCATTGTGTTCCACTGATCCTGATACGACATGAACTATCATTGAACTCGTTGTTCAGCCATGTGATATGGAAATCCATCTCCATGGTGCGAATGATGAGAGAGATTGGTGGAGCCCCAGCCTATCACATACTTGCGAGCAATGATGAGCCAAAACACGGTTGTCTATTGAATCAATGGTGTACAAGAGTACAAGAATGGATAGACGCTGTGGAAATTAGCAATTTCGATCTATTCTCTCGACCTCAACATGCCAAAAGAAAATTTGAAGCGTGGGCATGGATCGTCAATGTAGAGAAACGTGAAAGGCTGGCTGCTTCCAACTGGCTGGGCAATGCACAAAAAAAATTAAACCTACAGCCAACATACCTGACACTCTGCTATTCCTGCCATTATCGTGAACAATTCCTCCGTTTTCGTTTAAACATTCTGAAAACGAAGGAAATTCTATGGCAAAGGAAACATCCATCGACAAATAACTGTTGTCGCTTTTGCCTAGACTCAGTTGAATCTTTGAAACACTTAATCTTGGACTGTCAGGCAACCCGCGACCTCCGTGCGCTACATCTAGGCAAATTTGCTCCCTTAGATGGGCATATGGTGGCTCTTGATTTCCTCTGGCAACAACATCAAACATGTCTGCGCCATCGTCAATTATTTGAATGCTCTTCTGAAATCTCCTCTCTAATTTAACCCAAGTGGTCTTGGTTTCAATGCTCCGGGTGCGGTCAACTCATAAATTTACAACCGCTAGGGATTGATTATATACTGTGAAGAATTGGAACTTCCTGTTCGACTCTCTTTTTATAAAAATAGAAATAAAATAAAAACAAATAATAATAGCTAGTAATCAATTTGCAACATTGTATCCTCGGCAAGGAATAGCTTTTCCAGAAGAGAATGTGTTTTTAACCTTGTATCACACATGGAGGAATTCACGGTTGCAGAAATTTGAGTTTGCAGCACTGTAACAAGTGAATGTCTCTGGAGCCCTCAAGCAGGGAAACCCACTGTCAAAAACTCACAACATAGTATGAAGTGTTGGTCTCCAGAGCATCTTACTGGGGTTTCGCCATGACTTTTCTGATACAGTGTCATGATTGCAAGAGTATCAGAACAAAAATTACTGGGCCCATGTGGATGAAATTGACGCGATTTAAAAGGGAATAGTTTGTTTTTCCTGTTCAGAATGTTATGTCTGGTAAAAAATGTTTTAGGTTCTCTCAGTTGGGGAATGTGTTCATTCCCCAAATAAGAGTACTGGGGTACAGGGGAGGTTCAAGTATACTAGGACCATCATATTTTAAAAGACTAAATGGCTAGGGTTGTGTACTGACCTCCTGTGATGGGGGCCAAAGGAGGATGACCTGGAGATCCTCCCCATACCACCCCCCTATATTTCCCCCATCAACCAATTCCACTGGGAAGCACCTGGCCCCTGAGTCACCCCACTGGGTCTTCAAAACCAGGCATGGGACTTCGTCAGACACCTTTGCCACTAGAGGAGCGGTGATTCACAGACAGTCAATCACCATGGCAATCCTCTAAAAAGGCACACTGTGCTTTCATTAGGCCAAAGCCCACAGTAATTCTAATTCAGGTGAGGTATCCAGGACACTCATCCCGCAAATTGAAGCTATGTCTGTCAGACTTTCTTCTGGACTATATAATTCCTCTGCAAGATCCTCAACTTCTCCAAACATGGTTTCTAACCCTTAAAGTATAAGGTTACCCTCCTCATCAAAGATTTTCCACATCCTAGAGAAGAATTCAGACATGGAGGCCTGGTCAAATCTCTGCCTTTTTTGCGCTGTCAGAGAGGATCTAGTGGTGAATTAAAAGTCAAGACACACTATGTCAGAACGCAAAACGGTGCATTGCTGAAGGTAGGTTACTACAATAATGACCTGAAATGTGCTTAGAGGTGTCTGGTCACCTCTGCTGGCATGAAAAGGTGCAGTGAGCCCATGGTAGTAAGGTGGCTAAATGTGAAAGTAGTAATTAAATATTGCATTTATTGTTCCACTGAGAACATAGTGGTATTATTATTATTATTATTATTACAAAGTGGCGTGCATGTCTTCTTAAAGTACACAGACAGACATTTATACTCGCAACACCTTTGAATTGCCAGTCTGAACATCTTGGAAAATAACCTGTTTGAATAAGGAACACGTTACTTACCTGTAACTCCTGTTCTCCAATATGGGTCTTCTATTGATTCACATGCTCCTGAATATTCCCCATCATCAGGCTGGTACTCCTCTAATATTAAAGCAGCTTTGCTTTAAGGCTTAAAACTGCTTGTCGCTTCTATAGCCTATGGCTGTCACTTTGGGTCATACTGCCCCAAACAATGACATTTGTCCTCCTAAACTTCACCCCTGGTGGCATCTTCAGATTTGATCATGCATGTAAAGTGGCAGTAAGAACCAAGAATAGCCAGAGGGGAGAAACAGGGTGGGTTTGCATGTGAATCCATGTAAAACCCATGGTGGAGAACAAGAGTTACAGGTAAGTAACTCATTCTCCAACATGGGGTCTTAAATGGATTCACATGCTCATGAATAAGATTACACAGCAGTACACAAACACAAACATGGGAGGTGTAAAGGCTTCACAGAAGCAATCCACTTACCCCTGGAACAGAGTCACCTCTGCAAACAGGTTGCAAAGCACTGCTTGGCCGACCCGGGATTCCTCCCTGGAATCCATGTCGACACAGTTGAATCTCGTGAAGGTGTGGGTAGACCTCCACGTAGCAGCCCTGAAGATGTCGAGCAGAGGAACACCAGAGAGGGACACTGTAATTGCTGAGATGGCTCTGGTAGAATGGGTTCTCGGCCGGCCTGGTAGGGGTCTGTTGGCCAGACAATGGCAATGCATTTTACAACCACAGAGCCACCTGGAGATGGAATCCTCGGACAGGCCGTTCCCATGTCCCATAGGTCTGAAAGCAACTAGGAGCTGAGAAATCTTTCAAAACGATTTGGAGCGTGCCACATAGTACTTCAAGGCATGTGAAACATCCAGTGGATGCAATGCCCTCTCTGTAGGCGAAGAAGGGTTAGCGAAGAAAACCGGCAAGACCGAAGGTTCGTTCAAGTGAAAGTCAGATGGCACTTTAAGCATAAAGGACAGATGAGTCCGCAAAACCACCGTGGAAGGAGGGAATGGCAGATATGGAGGTTTACATGAGGGAGCCTGAATTTCTCCAACATGCCTAGCTGAGGGGATAACCACTAGGAAGGCTATTTCCCAAGACAGAAACTTTAAAGATGCTCGATGCATTGGTTCAGTGGGTGGAGCCATTAGCTTTGTCAAAACCACATTTAGCTCCCAAGCTGGAGCTGGAGTTTTCACCTGAGGAAATGTCCTGAAGAGGCCCTTGAGGAACTCCTTCACAAGCTTATGAGACCATAGGGAGAGCTTGCCAGGAGCCAGAGTATAGCGGCTAAATGCACCTGGAAAGAAGCATGGGCTAGCCCAAACCGAGCAAGCAGATAAGGCAGAAACTGTCGGACTGTAACTCGTAGTGGAGATATCCTCTCTGAGTGGTACCACTCTGTAGAGTGTTTTCACTTGTCGACAGAGATCTGGCTTTAGCCAGTATGTTCTTGCATTCCAGAGGTATCGAGTGGTGTCAGAACTCTAGGGCTGCAGGAGCAGGCTGTGAGGCTCAGCGACTCAGGGTCATGATGCAGGATTGACCCTCTTTCCATGGAAAGGAGGTCTGGAAGAGGAAGCAGTTTGACGGCTGGAGCCACCGACAGAAAGAGAAGGTCTGGATACCAGATCTGCCTGGGTCAGTCGGTACAATGAGCATCATCTTGCAGCGGAACTGTCTGAGTGTATTGATCACACTTAGCAGCAGTGAAATTGGTGGGAATACGTACAGAAACCGGCCCTCCCAAGAGAACGATAAGGTGCCTCCTAGGCTTGTGGCTTAAAGATATCTGCTGGCAACGTTCTGGCATTTGTAGTTGGCTGCCGTGGTAACAAGGTTGATCTAAGGGTGACCCCACTTGCTGAAGAGAAGATATACCTGGATCTGTTGAAGCTCCCACTTGTGGCAGCACCATAGCTCCCTGCTGAGCAAGTTTGCGATGGTGTTGTGAACTTCTTCCAGATGAAACGGAACATCTGCTGAGCGATGGTCAGTGCCATAGGTTCTGCGCCTCCCGGAAGAGTCTCACCATGCTTCCTGATGTAAAACATTTTGGTTGTGTTGTCCGTGAAGACACAGACTACCAGCCCCTGAAGCTGAGGCTTCAAATCTTCAGGGCCCAGAAGACTGCCCGCAGTTCTAGGATGTTATGCAACTCCCTCTACTCAGGCCTCTGGTGTGCAGCTGGTCTATGTGAGCACCCCAACCTTCAAGCAAGGCGCTTGTAGTGACTGTGGCCTGATGAGCAGGGACCTGAAAAGGAGCTCCCTGCGAGAGATGAGGGTGAATGGACCACCAATGTAGGGCTTCACAGAAAGCCAGATTGAGGTTGATCTTGTCGGTTCATAAGCCAGTGATTTTTTTACATCTGGAATCCAGAAACTCTTGAAGGGACCTCATCTGCAGTCTGCAAAAAGCACCAGGTGGATGCACGAGGACATCATCCCCCCGCAGGGACTCGATGGATCAGACTGTTGCAACGTGAGTTGCCGATAAACGTTGAACCTTCCCTAAAGTGGCTTTTATTCTGTCCTCTGAGGGTGTCGTTAGACATGACACTGTTGAGGTGGGCCCCCAGAAATAGTGTGTTCTGAGATGATAATAGGCAGGATTTCGGATCGTTTATCGAGAAGCCCAGAGAAGTTAGGATCTGGGTGGTCTCTGCGGTGTGTTGGACTGTCATCGCGCGAGAGCGGGATCGGATCAGACAATCATACAGGTAGGGATAGACGCAGATTCCCCCTCGCCGAAGGTGTGCTGCCACTGGAGCCAATCACTTGGTGAACACACTTGGGGCCGATTTTAAGCCGAATTGCAGGGCCTTGAACTGGAAATGTCTTCCCTGAACGGCAAAAATGCAGGATATTTCAGTGCCTACGATGAATGGGGATGAGGAAGTAAGTATCCTCCAAGTCGAGGGTCGCCTGGAAATCTCCCTTTTCCAGGTGGATGAGCACATGTTGCAACGCGACCATAACAAACTTTTGGGACTTGAGCAATTTGTTGAGGCGTCTTAAGTCCAGAATGGGACTCAATCCTCCTGACTTCTTTCGGACAAGAAAGTATCTGGAGTACACTACGGAGCCACAGAGGAACCGGTTCTAGTGCCCCTTTTGTACACATGGCATGAACCTCCATCAGTAGCCGTCATAAGTGCTGTTCTTCTCTGGAGATGGGAGGAGTGCGAGAGCATTTGCCTTGGAATTCCAGTGTGAGACCCTGTTGGATGAAATTGAACATCCATTGTCTGTTGAGATTTTGCAACACTCATTGGCAAACTGCGACAACTGGCCTCCCACCAGGGTGCTGAAGTGAGGGCACATGCCCTGGACCAGGTCAGGATTGCTTTGGCATCAGCTTTTTGGCGGCTGAAGCGCACAACGATGCTGGGATCCTCAATGGGAGGGTTGACGATAGGGTGAGGTGAACCCTTCAGATGATCTTGAGACCTTCCCCTTGGAAGATCCAAAGGACTGCCTCCACTCGAGAGTGCCTAACTAACGTGCTGTTTCCGTGTCCTTTTTTATGCACTGGAGGGTTTGACGACCCCTTTCCTGAAAAGATTATCACCATCGAATAGCATGTCCACCACCTTCATCTACACATCAGGGCGGAAGTTGGTGGCCTTAAGCCAGCGCTGGCGGCAGAGGGACACTCCATCCATTACACATCTTCGGGAAGGCTGAATCTGCGATGTCCAGGGACAGCATGTTTGGAGGCAACTTCCCCTTTATGGAGCAAAACTAGAGCTTCAGCCTTCTTGTTGTCTGGGAGGAAGTCAAGAATGGGTTCCAACTTGTACCAAAACACTATTGCACCTCGAGAGAATGGCCAACGCATTGGTGGCTTTGATCGTAGATGCTGCAGTTTTGATGATGTGTTTCCCAGTCACGTCCAGTTTCTTAACCTCCTGATCGGGAGGAACCATAGAAGAGGAGTATGGATTAGAGGATCTATTCCTAGCCGCTGCAGAGACCACAGAGTCTGGTGACGTTTGGGATCTGAGGCACTCCGAGGCCATGTCAGGGGCCCGGTACTTCTTCTCCAAGTGGTCGTTTTTTGCAAGGGACATGTCCGGGGCCTTCAGAACCAGCATGCCATTTTCCCAAACGTCATGCAGAGGGGGAAATGAAACTACAGTCTTCCTCGAGGACTCTCGCCGTTCAAAAAGTAAACCTTCCACAAGGTCAGTAATGATGAAGCCTTGTGCTTTGCAGCTGGCGTCAATGATTTTCTATCGCATAAGGGACCTGTCCACTTGACGGAAGAGTACCAGTTGGCAGGGAAGGCAGTGACAACCATTTGTTTATCCGACGGTGGCTCTTCAGCCGCAGTGCTTGATAAATTCGGAACTTGAGACTTAGTCTTTTATGGTATCTTCCCCCGGGAAGTGTCCTTAAAGGATCTAGACCTCTTGCACGAGGGAGCACGCTCTTTAGGCCTATTGACCTTGGAAGAGGCAGGACTGCACACGGAGGTGGAATCAGAGGCACTCCCCTTTTCAATCAACATCACTAACCTTCTATGGCGGTCTTTCCGCGTTCTTGAAGAAAAGGCCTGGGAGATGGAACATCCGCCTGCGTAGTGGTCTGGATGCAAGCAGTAGATGCATTTTAAGATGCAGATCTTCAATGAAGATGTTTTTCAGGCTGCATTTCAAGCAGGCTGTTTCTCGTGGCGTCCGCCATGGTGCGTGTAAAGAAGGCCCAAGCCTGGGCCTGCGACCTCACACAATGTGGAGATCCGATGATGGAACGGATCTCGTCTGGGGATGGGACCCACCACCTATAGTCACGACGATAACGGAAAGGATGAATTGAAGACGGTTTCTCACAAACATAGGAAAAAAGGTTAGCAATATTTCGAGGAGCGAAACACGAAGACTCCCAAGACGAAAACATGCAGTAGAAATTGGAAGATGGCCACCAGGGGTGGAACTTAGGAGGACCAATGTCATTGGCTGGGCAGTATGACCCAAAGCAACAGCAATAGGCTATAGAAGCGACAAGCAGTTTTTGCCTTTAAAGCGAAACTGCTTTAATATTACTGAGGATTCCCAGCTGACGATGGGGAATATTCATGAGCATGTGAACCCACGTAAGGCCCCATGCTGGAGAACTGCACCATTTTCTGTTAATCTGTATTCAAATGTGCGTATTATTTTACAACATTTTGTTTTCACACAAACAAAACGCACACAAAAGACTATAAATAGACTTTCAAAGCAAAGTCAGCAAAAACTGCAACAGAATGACAATGCATGAACAAAACTATGTTGTATTATCATGGTTATGAGGATGAATTGAAAGTGAGATAGAAAAAGAGGTTACCTCATCAGAAGATTCAGTCAGCTTGGAAAGGACAAGAAAAGTTAACAGTAAAAAAGATAGAAGAAAGGTACTTATAAGATTGTGTATAGCACAAATGGTTAGAGATTCTAAAATGTCCTGTTTAAAAAGACACATTTTTTGTCAGGATTATATTTTTAGGAAGAACAAAACATTCATATTGCACATGAAAAATCCACAACACAAAAACAACATTAAAAATGTAACAAACAGGACAACATCTTAAACAAAAACATGTTTGATGTTTAAAGGGAGATTTAAACATGTAATAAATACTTGGAATTGAAGTACAAGTTATACAAATTTGTGCAACTCCAGTTCTTTAATCTGTATATTTTAAACTTACTGAGAGTTTTCAACGTTATGCATCAAGAAGCAATTAGGAAAAGTTACTCACCGTAGTGACTAATCTATTCCTAGTTCTAAGTCACCTTTCCTTCAAACTGAAGGGAGTTCCCTCCGGGTGGGGACAGAACGGAGCACTTAGCAGCAATTGTGTGCACGCTTCCCCTTAAAAAAATGGTATGCGCAGAGACAGGCATGTGCAGCGGCACACCCATGACTCCACTCCTTAGGCTCCTTTACCTCATTCCTTCTGGTGCTCTCAGCAGGAAAAGGGCAAACTAAATTATTCAGATGGAAGGAGAGAATGCATATAGAGGAAGGGGGATTCAGGACTAGAATTACAGTAGTCACTACAGCGTGTATGGTTTCCCTGCTCCCATGTCCCATCCCCTTGTTTTGGTCACAGCCCTTCCAGCACAGGCATCAGCATAAACATCAAAAAGCTGGTCCTCTTTCCTTGCCTCTCTTGTCCCAGAAATGGAGTAGCTCAGGCCTGCACTGGTTCCAGCCAATGGAATTGTTACTCTGACTTGGAAGGGTGAGGTTGAGGAAATCGTAATGAACAAGAATGAAGGGGCTAAAACGGAGATCCCATAAGAAATGTTCACACTACATTTAAATCCCATGCCAGAACAACAAAGTGGCGTGGGGGAAACTGATTGCATAGACCCCGCAGGAATTGAAGGACTGTGGCAATCATGAAAAAATAACCCTTCTCCCAAGTCCTCTTGAAAACCGAAATGGCAGCAAGGTATAATACGTCATATGGATGATTAAAAAATCACAACTATTATATTCATATATTTTAAGTGACATCGTTTTGGTTGTATCATATATGGCAGGTACATGACATAGTTACTATTCTAACATACTCCAAAGAGAATACACCTACACCACCAGTTTAGGACAACCAAAGCTGCCTAGAGGGGAGACCACTGTGATGCTTTAATAAAGACAATTATTATCAATTTTGAGGGGTCAGTAATGCGAGGCGGACAACTGTTTGAGGAATTCTCAAAATAGGCCGTTTTTATTGTAAAAAAATATATCAAAATACCTCTCTATCCCTACTCTACTGAGGAATTCTCTGCCTAACCTAAAGCTAAGGGAATACACTGTAACACAGGATAACTGGCCTTCACACTAAACAATAAATACATAAAGAAAAGATATGGCAATTCAACATGAAATAACCAACATTCATATTTTCAAATGACCCTCTGAGTCCTGGGAAAGGGAAATCTCCTAGGACATTAAAGCCACTTCGGCAAATGTGCATTCAAAGATAGAAAATGTCTTAACTCAATTCTTGAAGTTTCAAAGACAAAGAAAACGTTCATCAACAAACGTTCCACTGGGAACAAATCTCCTCTCTTGGGTGAAGTTATCCACTTTCCACTTCTAGCAAAATAGACGCAATGGTAATCCTGGCCACGATGCTTTGTCACTCATACAGGAATATTTGCCACAGTTCAAAAGAAAATACAATATCCACACTGTCAAGGATACACAGTTCTCGGTAAACAGTTAGGATTCCTTGAATTATAGTTTCAACATTCAAAATAGTATACTTGTCGGGATGACTTAATACTGCTGCTTCTACTTCAAAAACTCTATTTCTACTTGTGTTACCATGAGAACAGTCACCTTTGTCCCACAGTATTTCGCCTTGGTTACGACAACTACAATGTAACATCTACTGACAACCAGATATACCTCTTTAGTTTCAATTTGTTGGAATACTGCCATAGCTTCAATGACTTTTAGACAAGATAGATTTTTAAAGCACTTCAACCTCCTCAGGTAGGCAAGGCACTCATCCTCTGAATAGCATCATTCAAAGGGGCAGCCTCTTGTCCATCTGCCACTATAACAACGTGGGGTTGACTTTCAGACTCGCTTCTCTCCGGCTTCCACAGTCTTGAGCATTACAGGTTGAGTCTGCTTCAAAATAGTCTTTACAAGAAGCTAATTCCCTTTCCTTAACTTTACCTGCATCTTTCTGCCACTTTCAGCCCAGCAATTACCCAGATGCCTTGGTGTCACTCTCTTAGCTTCAGGTAATACTTGCACACTGTTGGCTTAGGCCAATTAACTGTTAGTAACTTCAAAGTATTGCTGGATTGCTTTTTAACTCTGCAAAAGGTTGGTTTCACTGTTAGAATGGGGTGCCTCTTGGCTTGGGTAATGCATGTTCTTCTCTTCAACAGTGCACACTCTTTAATGTCTTGTGAATGAAAGGTATGTCACTTTTATACAAAGTATAGAGTTCAGCCTTTCGGAAGGAACTACAATTAGGCACTCGCGACCACTCTTTGATGTAGTTTTCAATCTTTAAAGATGGATATGTAATTGTATTCCTGTAGAAGAAGAGGATAGATTTCAGGCCGCCTTGGGAAATCACAATTAGGCACACATGAGCATCTTTTAATGTAGTTTTCCCACGGCAAAGATTGTAAATCTTGTATTGTCAAAGTTAAATATTCGGAAATGGTCTTACCAGCATTCCCTCTTCTTAATTAGGGACACGTAACCACTCTTTGAATAGAAATAGGCTTTGAATAGTAGAAGTATGGGTTTTGGTAATGTTAGATTCTTAGGTGAGTAAGTAGCTCTTCACTTTAAACGTGTGTGTTAAAATTCCATTGTTCAGAGGATTTTCAATACAACTTCTACTTGCTTACAATCTTATGGGGTGTGGCTAAGGAGCCGTTTACTGATACCGGCAAGGCTTGTGCAATGTTTCAGAATGCTGTGCTTCGCTCACCGGCTTCTGAAACACTCCTTCTGCGGGTTGTGCTGCTTTCTGGACTTCCACTAGGACTTCTATTGCTTCTGGCTTGCTGGGGACCCACACCTTTCTGCTGAACAGGTATCTCCAGTCCGCCCATACATTTTGGGAGTTCCTTGTACTCCTGAGACCATCGGCTTGACAATTGCTTCTTGCCTCAGTCTCCTAAACCTCAGCAACCACAGCAATCCAGCTCACATGTGTAAAACAATCTCTCCTGCTTCTTCTGCTGCGCAGCCTTTG
This sequence comes from Ambystoma mexicanum, assembly GCF_040938575.1. Taxonomy (NCBI): domain Eukaryota; kingdom Metazoa; phylum Chordata; class Amphibia; order Caudata; family Ambystomatidae; genus Ambystoma; species Ambystoma mexicanum. The sequence continues at coordinate 1,219,475,022 of NC_090931.1, forward strand.
CACTTCAGAGTTTGGGGGAACAGGAGTCTCTCGGAACACGCAGGTGAAATCTGATGTCTCCAAGTTCCGGTGCCCCTCTTGTTCTCCCACTTCTGCTTGGTTTGCCAGACTCGTGCCTTCTTTCTACTTCCACTGCTACAGTCTGCACTCCAGCTAACGTTCCAGCTCCTTCCATGCCTACCTCTTGCCTGCACCTTGAGGCAGCCTATTATGCCTCCCAGGTTCCTTCAGGTGTGGGCTGTTAGGCCCAATTGCCTGACTCCTACAATGGCTGTTAGGCTTTTTTTTTAATAAAGGTTTTTATTGGTTTTTCCACAAACAAAACATAACATAACCATCACACTCGACATTTTCAGTTACAAGCTTCTTAGCGTACGTTACATATATTTTATTACTGTGTTCCCCCCTCTGTCCCCCTTAACTCGAGCTTCCACCTCAGGGTTTCGAATTTCCTTCCTCTTGGGGTCAATCCCCTTCATCGATCTTGGATATGTCATCTTCACTGGAATTGACATGGGGGGGTCCCGACAATGTGGCTATCATTTGTCTCCATGCTATCAGAGGTCCCACTTCATTATCCTCCCCTCTGCTGGCTGCCTCATGCCATGCTGCTGTCTCAGCGCCTGCCCATTTCAGGAAATCATTCCACCATATCTCTAATCTGGGTCTGTGGGCTGCCTTCCAGCTCATGGCTATTCTCCTTTTGGCCAGTATGTAGGCCAGGTCCTTGAGTTTGCACACATGTTTCAGGTTGCATGGTCTGGTAAATCCCCCCAACATGAATGCCCACACCGATTCCACATCTAGCTTAATTCCCTTTTCAAAAAGTCATAGTTTAACTTCCCCCCAGAATTTTCCCACTCCGGGCACGCCCAGAACATATGGATCATCCCAGCATCCACCTCCCTGTACTTGGGGCATTTTTGTATAGCTGTGCTTCCAAATCTGGCGATTTTACGGGGGGGTCATGTACGCCCTATGGGTGACAAAGCTGAATCTGCTGCAGCCTAGCATTTCTAGACACCTTTTTATGGCATCTCTGAGCTCTTTCCCACTACTCGTCTTGCATAGGTTCACCCGCTTCCTGCTCCCAGTCCCACCTCAGTTGGAGCGGCTCCTTACCCACTCTAGACATCACCAGTTTATAAATCCGGGATATCATACATCGTCACTATGGCCGTGTCCGGTTGTTCTGCCAGTGCTATTTCGGACCATGTTTCCTTCATCCATTTGACTATTCTATTATTCTATTATATGTAATATACTGCCCAGTATGTACCCCTGTTTCTTCCACTATCGTTTGAAAGTCCAGTGCCTCCCCTTTTTCCATATATCTCCCAGGGTCGCCAGGCCTACCGGCTCCCAGTGTTTACGGATCCCTTTTCTCAGCTGCTCATCCGCCCCAGAGAGCGCCACAAGTAGCAACTGTGGGGAGCATGGGGTTGGGTTTCCCATAGCTCCACACGCTTTATGCAATGTCTTCCAGCCCAATTCCAACAATCTTGATCGCCCTTGCATCTCTGGTTTGGGCAGTCATATCAGTTCCTTTAAGAAGTATGGGTCACATTCGCCCCTCAGCAATCTAAATTCTGCTGTCTCGTCTTCCGCCAGCCACCTAGCGACATATTGTAACTGCCATGCCAGGTGGTATATTTCAAAGTTCGGCAAGTTTATGCCCCCTCTGTCGTATGTTTTCTGCAGCTTCCATAGGGCCACTCTGTTTCTGGAGTTGTGCCACAGAAAGCCTCTGCATAAGCTTTGGAGTTTAGTAAAAAAGCATTTGGGCAACATGTATGGGATGTTTGCAAAGAAATGTAGGAGCCTAGGCAGAACCACCATCTTGAGCAAGGCCACCCTTCCCACCATGGACAGGGGGAGCTTTGCCCAGAACTCCATGCTATTCTTGATGCCTTCCACCGCCCTCTCCATGTTATATTTGTGCTCATCTACAACCGTGTGATATATTTTAATCCCCAGGTATCTGAATGTACTGGTATGCCAGACTATCTGCAGGATAGGCAAGTTCTCCTGTGGGACTCCTCTGTACCTTCCCAGGGGGAAGATGCATGATTTTTTGGGGTTCACCGCTATGCCCGAAAGGGTTGCATAGCGCTCCATCACCTCTAAAATGTATTGCAGGTTTTCCTCTGGGTACCGCAGGTATAGCAGCATATCATCTGCTGTTAGTCAGAAACCTTTGCAGTTCCCTTAGGGACCACTGCAAAAAGTTTAAGTCTACAGGAGTTAGCAGTAAACCTAATTGGTAGCAGCCTGCACCACCCAGATTTACCTGGTAGCTGTGGCTGAGCAGTCAGACTTCTCTCAAGAAATGTTAGGCAGTATATAGAGTATACACAATATGGCTAAAAATACAGTAGCACAAGCAAACACTGACCAGAGCGTTGGTATAAAAGTATATAATTATTTATTTAAAAACATACTTGTAAAAAATACACTGGCACTAATATGTCAAGCAAGTTCAAACACAGTCACTATGAGTATATACACCTGCCTAGTTAATTATTCGACAAGTCTAGGTTAAGACACCACTTATTTAGCAAAACAGAGGTGAGCGTGTAACTGTAGATGGCACTCAAATAATTTGTTTAAAAAGGGAGAGAAAAGGCAGAATAGGAAAAACACACAGTACCAACACTTTTATGAAACCACAGCAAGTCAAGAAAGGCAGGGTCTACTGTAGAGCAAAAAGTTCATAGATCAGGCCCACTCTTGGAGAGAGCAAGGCGGAATGTGCCCAAGATCACACAGTGGAAATGCACTCAAAGTCTTTGCAGAAAAAGTCAAAAGAGGTTGGATCAAGTTAGAAAGGTAATGTTAACAGGTCCGAGGTCACCCCAGGATAGAGAGTCAAGGATTTATGGGACACCTTGGACAGTCTGTTGCAAGGGAGACCAGGCGGGACACAGTACCTGCAATGGTGAGAAAGCTCCAGCAGGGGCAGTTGTTCCCAGCAGTGGGTGCAGGTCGGGGCTTCGTCCAGGGGAAGAGAAGATCTCGACGTGGAGGAAAGCTGGAGGTCGTTGCACTGCCAGGGAAGAAACCAGCCACGGAGTTTCCCGGTTAAAAGGTACTACCCTTTAATTCGCGGTAGTGGTGAAGCGTGGCTATCCGGCTTGGCACGGGCGATTCGACCACAAGACGGTCCATGAAGGCAAAAAAGGCAAACTGATTGGTCCCACCAGCTCAAAGGGAAGAAGACTCTCCTGGAAGAAGATCTCCTCTGTCGTCGGGAAAGTGGTGAGTTTAGTACAGCAGGGCTCCACCGGTGGTGTCGTCGTAGATGGCTCAGCTTCTCTCCTCTTCGGATTCTTTAGGTCCTGTGCCGACTTCTGAAGTTCCAGTCCCCAAAGCCCTGCTTTTATGCAGCAAACCCCCCATTCATCAGCCTAGCTGTCACTCAAACATGCTAAGTGGTGAGCCGGGCCGCTCACCACTGGGCCAATCATACAAGTGTGTGACGTGAGTTGCCAAGGAAACTCAGTCCAGGGTGCCTAATCCCCCTCCCACATATCCTGTTGACCCCAGACAGAGTGGCCCCATTTGGAGGGCTTCTGTGGAGAAGCCAGCCAAAAAGTGGAACAAAGGGCTCTACTTGGGTTAGAGTTTCAGAGGCGAACACAAACGCCGTTTTAAAAACGAGTCCTGGCAAAAAGACCCAACCGGGGAATAAATATTAAATAAATAACCCGGCGGTATCTTTAACATTGCACCAAAAAGTGGTGCGTTTAAAATGAATGGGAAAATGCCATAGGAAATATTCTGGTGGAATATTTTGCGTGGTATCCACTGCCACCACCCAGAAACTCGACAAGGGGGGACTGGACAGTGCCCCCTTGTAAAACAGACCCAGTGGCAATCGAATTACCCCTGCCAGTACTTCCACAATATGATGGTTTGTACTGGTTCTGTTCACAATTTAAGACTAGTAAAGCCAATGGTGACTTTACATGCCCTGGGAGACAGTAGTCAGTCCCAGGGTATTGAGTCTATGTTTGGGGGTCACTATGACACCCCTGTGTTACTGCACTGAGGGTGCTGTGTAACACACGTACCAAAAACATATGAAGCATGAAGCCCTATGGAGTAAATGACCCCATAGCCCATAAAACACATTACACAGTCAAAGGACATTCTCAAATCATGCCTAAGAGTGGGAGAAAACAGTGGGAGAAAAAGAGACTCACTCTTAGCAGGAGAAATAAATAAACCCCAAAAATCCAGCAAAGTTGCTGGGGGACTCACTAGGTTTGGGAAATTAGCCTTTACAGAGAATTCTCCCTAACATCTGCGTACAATGATATCAAGTGCAGTCCTCCCTTGGTGTAAACCCCTATTTCTTCATACTGCTGTCTCGGGCAGATCGCTAATGGTTCTAGTGCAAGGATGTATAGCATCGGAGACCATGGGCAGGCCTGTCTCGTGCCTCTGCTGAGTTGCCATTTATCTGAAATTATCGCTCCTGTTTTAACACTGGCTATTGGAGAGCTATACACCATCTTCACCCACCGCAGGTACCCTGGCCCCATCACATATTCCTTCAAAGCCGCCATCATCCAGGGCCACCTCACAGAGTCGAAGGCTTTCACTGCATCTAACAAGACTATTGCTATTTCACTTGGGTCGCCCTCTGCCTGTTCAATGATTTGGTGGAGCCTCCTGTGGTTATCGGATTTGCTTCTGCCTGGTACATATCCGGTTTGGTCGGGGTGTATGAGTTTGTTTATTACCCTCTTCAGTCGATTCGCCAGCACGGCCGTAAGAATTTTACTGTCCTGATTTAACATGGATAGGGGTCTGTACGACCCACATTCTGCATTGGGTTTGTCGGGTTTGAGAAGTGGAATAATTACCGCCTCCCTCAGAGATTCCGGCAGTCTCCCTTTTTCAAAGGCCTCGTTTAAGATTGGCAGCAGTGGGGGGAGCACTTCTTGTCTATACGTCTTATAGTATTCACTGGGGGGTCCATCTGTTCCGGGGGCTCTACTCATGGGCAGGTGTATTACTACTGTCTCTAGTTCCTCTATTGTAATTGGGGAATCCAGGTTCTCCCCGTCTTCCTCATTCAATTTAGACAGTCCTATGTCTTCTAGCGTATCTCGAGTCTCCTGTTCTGCAGTTCCGCCTGTGTCCTAATAGAGGGGTTTGTAGAATCTAAGGAATCCCTCGTTCACACTCTCCTGGGTGTTCCACACCTGGCCCGCTTCTCCTATGATCTCCCTGACAGCTGGTCTTGGTGTCTCATTCTTGTACAGCCATGCCAGCAGCCTCCCCGGTTTGTCTCCCCCCGCATATTGCCTTTCGATGTATTTTTTATAATTCAAATTACATAGCCTCTCCCAGAGTCCACCAGAAGCCTGTTGTAATTGGCTCGCCTGTTTGGCGTCTGTCTGTGAGGTGCCCCCCTTCTCATAATTGCTTCTAGTTTCTTTTCTGTCTCCTGTAGACCTCGCTCTATACCCCCTTGGAGCCCTCTAGATTTAGATATGGCCGCGCCTCTCACTACCACCTTAAAGGCCTCCCAGAGGGTTCCCTCTGACTCCACGCTTCCTGTGTTATTTTCAAAATACCCAATTATCTCCTTCCTTAGGTTCTCCCGGAATGTGGTGTCCTTTAATGCCTCAGCTCTGAGCCTCCACTTTGGGACCCTGGCTCTGGGGGGCTGATGTCGCCACGTCAAGGTTATGGGGGAGTGATCCGATAATATTCTCGCCTTATATTCTGAGCCCGTCATTTCCCCAACTAGATCCGGAGTGGCGAACATATAATCCAGTCTGGTGTACAGGTTATGAGGGGTGGCGTAATGTGAGTATTGCCTATCATTTGGGTGTTGCTGCCTCCATATGTCCTCCAGCCTGAAGTCTCTCAGCAGGGCTTGTAGTGTTTTCGCTGCAGGGGTGGGCTTGTCTAGTTTCGTGTCTGATCTATCCATTTTGGAGTTCAGCCTGCAATTGAAGTCCCCTCCCCATATTAACGCGCCTCCTATGTGGGGGCTGATCTTACTATATATTGTCCTAAAATAGGCCACTGTGTCTTGGTTAGGGGCGTATGTGTTTATGATGCCCACCTCTCTGTTCTCTAGCAATCCCCGAATCACTACCATCCTCCCGTCTGGCTCTGCCGTGACCTGAAGAACCTGGAAGGGCACGTGTGGCGCCACCCAGATGATTACCCCTCTGGCGTATGCCGAATACGTTGCTCCTATGGTGGTCCCTCTCCACTTTTTCTTTACCATCTCCTGTTTCTCTTTGGTAAGGTGTGTTACTTGCAATAAGGCTATGTCCACTTTTTGCCTTCTCAGATACATCATTACTTTATTTCTTTTTAAGTAACTGTTAAGCCCTCTGACATTCCAGGTAATTACTTTAAGGTCCCCCATAGTTCATCCCTATCTCGTCCCTTTCTTTGCATTTCCCAATCATCTGCCTGAGGCGTAGGTGCGCATGTGTATAAGCTCGTTCCCCCCTATATAAACTACCCCTAACCAACAACACTTCAACTCCCCAACTCCCCGCCCTCCCAACTCCCCAACTACCTCCCCACCTCACACCCTCCCCAGCCTCAACTGTTACCCTCCCCCAACTCCCCACCCACCCTCCACCCATCCCGTCCCGTCCCCAACTGCCCCAACTTCCCAAACACTTGCCCAGCTCCATCCCTGGATCTCAGGCTAGCCCGCATCTAGTCCCTTTCTGTGGCTTAGCCATTACTCCGGACCCAGCAGGGGGATACTACTCTACTAATATCCTAACTAATCTACCTTCTGGGGGTTTAGGTGCATCTCTCCTGCATTAAGCTACAGTTTATGTTGCGTTCCTATGTATAAACATAATATACTTTCTATAACCCAGGCCAACTATTGTCCATACATATTATCGTTCAGGGGTTCGGTTCTAATGCTCAATTATAGTCTCGTCCCAAAGTCCATATCTATGCCGTACTTATCTTCATGGGATCAATATGTCCACTCCTACTGCCCTTCAAAGGTTTCGATTCACTTCTCTGTCTCCCTCTCCACCTGGGCTCTCTATCCTGTTGGGCAGTTCCTTGCGTCTAGCCATGCTGTCACTTCCTCTGGTGAGTCAAGGAAAAAGGCTTTGTTCTTGTGAAGCACTTTCATCCTCGCAGGATACAGCAGCATGTGTCTGTAGTCCGCCTCCCGCAGCCTCCTTTTGACCACCACATAATTAATTTGGTGTCTCTGCACGAGGAGGGTGTAGTCCGGGTACGCCATGATGGTTGCCGAGGCTCTGCTTATCGTCCCCCCTTTGCGGAAATGCTCCAAGACTTTCTCTCTGTCTCTATAGTTCAGTATCTTGGTGATAATTGGCCACAAGGGGGGCTCCCGGTGGTGGTTTCCTAGCCAGTGCTCTGTGCGCTCGTTCCACCGGTTATCTCTTGTAGGAACATGTTCTCGACGTAATTTGTCAGGTCCGATCCTTCCTCGCATTCCGGAAGACCCACTATGCGCACGTTGTTTCTACGTGTACGCCCTTCTGGTTCTTCAGCTCTGCTCTCGAGTTTATGCACTTGCTGTTTCAGTGTGTGGATTTCTTTGGCGTGGTCGAGCACGTGCCTGTGTTGGCTTTCACCTCTTTTTCCAAGTTACCTGTGCGCTCAGCTAGCGCTTGGACATCTCGTCATAGTAGATTAACATCTACACTTACTGCGTCGATTTTGAACTCCAGCGAGGTCTTTAATTCCAGGATAGCGGTGCCCATCTTGCTCTCCCAGGATACTTTCAGTTCCACTATAGCATATAGTATCCGTTTGTCATTACGGGCTGTGGTATCCTCCTGTTGCATATGCTGTCCTTTAGGTCTAGCCCCTTCTGCCACTGGTGGAGATTTTGCAAACTCCTCAAGGGTCGATTGTTTCCCCTTGGCTTTGGGCACCTTAGATGCCATTTTCGCACCTGTAACGGCAGCCGTGCCTGGTGCTGCTCTATGATAGCTCTCTGTTCCCGGGTTGAAGGCCATTCAATCTGTTCTCGTGGGCTTCTCCTTGCTGTCACTCTACGTCCGTGGTCAATGTTTTTGTGGCGTTGAGCGAGGCCGCCGTGCCTCGTCTGCTCTGTGTTCGTGGTGTTGGAGGGGTATCCCACCTCGCCAGCCTATCTCCGCCTGGAGTGTTACTGACCTCCATTTGTCATATTCATATTGCCCAGTACGTCCTGGTTCTTCCTCGGTGTCTTGTGGCTGGCGCTATACCTGTGCTTACATTGTGTGGCCACTCACTCATGACTTCTGTGCCACCATGGTCTGATTTTCTCTGGGCTCCCACCTGACGAGGGCGTGTAGCTGCGTCTCCTCGTTCTGCTAGCGCGATTTTGTGGTTTTGGAGGGGTATCCCACCTTGCCAGCCTATCTCCGCCTGGAGTGTTACTAATTCCCCCTTTGTCATATTCATATTGCCCAGTACGTCCTGGTTTTTCCCCGGTGTCTTGTGGCTGGCGCTATACCTGCGCTTACATCGTGTGGCCACTCCCTAATGATTTCTGTGCAACCATAGTCTGATTTTCTCTGGGCTCCCACCTGACGAGGGTATGCAGCTGCGTCTCCTCGCTCTGCTAGCGTGGTCTCAGGCCTGCCTCACATCCAGATACTTGCTGATGCAGCACCCCTTGTTTGCATAGTACCTCACGTGCTTTATGTCGGCACTATATTTATTGTGTGCTCGCTCTCCTTCACCTCACAGCCATGCCACGTGCAACACGCCTGCTCATCTTTATTTTTTGTCCTTTTGGGGCCGCTCAGATGCCTCTGAAGTCTCACTGACTCAGGCCTATAATGTCAGTGCAGTGCCCGCTGTTCCATATTCATGGTGTCTGCTAGCTGTTAATGGGTGTATGTATTGCCTGTAGTACCACTCACCCTTTGCTACAGCTAAGTTTCCTTCGAGTCCCAAACTGGGGCTTGGTGCGGGTTTTCCGTCCCTCCACTGTCTTCCTGTGACCATCTCCGGGGCCCGGTCTGTCTGCCTTGAGTATAATTGCTCCTATTATTCTCGCGTAGCCGGGGCTATGTCCCCCTCATCAGCATCAAACCTTTGACTGCACGGTGCCCAGGACGCTTCAAATCCGCCTTCCCAGGGCATGGTGTCTCTTCACGAGTTGCGGTCTGCTGTGCACACTTAGATCAATGTCCATACGCCAGCCTCCTGCGTGCGGCTTGCCGGTGTTCTGCACAGGGGTGCTCTCCCCACCTCGGCGCTTCGGTTCACATGACCCTTAGGTCGCATCTTCCCTGCGGGCTCTCTGCCCTGCTCCTCCGTATATGCTGTTCACTGTATTGCAGGTTGCAGGGGGTCACGTGTGTCTCTCTATCTTGGCTGCCGGATAAGTGTCACCTCTCCTGCTGTCTCGAGTGCATGTACCGCGAGTCGTGGGTCCGCTTCTCTCACGGCCGCTCTGCAGCTTCCCGTTCATTATGTGTTCACCGCGGCCATTCGCTGTTGTTTCGGCATGCGTCTCCAGTGACACAATGTATCTCAGCTTCTCGTTGTTGTCAGCTACGGCTGACGGCCGCTTTCTCATTCAGCTCCTCTTCGAAGGCTGTAGCTGCGGCTGGCTTCCAGTCTGGGCTCTGTTGCTGCTACCCATCGGAGAGGGGGCTCCATATCGTTTCACACAAGCTGCGTGATTAATGCTTTCCTTTGTTCTTGGGTAGGCGCCATTTTTCTGTTGCGATTGCCCGCAGGAACGTCCAAGCTTCGCGTTCTGTTCTGCGTATATATGTCGTCTGACACTATTCACCGCTATGTGCTCGGCATATTCATGTCACTGTAGCTTCAGTTCCAATACCCGTATCTAGCTTCAAACGCCTGTTTGGCCGTTGGATCGCTGTCGGATCAGCAGGAGCACCGGATTGAATGTCCTAGTCCGTGGCCATGTAGCCACGCCCCTCAATGGCTGTTAAGCTTAATTGCCTGACTGTTACAACTGCATGCCTCTTCAGCTCTCTTCTTCGTACCAGTACTTCTGGAATTTTGGGACTTGTAGTTCCCTTCAACAAAGTTAATTTTTGTAACATTTAAGTTACTTGCAAGGGTAGATTTAATTGCCTTAAAGTTATTAAGAGATGGGCTATGAGAATTAGCTGCTATAGAGAAAGGTGGTTTACTGTAAACAGCATTTCCATATTCCTTTACATTGTACCCTTGGGATTGAGGAAGGGGTTTAGTTTGGGATACCCAAAAAGATCTTTCTTTTGGTAAGGTTTTCTCAGATTTTACAACCTTACAGTCCACAAACCTAGATCTAATATGAGGTTTAGGCACATTAAAATGACAATAAGCCATTACCCCTTTAGGTACCTTGGGAAGATTCTTCCTTCCAGAGGAAAATTACTGTGTCTCGTCCCACAGAATCTCCCCACCACCCTGGATCCTATCTCCTCCCAGGTGATCTTCCCGCAGTACAACTCCGCCAGCGTTGGGATTAGGAAGAGTCTGCCTTCCCCAGGCCACCTGGGACACGACTTTAGGCAGGGTTTTAATTGGTGTCAATCTGCAGGCCTGTCATGGCCAAGAGAAGCAGAAAATCCAGAACAGAGGATGTGGAACAGGTAAAAGATCCTCTCTCGGCACCAAGACGAAAACCAACGCCACCTGCAAGCATGAATGGATTGATTTGGTGGTGGGTTGCCTAAAAGAGAGGAGAACGCCCAAGACATTCTCCTATAAATCCCACTCCTTATACTGTAACCATCCAGCAGCCAAATATTAAGCATCAGGCCGCTGAGGATCAGATGTAGGATTTGTCCTTCTGATTGGGAGAGGTTTGCTCTCTGCGCCGGGCACCAGGCAGGGCAGATGGGCATGTCCAGCAACTCTGGTTACCACGTTTTGTGGGCCCAGTTCGGAGTGATCAAGATCGTGGATCCAGCGGTATGACAGGGATTGGCAGGAATGCATTGCACAGGTGATGCCCCAATCACCCATCTAAGTGCCCTCCACCCCATGGTTTGAGGAAATTCCATGGAATTTGATGAAAGATTCATCGTTCTCCGGTACCCAAAACCAAAGTCGCATTGCTTTTCTGCATAGAGGCAAAGGGCCCACATCGCCACCGTTTGTTGAGGTACTGCATGGCCACTGTGCTGTCCACGAGGACCAGCACAGTCTTGCTCCGTACAGACGAGAAGACAGTGACCAGGACCCGCCCGATTGCTCTCATCTCCATCAAATTGATGTGATGAGAGTCAGTTGGGACAGGGTTATCGAAACAACGCCCCCTTTCAGAAGGCTGTAACTCTGGGACCACCATTCCAGGTCTCTCACTAATGTCGACTAGGCGTGAAGGAGATAAGAGATGCACCCCTGGAAATGGGACCACCGACAACTGAGAAGCCACTGGAGCGACCACATACGTAGCCATGCCTCTGGCACTACATGAATGCAGGACTCATTAGACCCAACAAGTGCAGAAAAGCTGAGGTAGGTACCTTCTCCTGTGATTGGAATACATGAACCATCTTGGAGATGTTTGCCACTCAATCCTCGGGCAGGAAGGCCCTGTCTGGGTGGGTGTCCAAGACAGCCCCGATGAACTGGAGGGACAGGGACGACGAAACAGGAGACTTCCTTAAATTCAGAAATAAGCCCAGGCTGTGCAATAGGCTGAACGTCTAGAACAAATGTGTTGCCACCTAGGCTGGCGAGCAAGCTTGGATGAGCCAGTTGGCGAGCTACCACCCCTGCCAGCAGCTTGGTGAAGCCCCTTGGTGCTGAGGAAATGGCGAACAGTAGGGACAAGAATTGGTAGTGGCAGTTCCCAGCAGTGACTCTCAGGTAACTCCTGTGGTTCCAGTGGATTGGAATATGGAAGTAGGCATCCTGGAGATCCAGGAGGACCAGCCAACCAAGACCAGCCAAACATGCAGGCCTAAGGCCTGAAGAATCTGTGCTCAGGTGTCCATCCTGAACTTGTCCATGCATAGGTACAGATTAAAGAGCCGCTGATCTAAGATTGGGTGTAGACACCTGTCCTCCTTTCGTACCAGAAAATAAAACGAAACCAGCTCAGCAGAAGGCTTTTCTGAGGCAGGCACTGGTTGCCCAGGGGGCGGCCTGGAGGGCGTTGAGCAACAGCGAGACATTATCCCTGGTGAATGCCATGCCAGGCCCAAACATCAAAGTTGTAAGAATCCATTCCTTGTTGAACCTGGAAATCGTGCCTTCCACAGAAGAGGGTGGTGGAAGATCGATTCATTGGGGCCTTGCACCGGGGGATGCTGAAGGCAGAGTAGAGTGGGGAACAAACCTCCTCTAGGGGCACCCCTTCACCGACCTCAGTTTGCCTGAAGGAGCCTCTGTGGGTGTAAGAGGTGAAGGGGCGAAATCCCCTGTGCCTCGCCGTGGGTGTTGCAGGCTGTTGCTGATGGACGGCCAGGCTGAAAGCATTCACATTCGCTGGAGACACTTGTCAGCTTTCATGTCATACAGATTTTTGCCATCAAACAGCATGTCCACAAGTTTTGCTTGGAAGTCTGGAGAAAAACAGGTAATCTCTAGCCAGGAGTATCACCTAAGCAGTGTTGTAGTAGCCATAGTTCTGGCCACACAGTTGACAGTGTCCAGGCCCAACTAAAGGATTTGCTAAGACATCTCCTTGCCAATCTCCACTAATGCCTCCAAACCATCCTTAATGTCATCTGTCGGGATGTATTCCGCTGCCTCTGAAATCACTGACTAGAGGCCAAATGACATTTTAGCCGGTTATGGTTAGAAAGAGAAGGCCATAAATCCAAGAGGTAGTTCTGAAAAGATAAAACCTGGGTACACGAGTGGACCAGTCTTGAAATAATTTCTAACATTGAAATATGTAAAGGGTTTCGGACGGTTTAGCATACAGTGACAACATTTTAGCCATGTGCATGTGTAATGGGTAGAGATTTTTCTCACCACAATCAACACTCAGATTATCTACTGACAAATTTACGTGGCACAAAGTTTAGTTCTTCAGGTTCCAGATTGCCAAGGAAAGTGACTGAGGGCAGGGGTGAATAGATAGAACCACTCTGGAGGTGATGCTGATCTGGACCAAGCGCTTTTTGAAGTAGATCAGAGAACCAATGTATCATTGGTCAATGTGAGGCTACCACGAGAATCCTGCAATTTCTGGATCTGCCAAATCTGAATGATTTTCAGAATCAGAGAAAAGTATAAGCAAAGAGGTTGTTCCATTGGAGAGGGCGCCCCCAAGAAGGTTTGCTCCTTTGTCCTTTCAGAAAGCATAGTAACAGCATTTCCTGTTCATTTCTGTTGCAAAACGATCCACTTCTGGAAAACCCAAAATGTTGAAGATTGCCGACCAGGGTGTTGTTGTGTAACTCCCACTCTTAGGGACCCAGACTCTGTATATCTGCCTCCTAATTGTCTGTTCCGTCTAATTGTGCTGCTTGCAGGGAGACATTGTTCTTCAATGCTGTAAGGAAGGCATCGTATCAACAGTAAAACAGACACAAGCGCAAATCTAATCCTAAATCTAAAGATGGGAGCAAGCTATGACCATCAAATAATAAGGAAGTCCTAGTGGTGTCTTGTCAAAATAAAACGGCCTATACTAATAAACCTATTGCCAACCCTTATCACTAAATACAAATAGTGTGGGAAACAATGTTATGCAAAAGAAAAGTGTTCAAGTAATGATATGAACGAATTCAAGCCATTGGCTTCCCGTCCCCATGTTTTCAGCACGGTATAAGGCAGCACACTTGAACTTAGCACAGTCTCTGTCTTCTCTAACACAAGGGTGCAGTTCAAAACTTCAACATCAAGGCCTTCTGTGTCCAAGTCTCTTTGCCATTCGAAGTCTCTTCTTTCAGAGGGCTTGAGGCAACAAAGTTCCTTTCCTTTTTGTATTTCACATATACACAATTTTCTTAGGTGATTTACTATTCACCTTGGATACCCCTCTGCTGGGCTCAGATCCACTTTAACACAATGTTCTCAGGATGTTCACGTATCGAATTTCTTGGGTGATTCACGGTTCACCCCGTATGCCCCTCTGCCAGGCTCAGATCCGCTTCGACACAAAATCTTTAATCAGTCTCTGTTAGGCAGAATCCTGTGCAGTGCCCTTAGGGACCACTACACACAATTAAGACTACTGGTGGCAATACAAGTTTTACCTTTGGTACAAGCCTGTACTACTATGTCAGAGTGGTAGCAGTGGCGGAGCAGCCAGGCTTATCTCAAGAGTATATGAGCAGTAGAAGAGATTACACAAAGGGACCACAATTACTGTGACTCAAGCAAACACTGACTCAAGGTTTCAGGTAAAAAATATAAGTACATTTATTTTTAAACCATTCGTTATTAACACAACCCTTCTATTAAACTCAAATAAAAACCACACGCTAAATATACTACAACTAACCAATTCACTTTGTACAGTAAGTCTCAAAATAAGTACCCTGTGTTTGAATGGACCAGTGTCAGGCACAAAACACGTTACCGTGAATACGATTGCAATCACTTTTTGACAGTTCGGTCTACTAAATAAACGCGTATCCGTGACATGAAATTCTACCGGGGCAAAAACACACTTAGCACCTGAGATACCCAGAGGGAGTTGGAGGCAAAAATCATGGGCAATATTTTGGTTAGGCAGGCAGAATCAAGAAACACTCAGAGACAGGAGTTCAAAAGTCAAAGGGCCGGAGCCAGGGTTGAAAGACACCGGGGCCTGTTGCCGAAGATCACACAGTCAGACAGTTCACGATTCTACGTAGCCAAATGCACTTCGATATTGTCAATGTTCGGAAGCAAAAGTTATAAGAAGGAGGGAAGACGAAGGCAAGCCTTGGAAATGAAGAAAAGGGATTCACCCAGTTTCCTCACGTAGAACACAGTACCTTGTTCCAATGGTGCAGCTGGTGCCCTGGCAGTTGTTCCTGTTGGTTTCCCGCAGACCCACGATTCCTGGAGCTTCGTTATGAAGGAGGATGTCTGAAGGGGGTCTGCACCACACAGGGATGAAGCCGGCAGCAGCGACACGGATTAAAAGATGCGCTCCTTAAAAACAGGAGGTGCAGCGATTTCGACCAAGGGAGAGGATCCTCTGGCTATAGAATATGAGCTGGTTATCCCCACCAAGCTCAAGGGAAGAAGACTCCAGACTGGATCTTCTCCAAGTCGTTGAAGGGAAGATAGCTCAGGACTGCAGCAGGGCTTCACCGGGACGGGGTAGTTG
This sequence comes from Ambystoma mexicanum, assembly GCF_040938575.1. Lineage (NCBI taxonomy): Eukaryota > Metazoa > Chordata > Amphibia > Caudata > Ambystomatidae > Ambystoma > Ambystoma mexicanum. Next base: position 1,219,490,236 of record NC_090931.1, read on the forward strand.
CAGCAGCCATTGTTCTCTCCGCTTCTCTTCAGTTCTTTGTAGTTCCAGTGGCGACTCTCTGACTTCTAGCCCACCCAGCCTCTCAAAAGGAAGACGATTTGGTCAAGCAGGTTTATGTTCGAGGCTAATATAATAGCCAAGAACAGTACCACGTTTATCTAATATAATCGCAGTAGAAAAGTTAGGGTAGATACCACTGCCACCAGCCAAGTCTAAATGTTAAAAGAGCGAAACAATGCTCTAGGAGGTACAGATGAAAAGGGATTCAAGTTAACCCTTGCCAGTACTCCATGGAAGATGGGGTGTACTGGATCTGTGATAGATTGACTAAGTAAAGTTAATGGTAACTTCACCCTTTTCTGGGGGACGGTAGTCACCTCAGAAATGGAGTCGAGGGAAGTCTCAAAGACAACCCTGTGTCACGGCACTGAAGGTGCTGTGTGACACACAAAAAAAAGAGGGCTACTGAAGTGGTGTGCTTCAGAGTTCATAATCACAAAAACAGGTAGAAACACATAGAAAAACACAGGTAAGGTTGAAAAGCTCTCACTCTTACCAAGTGGAAAGAAATAAACTCCAGAAGTCCAGCAAAGCTGCTGGGGGACTCACTAGGTGAGGGAAATTAGCCACAGATGAGAATTCTCCCTAACAGTCTCCCACTGCCGGGCTTGAACCAATTTATCTATTGTAACACAAAACTTGCTTTAACCCAAAGCTTGCAATTGATCTCTCTCTACCTGGCTTGGACCAACTTTATCTACTTTGTTATAAACTTTCGTTACTGTATCAACATCGTAGAATTTCGATTGTGCACAGGATTTAGCTTGACCCGTCGCAAGACCATTTCGATTCACAATCCTTTGCCACTCTTACACTTTTGTCAACTCTCAGCTGTATAGCCTACAGAGACCATCGATTGAGAACCCACACAGTGCCGGACCACTCTGTCAAAGATATTGTATCTTGGTTTCAAAGTAGTTCAATCACTCAACTCCAGTTCAACTTTACTTGCGTTGATTATCAAACGCATGTAATACAATGTTCTTTCCAGCACTCGCCATACAATATTGCAGCTTGCAACCTTGGCTTTAACACAGAACGGTCTTGTATCGCTCTCCCCAACTCTCCAGCTGTGTTGATTTCATTGACACTGCTTTGTTGTTGGAGCCAAGACAGTACTACAGCAGTTGGCGATTCTCCCCACTTTACCGGCGCAAGAGGTCCCCGGGTACCTAAGACCCACAATGCAGGATTCCTCAGCCTGGTTTCCTGGTCTTATGCTTTCCATTATCGAGGCTTTGTGAAAGAAACCGTTCCTTGCCGAAAAGGTCAAGGGAACTTCCCTCTTTGTGATCCCCTTCTGTTTTGACGTCTTTCTCCTCTTGTTTAAATTGCAGTTTCCTCTCATGCGCTTTGCCTCGGTTCAAGTGTGCTCTTGTGCCTTTTATTCGTGTAGGGAAGTGTAATGGAAGTCTGATGTGTGTGATGTCAGTAATTGCCTGACATTGCTCGACCATTGTATTGGGACACGTCAGGTATATGGCTCAGGTGTTAGTCCGTTTTCTCTCATAGCGGATTGTCTGTGAGAACGTTTTTGTGTTTTAAACGGGGGTGGGGGTTGAGTTCCTAAATATCCTACCTGGTAGGATGGGGTAAAGGTGTTACCATCCAGCGTCCCACTCCCAGAAGACCCCTCATCCAAACTGGATACAAATGTGATGGCTGTGTCCTGGCCAGCTGGATGACAGTTCCCTGGGAACTAGTGGATGAGACAACTTCTGGTTTCTCACAATGCCCATTCCCACAATTAAATCGCAAGAGTGCAAAGCTTCATTGATTTGGTGCCCCCTTGTTTGTTCACATAGAACATGGATACCACATTGTCAGTTAAGATGAGAACATTGGAGTTCCTCCTGACCGGTACAAAATCTTGAAACGCCAAGAATATCGCTTCAACTCTAGAAAGTTTGTGTGTTCTGATTGATCCTCTCCCATCCACTTGTCCTGAATAAACAGATTTCCCAGAGTTGCTCTGCAAAAGGAGATGGTGGAGTCTGGGTAAATTGATGTCGAGGATCCTGAAAAGGAAGGTTGATATATTGTTGTTACACTTGAGCAAATCTTCCCAATGCCAGTCTAGACTAGGAATCAGACTGTTATGATTTTCGGACAGTTGATCCCAACATCCTGCCAATTAGAGGCTGGGTGTGGCACATCCTTATACTGGCTATTGGGCACAGCTAGGAAGCAGGAGGACATCAGGTCAAACAGGCACTGGGACAACCACACAGATGTTACCTTGTGAGATGAGAAGAGGACCACTGTCTACCTGATGCCTCTGATCCATTCCTCCTATGGGAAGAATCTGCCCAGAGAGAAATTCCATAAAAACCCTATGAATTCCAAATTCTGAGTGGGTGTTAGATGTGGATCACTAAGTTTTTTAAAAGTTTTTTAAAAGAATTTTATTGATTTATTCAAACAAAACAATACAAACCAAACATGCAGTACATATATCCACAGCGCCTTTGTACATTGCTTAATTTTAGTCACTGCTTCCCAGATTACACCCCTCGCCTCCCTCGAGCGTATTTATTCCTAAACACTGTTTCTGCATCAGATGGCAGGGTCTCCCTTTCCGTAGATTCTATCGATTCTTGTATCGATCCAAACAATTCTGCTACTAAAAATTTTCAGGCCATTAGGGTTCCCGTCTCATCCTCTCCCCCTACATTACTCGCCTCTTGCCATACCATGGTTTCTGCTTCCGCCCATTTCTGCAGTTCTTTCCACCATACCTCCACTCACATATGCTAAGTCTTTCAATTTATTAACATGCTTTAGTTTCTGCGACCTGGGGAACCCCCCCCAGCAAGCAGGCCCAGACTGTATCTATGGTAATCGTTACCCCTTTCTCCGCTAGCTTCTGTGCTACCTCACCGCAGAATCGTGCAATAACCGGGCATGACCAGAACATGTGCACCATGCCAACCTTTTCTTCATCGCATTTGGGACATGCCTGTCGTCCTGCATTTGCAAATCTTGCTATCCTCTGGGGTGTCATATATGCCCTGTGCGTCCTGTTTTAATCTCGTATTTCTTGACACTTTCTTGTGGTATCCCAGGGCTCGCTCCCACATCCCATCCTCTATCGGGGCCCCTACTTCCTCCTCCCAGTCTAACCTTAATTGCGTAAGGTCCTTCCCAACTTTAGACATCATCATCTCGTACAATCTGGAGATCTCATGGCCCCCCCTTCGCTATATCATATATTATATTTATGGTAGCATCCGGCTCCTCCCCAGTACCGTTTCAGGCCATGTCTTTTTAATTCTCTGCACCATCCTGTGATACGTAATATATTGACCCATGTGTAAACCCGATTCTTCCCTTAGTGTTTCAAACTCTGCAATGACCCCCTCCCGCCAGATATCCCCCATAATAACTAACCCAGCCGATTCCCAGTGGTTCCTGATTATCATCCTCAATTGCCTATCTTCCCCTGTGAGTGCAATTATTGGTAGCTGCGGGAAACACGGGACTGGGTTCTCCATCATCTGGCACGCCCGTCGCCACATCCTCCACCCAAGCATCATCATCTTGGGGCGCCCTTCCATTTCTGTCTTGGGCAGCCAAATCATCTCTTTCAAGTAAAATGGGGTGCAGTCATGTCCAAACAACCTCGATTCAGAGGTCTCTTTGTCTGAAAGCCATTTGGCAACATACTGCAGTTGGCTCGCCATCCCTCCTTTTTCATACAAATTCTGCAACTTCCATAGTGCCCCTCTATTTCACATATCATACCACAGGAAATCCCTACACATACTGTTCAGTTTAGCGAAACATTTCTTGGGTATCCAGTACGGTATATTTGCAAAATAGTGTAGGAGCCTGGGCAAGACCACCATCTTCAACATTGCCCCGCGTCCCATCATAGCTAGGGGCAACTTCACCCAAAACTTCATACAATTTTCAATTTTCTTAATAGCTATCTCCGTGTTATGCTTGTGCTCATCCTCCACTTTATGGTACACGTCTATCCCAAGATAACGGAAGGTGCTGATCGCCCGTGGTATTTGCAACACCAGTAACTGTCCCAAGGGAATGCCCCTATAACTACCCAGTGGGAACATGCTAGATTTTTGAGGATTCACTGCTATACCCGACAACCCCGCAAATCTTCCCATCACCTCCAAAATGTATTGGAGGTTTTCCTCAGGGTATTTCAAGTATAGCAGTAAGTCGTCTGCATATAAGGAAATCAAATGTCGTTCCCCACCCACTGAGATGCCTACAGTGTCATATTGTTGTCTAAGTTATATTGCTAGGGGTTCCAAGGCTAGTATAAAGAGCATTGGGGACCATGGGCATCCTTGTCTGGTGCCTCTCTGGAGTTGCCATCTTTCAGATATCACTGCTCCCGTTCTGACTCTGGCTAACGGTGCACTATATAACATCCTCGCCCACTGTATATATCCAGGCCCCATTCCATATCCTGCCAAGGCCGCCAGCAGCCACGGCCACTTAACCGAATCAAAGGCTTTAACTGCATCCAAGGACACCATTGCCATTTCACCCTCGTTGTCACTTCCCAGTTCAATCACCCTTTGGAGCCGCCTGTGTTTATGAGTTATATTCCTATTCGGGACATAGCCTGTCTGGTCGTGATGAATTAGTTTGCTGATGACTCTGCGCAGTCTATTTGCCAAGACAGCCGTCAGTATCTTGCTGTCCTGGTTCAACATCGATAGAGGCCTGTAGGAGCCACAGCTATGCCCGGGCTTGTTAGGTTTAGGGAGCGGTATTATATTTGCTTCCCTGAGTGACTCAGGCAGTCGTCCCGCCTCAAACACTTCGTTTAGCATTTCTAGCATTGGGGGGAGCACTTCTTCTCTAGATATTTTATAAAACTCACTTGGGAGCCCATCAGCTCCCAGGGTCTTACTAGTCGGCAGTTGCCACACCACCTCTGCTAACTCCTCCAAAGTAATCGGTGCGTCTAACTCCTCTCTTTCTTCAGCGCTTATCTTTGGCAACCCTATATCCTCCAGTGTTTCTACTATTGTCTCATGGCTATTCCCGCTCTCATCTCCACATAATAATCTGCAAACTCCTGATTGACTTCCTCCTGGGTATCCGCCACACTGCCATTATCCCTCGTTATTGTTCTGATCGTGTGTCTAAGGGTTACGCTTTTGTATAACCATGCCAGAAGCCTTCCTGTCTTATCTCCTCCCACATGCTGCCTCTCTATATATTTTTTGTAGTTGAGGTTACATAGTCTATCCCAGTACTCCGCACACTTTTGCTGTAGTTTAAGTATTAGCTCCATATCTCTCACTGTGTCGCTTCCTCCTTCTAATGCCTTTTCTGTTTCTTGTAGGTCAGCCAGAATCCCACCTTGTAGGCCTTTAGATTTAGCGATGGCTATACCTCTCATAACAACCTTGAAGGCCTCCCACAATGGACCCGCCGTGTCCACACTACCAGTATTTGTCCCAAAATAGGCTATGATCTCCTCTCTCATATCTTCTCTAAAAAAAGGGATCCTCAAGTGCTTCCGCCCGAAGGCGCCATGTCGGAATCCTTGCTCTCGGAGGGCAGTACTGCCATCCAAAGATCAGGGGCGAGTGGTCCGAAAGGACCCTTGCTTTATATTCCATCTGTGTGCTCTCTGCGGCCACCTCCGATGTAACGAAGACATAGTCCAGCTTTGCATGCAACTGCTGCGGGGCTGAGTAATACGAATATTGCCTTTCTTGGGGGTGTCTCATCCTCCACACATCTTCCAGCCCAAAGTCATCTAACACCAGAGGCGTTGCTAGGGGGGGGCTAAGGGGGCTATAGCCCCTGGTCTTTTGGTTGTAGCCCCGGATAGAATCCCAGGAGCTACAGCCAAAAGGCTAGCTAGCCCCCAGTCCCAACAGTTCTGACATCAGCATAGCCCCGGGTCTTTTCCAGACCTAGCAACACCCCTGTCTAACACAGTTTGTAATGTTTTAGCAGCTGGGGAAGACCTATCGACCTTCTCATCTGACCTGTCCACCCTAGGGTTCAATACACAGTTAACGTCTCCCCCCCAAATCACTGCACTTCCCATACACATGCTCAGGTTAGTACACAAAGTTCTGAAATATGCAGCCGTATTATGATTGGGGGGCATATGTATTTACAAAGCTTATATCCCTGTTCTCTACTAGCCGCCTTAGTATGACCAACCTCCCATCCATCTCCGTCCTTTCTTGCAACAGCTGAAACGGGACATGCAGTGCTACCCAAATAAGCACTCCCCTAGCATAAGCAGAATATGACGAGCCTGCCACAACCCCTTTCCATTTCTTAGCCACTAACTCCATCTTTTCTTTTGTCAGGTGAGTCTCCTGTAGCATTGCTATATCTGTTTTTTGTCTTCGCAAATACAGCATGACCTTGTTCCTTTTTAAGTAACTATTGAGTCTCCTAACATTCCAAGTCATTATTCTAAGGTCCCCCATGGCCTATCGGAATTCCCCCTCTCCTCCCATCGGTGCAGTCCAGCTTCAACTTCCATCTCCGTCTATATAGGCTTGTACCCCACTTCAAACTTCCCCTAACTACAAACAACCCAAACACCTCTATCCCTCTCCCTCCCTCCTCCCTTCCCCAACTTTACCCCCCCAAACTGTTGCCCAGCTCCATCCCTGGATCTCAGGCACCCCTGCATCTAGCTCTTTCTGGCGATAGCGATAGCCTGTACTCGAAACACAGCAGGGTGAGGTAGCCCTAATAGCTATCCCACTACTTCTACTATTAATTCGGGGGTAAGGAGCCTGCGTTCTGCCGCTCCTATTTGTTACAAATTAACCACATGCTTCTATCAATTTACTTATATATATATATATACTATGTCCAATATACATATATATACTATGTCCAATATACTATATATATATATATATACACTATATTCCAGTCCGCCACATCCGCCAGCTCCAGGATATCATAATCTGTCTCCACCTCCGCTCATCCCCGTTCATCTATCAGCGTCTTTAACGTCTCTGCCGAGATACCCCACTGTGTGATATACCACTATATATAGTGCGTCTCATTCACTTATCTTGCTCCTCTTGGGCGCGTTCCGTATCTCGTTCTGGGCAGCCCTGTAGATCCAACCAAGTAGTAGCTTCCTCCGGGGTATCAAAAAAGAACATTCTGCTCTTGTGTAGCACTTTCAGTCTTGCAGGGTACAGAAGCATATATTTGATGCCAGCTATGCGCAGTCTCCTCTTCACCGCCACGTAGCTATATCTCTGCCTCTGGACTAGCATTGCATAATCGGGATACGCTGTGATAGTAGTCGAAGCTCTCTTGATCGTTCCCCCTTTTCTGAAGTACTCCAGAATCTTTTCCCAATCTTTATAGTTCAGAATCTTGGCAATTATTGCACGGGGAGGGGCTCCAGGCTTCGGTTTTCTCACAAGGGCTCTGTGCGCTCGCTCCACTGTGAATCCTTGTGAGAGTTTATTGGCCCCTATTTCCTGGAGGATCATATTCTCCACATAGTCCGTGGCATCCTGGCCTTCCTCTCCTTCCGGCAAGCCAACCACACAAATGTTATTCCGTCTTGCTCTCCCTTCGGCTTCCTCCGCACGATTCTCCAGGTTGGCCACTTGCTTTATTAGTATGTGGACCTCTTTTGCGTTCTCAGTGCTGGTATCTGTGTTGGTTTTGACCGCACACTCCAGGTTGCTTGTTCTGTCTGCCAGTCCCCTGACATCTTGTCGCAGCAGGTTGACATCTATCCCCACTGCGTCTATTTTAGCTTCCAGTACACGTCGATACCGCTGGAGACTGCTGTGTCTTAGCAAATGCGTCCATCATAGGTTGTTTGTTCTTGGCTTTTACTCCTCTCCCCGCCATCTTATGATCCAGCTCAAGAGGCCAAGGATACCTCTTTCTGATGTGGCGATTCTATTGCTCTGTTCTGCCGTAATGTCAATGGGTCATTCAAGACTAGTGCTGTGAGCCCGGGACGCCCAACGTGGGCTGGAGTGCACAGAGCTATGGCTTCAGGTGGATTGTGTCCTCCCACCTTCTCCTCCGATCTTATCGCTTCTTATGGCACATCTCCCCAGAATTGGTGCAGTGGTGGAGCCCCTAAGGTTTATCAATCGGCCCGAGCGAGAGGGCCCTAGCTTCCCCTTGGTCTCTGGCACTTTGTTCAGTCGATGCTATGATATAGTACTTGTTGTAGGAGGTGTTCGGTTGGCACCTTCACCGGCCAGCAGTCCCCACAGTTCATGCTCAGCCACAGGTTCCAGGTCTCACGTGCCCATGGGTAAAGGTGAGTCGGTGAGCCGCGCCCATGTTTTTGTGCAATAGCTGTTCTTACATTCCTGAACTGTATTGTATTATTATGCTTCAACTCTCGTTCTGTGCAGGCATGCAGTTCGTGGTATTCGGGATTCCCATCAGATGGAACCTCCTTTGTGCTGCTCTTACCAAACTCCCATCACCCAATTTGTTGTTTTATTGTTCTGCTAGCTGCGCTCCACCTTGCAATGCTCTGCAGGTGGATGTAGTCACGGACCTGGGTGCTCACGTTGTGTCAGAGATTTCTCCCCGTGAGCAGCCCTGTGCCCAAATGTTATTCACTATGGGCACTTTTCGTCCCAATACATTTCATGGGATTCATTCTATGCGCAGGGCAAGGGCCTGTGTCTGTTTGGGTCCGCTTGCGCAATGGCAGCGCTTAGTTTCGGCCTCTATTAGTTTAGCCTCAGCCTTTCACGACGGGGAAGTGCCCGGCTTGCCACGCCGATCGCCTACACTAATCTATTTGTTGCAGTCACTCATCTGTGGCCGCAAGCCTCTGTGTCTGCACTCGCTTGTGTGTTCGTACATTCCTAATGCGCTGGATGTGAGTCGCGGACCTCTCCATCCTGCTAGCTGCACGCTCCCTGTATCTTTCACGCTCCTCTTACGGGCCCTCCCACACAGAGGCACCCGTCCGCGGGCGGCAGGGAGCCGTGGATCCTACCGACCTGCGCAGCTGGGTGGCCACACAGGCTCCAGTCGCCAGTCCCCACCTCTCTTCTCGCGCAACCTGAGCGCTCGCGCCCCAAGCTCGCCCGTCTCGCCAAACTCCACCCGTTGGCTTCGCTAATGCTTCTCGCTAGTCGGAGCAGGCGTGTAAATCCGCTCGGCCTCCACGGGACAGTGTCTCTTCATCCGCAATGCATGTAGGTCCGCAACATTGTTTCCACCGCCCCGGTCTAGCCTCTTTTGTTGTCCGCCATCTTGATTTCTGTGCCGCGGAGCTGCCGAATGTCTGCAAGTCAATTTTCGCTTTTGTTGACGGCGCGATTCTTCCAGTTTCCTCAATTATGCTACAGGGCACATTCACACAGCCGTGTCTCCGGTCCTGCAGCTATTTGTTTATTATTAGTGCAAGTGCACACGGATCATCATCAGATCTTCGGAGCAGCTCCCTCAGGCACGTCCTGCTACATGGCCAGTTGGCCACTCTCCTTTGGATCACTAAGTTGACCAACAAACCCAATTTTGTTTAGTGTATCCAGAAGTAATTACAGGTTGGATGTAGCCAGGGAGGGAGATTCCTCTCTAAGACATTTGTCCAAATAAGGGTATAAATGAATCCCCTACATAAATAAGTAGGCCACTGCCACAGCCAAGAATTTGGTAAAGAATCTGCATGCTGAGCAGAGGTCAAAGGGTAGGACACTGTATTGAAAGTGGTAGTTTTCAAAGAAGAAGCAGAGGAAGTGCTGGTGGGACGCCCAAATGAGGACTTTCTATGCATCCTGGAGATCCATAGCAAGTAGGCAGTCTCCAAGCTGGTAAGTAGATCCGAAAGGTGACCACAGTGACCACCTTGAACTTTTCTTGGGTTAAGAAAAGGCTGAATGGGGATTGGTCCTTTACCATACGCAGGTCTGCCTTATTACTTTTTGGGACTTCAAAGAACCTTGAATAAAATCCTAATCCTATTGATTTTAATGAAATCAACTTCTGGGTTTCCTTTGTAGGGGAACAGAGCCTCTATCAGAATGGGAAGACAAGGAAAGAGGAACAGGAGGACGGGGAAAACGAAAACCCATGCCCACTACTGAAAGGACACAACGGTTTTTTGATATCCCCTTCAATGCGTCCAGAAAAGATGACACTCTGGCCCTACCAGGCTGCTGTGGATAGGTACTAACATGCCATTTATGTTGATTAAGTTCTGGAGATGGGTTTGACCGACTGAAGAATCTTCTTGAGGAGAGGTGAGGTTGCTTTCTTCTGTGAACCCTGGGCAATCTGTGAACCAGATTGCTCCAATCATGGAACCCATGGGAAAAAAGACTGACTTCTTACCAGTGGCTCCTGCTTTAACTCAAGCTTTTATGACACAAATGATTTTGCCTTTTTAGTGCTAATTTTCTTCATATTTAACTCTGAGTCTGGACTGAAAAGTTCTATTCTGATAAACGGAAGATCGATGACCCACCTTGTGAAGTCATGTTCCAATGTTGCAGCCCTGATAAAGTACTGTCTTTGCAACACAGCCTGTATCACTACTCTACGAGCTGCTACATTGCCCACATGTGTCTTCACGGGAAACACCCTGACTATCTAGCAGGCTGTCCTGGCGTCCTAATAGAAGAACTTTTGGGTCTAATAATTATTTTCTCCTCCAAACTCCAAAGTCTAAACTGTCACTTTGTAGAGGAGCAGATGACGTAATCTCTAGTGCCCAACGCCTCACCTCCGTCATACTGGAAGCAAAGCAGGAAGACTCTGTGCATGGCACCCGCTATTGTTCCAATACCATACCGAAGATATGAAACACGTTATGCACTCAGACAACTGTATAGAATGTAACCTCGCACTGCAGCGGTGGAAGGATGTCCGCATACACCATTAGACATAGAAGAGCTCCAAGTGTGAACAGATGAGTAAAGTGACGTCATGAAGGGAAGACATGATGACGCACAGAAACGATATAAGAATATTTAAAGAATGAAGGTATCATTCAAGTGATAAAATAATCAAGTATAAAGAGATGAAGAAATCATCTATGCTGAGAAGATAAGTGAGATGAAGCTCAACTAATGTATATATGCAGAAACGCAAGGTAGAGGAGTTACATACAAGCTTACTGCTGTAGAAACTAGAACATGAGTAAAGAAGCCAAGATGGCAAGATGGATGTCGGATTGTGTCAAAACTACCTCAGAGAAACCAGGGCCTCAAATCAAACACAGCAGAAACAGCTTCCTGCGAGGAACAAAGAATATATGTTTTACTAAGACTAAGGATGACACAGCAAGACATAAATGGAAAGTAAAAAAGGGAGTTGACCAGGATAAACTATGAACGAAGGTCACTTTTCTCATAGATTAAGTAGAAGCAAAAATATCTGCAAGTGCCAAGCATTGCATAATCAAGAGTTCAGAAAGCACAAGTAAGACGGAACAACCAAGTCCCCAGAGGCCATAAGGAGTAATAGCACCCAGCACAATTAATCCAAAAAGCAGTAAATAACAGGTCGAAATGGACAAATTAGTTGTCTATTGACACGTGACTCATAAGTTGAAAGCAAGGGCTATTTATTAAGCCTCAGACGAAGATGCTGGTGTACCACGACTCACTTAAAAATCCCAGAGAAGAAAACAGCCAGCAAGGCAATTACAAAAGAGAAGCCTTGGCTCATGGTCTAGCTGATGAGATGGTAGGCTAATTGACCAGTGCAGACAGTGGTCTGACATTATTCTCTGCACCTGGGTTTCATGATTGGCTATATAGCTACATGCTAAACAATGTTGCAGAAGCCAATCCTCTGTTATTTTCATAATCAGTGTTATATGTATTTTGAGGCGTGCCCACTGGATAAGGGGCAGCCACTCATGTTATTAACAATTATACACACTATAGGTACACATGTTCCCCTAACCAACCCCTCCCCTCGATAGGATTTACTGTTTGCTACATAGGATGATGTCATAGCCGACGTACATCTAAGTAGAAAGTCTTTGTGTAAGAGAAAAGTAACAGCGTGTGTGAGCTGTATTTTGTACGGTCACCAGATTTCCCTACTTTATCTGAGCCGACAATAAAGTAGTACTTTGCCATATTCTTTGAGTCTGTCCGGTTATTTGGATCCAAGGTAATTTATTATGGTAATTCCATTCTGTGCATGAGATACGCTCAAAGGTGCTGCTGCACAACTTATTTCTCAAGGATCTCTTCCCTGCACAGCCCCGTGTTTGTGGAATGGCCTGCCCCTGACCTGAGGGCTTGCTTGTCCTTAGCAGCTTTCAAGCGCGACGTAAAAACCATGCTCTTTAGCTAATCCTATTACTTTATGTTTGACAGCACTTACCGAACTGGACTAACCCTGCTTGATATTTTATGTGTATCTGTTTCTGTTTTAGCGCTTCTATGCCCATGGGCTACCCGTTCAGCGCTATAGAAATAAAATAAATATGTCCACAGGATGGTAGGCAGCCTTCATAAAGTCCTTAGCCTAGCCTCTCGAAAACATTGAGCGAAAACCAGTTTTATAGGTATTAATTTACAAAGCGAAAAAAAAAAAAACATTTTTAGAAAGACTGCTCTGTGACTGCAAAGTTGAACTGTCAGGCCCTGCGATACACACACGTGCACGCAGGGGCTCACAGGCAAGCCAGGACCCGGAAATCGTCACAAGGTAGAAAGCAACCTCACCTCTCCTCAAGAAGATTCTTCAGTCAGTCAAACCCATCTCCAGAACTTAATCAACATAAATGGCATGTTAGTACCTATCCACAGCAGCCTGGTAGGGCCAGAGTGTCATCTTTTCTGGACGCATTGAAGGGGATATCAAAAAACTGTTTTGTCCTTTCAGTAGTGGGCATGGGTTTTCGTTTTCCCCGTCTTCCCATTCTCATGTGTGCATGTGTGTTTGTACATGTTTGTGTGTTTTTGTGTGTGTAATGGTGGGGGGCCAAGTCTTGGGAGGGGAGGCAGGTGGCAGAGGATGAGGGGGAAGAGTTTGGGGGGGTGAAACCCCCCCGATATTTAGCAAATGGGGCAAGTGAGGGTGGGGTGGTGGAGGGCGAAGAAATGTCCTTTTTTTATTTTTGAAGGGTGCCTAAAATCGGGCGGAAAAAAACTTTTGGTTAGGCGACCTACAAAGATTGAAAACATTACATAGAACCGTTTGATATTCCGGGGTTAAGAGAGTGTTGTAATCATCTGATACTTCCTGGAATATTTAGTTTACTGTAGCTAAAATTGCCTCTGCATTTGCTTGGCAAAAGCTTAGCGCGGCATGTGGATACTGATTCTTCCCCCAGCTGAATCAATAAGAGTCTTCACATGATAAACGTCCATGAGCCATGGTTGAACATGAGTTCCTCCTAAACACAGTGGCAGCAGCCACAATCACTAAATGGGCTGAAGGATGCTCACTTTCGAGAGTGCTTGAGCTTTTGTCCGATTTTTAAAGCCTCCCCCACCACATGTGTTTGGAGTTGCATTCCAGATTGTTTGGAGTTGTCCAGATCGGTCCACTGCTTTAAGAGACAGCACTGAGGAAAGGACACCCTGGTCTGATAGTGGAGATCCCGAGGTTGATATATCTGCATATTCCAAGAGCCCTTGTACCCTCTCATGAAAAGCCCTAGCGTATATGGGGATCCCATCAGAGTCTTCCCCTACTGCATCATTATCAGCCAATCGGTCATGCCATCGGGAGGTAATCACAGCAGATGACCCTTAGGTAATAGTGGGAGCAAAGGGATGATGGGATCCATTGGTGCTGGTGACAGCTGAGGGACTGGCAGGGGGCCTGCTGGGGTTGCCTGGCTAGTTTAGGGCTGAGGAGAAGTACCTTAACCCATTTGAACACTCAGAGTGACCAGCGCTGCCAACCCGCAGGCATCTGGGCGCAGCGCTCATATAAGGCTCCTAAAGTAATGTTAATGTTAAAGGACATTTGTAACGCGCACTATCACCACCGTAGTGGTCCCTTGGCGCTCTGGCGGCTCTGAAAGAGGAGGGGAGGTTGAGTTAGTGGGAGGAAGCAGGAAAAGTGCAAGAGAGCAGTGATGTGCTGTTGCGGCCTCAGCCCGGTGGGTCCGTTGGCTGGGCCTGGGGTGTTTGCAGCCGTTAGTCGTCGTGTACTGTTGTGCAAGGCTATGTGTGTTTTTGTTTTGTTGTTGAAATGTAGTGAAGTTTGTGCGGTTTGTTGTGCTGTAGGTTTTGGTTGTGTTTGGTTTGGAGTTTGAGAGGTGTATGCAGAAAGGGAAAATTGTTAGTAGGGTTGGTTAATTTGCATCTCTATCATGAATTGAAGCGTTCGGCTTGCGTATTCTCCCCTGTTGCGGCTCTGTCCAGATCTGGGTCTGACTGGCATTCAGGTTCCATACTCCTCTAGTCCTCGCCTCTAACCTGCTCTCTCATGGCTCCCCTTATCCTCCATTTAGACTCTAGTGACCAGTGCATCTGCTAATGACAACCTCTCAGGTAGTGGGGAGATTGCCAATATCTCGATAATTCCACACCAACGTGGTATCTGGCGGTAATTAAATTACGGGGCGGACAAAAGTGTTGGTGGGAATGTCTGGGTTAGTTGACTCAGTCTCCGTGTGTGCCGCCTGTGTTCCTGTCTGGCCGATTTCACCCGTCCAGCTGTCGTGGGCTTTACTCTCCCCGGTCAGGGATGTCCGTGTCTTTTCGGTTTAGTTATGCTTTTTACCAGTTTCGTTTCCAGGTTTAGTCTGTGGTGTTGTAGAGCCAAGTTTTTAGTGATTTCCTGAATTTTAGGTGATCTTCGGTGTTTCTTATTGAATGTGTCATTGGTTAGGAGTTCATTACCTCTGGAAGTGGTCAAAGAACCAGACATGTTCATGAGTATACCCACTGGAAGTCCCTTATGGACCAGGGAGCGGGCTGACGTGTAAACTTGGCCTGCCCCACTTTAAACTGTTTCCGACACACTGCAGTGTACCTCTGCTGGCAGCTGAAGCAGAGACTCGTGCTCCAAGTTAAATTCTGGTGTTTGCCTTCACTCATTCACTTTTTTACCACTTTGTGAGTCCCCTTAGCACCTGATGGCATTCTTTCCTTCTTCCCCAGGTTGCTGTGCATCTGTTTCTTGTGAACTGTTTGGGTGCAACCGGATATTCCCTCTTCCAGGTAATTGGCTGTAATTCAAAACATATTTTAGTTCCCCTCACACAGGTTTTTCTGATTCAGTCTCCTTTTTGATTTTGGCTAATGTGTGACATTTGTGCCACAATATTGCCAAAACCATTGTTACAGTGGAGAGAGAGAGCGAATGGGGACTTTGAAATGAGAATATCTGTTTGGCATAGCAACCAGCAATGCCATGGAATGAAATGGCCAACACACTAAAATCTCTTTTCCAAACTACTCTGCTGTGCTGCCCAATGAAGAGCTCCCTAACAGGATTTGCTGCAATTAGCAGCTTTGTAAAAAGCAAGTCGGCTGGGATTTCCATGTCCCAGCTGCGTTATGATATGACTTGTTGGGCTATTCTGGGCTATTTCATGTATCATTGGGCTATTTTGAGCCACTTTTGGTGGCGGCAGCAGGTGCGGTGAGAATACACCACTGATACTTGCTGTAGTGGTGCTTTAACAAAGATTCTAAATAAATATTAGCCAGAACAACAATAAATACAACTTGGAAGAAAGGAATCATAGAAAAAAGCAGAAGCAGCAGCATATATACTTTAGGAAGAGAGGCGGCACAATCTGCAATGTCGACAACCACGTCTTCGCTCACTGCACCTTTCACAGAGAAGAAATACCCATTTGCATATAACTTTGTCCCACCCAAATGGGCAGGCCAGTACCAAAATGTTAGGCAATTCTCTGAACAAGAGTACCATCAGCAACCCCAGATAAGCAAAAGGTAACAAGCAATAAACATGTGCCTACCCTCAATAAAGCGAATACAGTACAGTCAGGCAAAACATTTCTGGGGAACAATAGAGCAGATACTCCTCAGGAGGTCACATAAAATACAAGCATTGCCAATGCCAACAGTTTGGACTTTTACTGAGGCACGGGAAAGGAACTCTCTAGGCACAACTGACCATTGATGGTAACCGGTGCAAAATGGGGAGTACCTGGGCATCTAACAGCAGTACTGGCAAATGCCTAGTTCTTATACACAAGCCAAACCCCCACTCTTGCTACCTCCAGCCACCCACCCTACCCCATCTACCCAACCCTCCACTCTCTCTACCCCCACCCACTCTCACCCTCACTACCCTCAATACCCCCATTATCTACCACCACCCACCCTACCCCGACTCTCTCTACCACCACTCACCCATCCTAACCCTACTCTATAACCCACCTACATTATCCCGACTCGCTACCTCACCCACCCCGACTCCCTCCGCCGAGCCACTCTCTCTCCCCCACCCACCCACTCCCACTCTTTCTGCTGCCACCCAGCCACTGCTACTCTCTCTAAGTCACCCACCCCCACTACCCACCCTCACTCTATTTACTGCCAAACACTCAACCCCTAATCTCTCTACACTCACCCAACTCCCACTCTCTCTACCAGAACCCAGCCCCACTCTACCACCACCCATGCTACCCCGCTCTCTCTACAACCAAATCCCTTCTTTCTCTTCCCACCCACCCACTATACTCACCTCTCGCTATTCCACCCACCCTAACCCACTCTTGCTTTGCACTTCACCCATGCACCGCACCCCCTTTCCCCTTCATCCACCCAACCTACCGTCTCTCTTTACCCCCACCAACACTATCCCCACTCTCTTTACCTCAACCAACCCAAACTCCTCTTTACCCCACCCACCCTACACCCCTCTTTAAGCCCACTCTCTCTATCCCCAGTCTACCCCTTCTCTCTATGCTCACCTTCCCTAACCACCTCTCTACCCCCGCTCACCTGCCCAAACACCTCATACTCTCTACCCCACTCACCCTACCCCTCCCTCTTTACCCCGAAACCTACCACTCTCTGCTTACCCCCACCCTACACCTCTTTCTACCTCATCCACCGTACCACTTCTAGTCCCCCAGCCACACTGCCCCTTCTTTCGCTATCCCCACCCACCATACTCCCAATGCCACCCACTCTACCCGCTCTCTACTGCACCCACCCTACCCCCTCATCCTTCTTCCCACACTCTCGGTTAATTAGTATTTCTTTGTGTGTGGTTTAAAATAAAACCTTTACAAATACAACAAGGTAACATTCAACTTTCAATCACCTTACAGTCACAATTATCCATAGAAAGAGAAAAGACAACATCCTACGACATTCATTTACAATTACTCTATATCTAAAACAAAAGAAGAAAGACCCTGGACATTTATTAGAAAAAAAAAATCACACATTTGTACAAATCTTACCACCTCTATCTTCTTTGAAACTGATTTCCCACCCAGCATGTTCTTCCACAAATTCTCCAAATCTACCCACGATAAATCATAAATACATTTCTTAAAACACATCCGACGGGGAAGTAGAACTGGACAGAATAATGACAAATGGTGTAAGTTTTCCTTCGTTCCTTTGATGTTGCAGAATCTACATAGCAATGACTCAGAAGATATACACTTTCTAATTAACAAAATCTATTTAGCCAGCAGCTGTTAGGGAGAAATGGTTGATTTCCCTTACCTAAAGAGTCCCCCAGCAGCTTTGCTGGATTTCATGGATTTTTTTTTTACCTGGTAAGGCACTGGAGCCTCGCCTACTCCATGTGCACCACTTTTTGTGTACGTTACACAGCACCTTCAGTGCAGTGACACAGGGTTGTCTTTGAGACTTCCCACTGACTCCATTTTTCTGGGGCTGACTGCTCTCCCCCAGAAACAGGTAAAGTTGCCATTAACTTTATATAGTCACTTTAAACCACAGACCCAGTACACCCCATCTTACATGGAGTATTGGAAATGGTTAACTCTTATCCCTTTTTGTCTGTGCATCTTGGAGCCTTGTTTCGCTCCCTTAACATTAAGACTTGGCTGGTGGCAGTGGTATCTACCCTAACCTTTCTACTGCGATTACCTTACATAAACGTAGTCATGTTTAAGGCTATTATAGTAGCCTCGAACATAAACCCGCTTGACCAAATACAGTTTATTTTGGTTCCGGCTGGGTTTAGTCGCCATTTCTGTTTGTTAAAGTCTTTCTCGTGTTTTACTCTGCGCGCCAAACCGGGGATGGCTCCTTTGTTCGCTGTCTTTTCGCGGGCTTCTGCACAGAAGCCCTCCTTAAGGCGCCTGATAGTCTACGTAGGCAGGATCTGAGGGAGGGATCTTCGGACCCCTGCCATGGGTTCCGTTGTTAACCCAAGTCGCACGCTTGTCTGATTGGCTAAGGGGACTGGTCTTGCCAGGCCAGACACCCTGCTGTGTGATTGACAGCCAGGCTGTATGAATGGGGGAACACTGCATAAAAAGCAGGTCTCTCGGACTGGAAAGGCAGAGTCGCCACTGGAACAAAAGAACCAACAAGGAACTGGAAGAAGAGGACCCAGACCACGACTGAACCACCCGGTGAAGCCCTGCTGCAGGTCTGAATCTCCAAATCCGACAACAGAGAAGATCCTCCAGGAAACTTCTTCCCTTGAGCTGGTGGGACCAACCAGTTCGCCCAAACTACAAGCCAGGATCTCTCCTCTGGTCGAATTCGCTGTATATTGCTACAGTGGGCAGGATAGCCAGGAAGGTCGGACCCTGCTTGGGTTTTAAGGAGCGCACCTTTTATTTGTTATTTTGCTCTGCTGCTGGCTTCTTCCCTGGGTGGCGCAGGACCCTCCAGTCTTCCTACTTCTGATCAGTCCGACAGTCGCTTCAGGAACCGTGAGCCTGCAGGAACCACCATCTCCCACTCTGTTTTAAGGTACTGTGCAAATCCCGTTGTCAGTTTCGTTCAACCGCGGTGAAAGTGTTGAAAATCTTTCTCCAATCCAAGGGCTTGTCCTTCTCTTCCCTTTGAGCTAACTTTTCTACCAACCAACCTCGTCCGGAATCTATGCCACAAACTTTACCGCGAACTACCCTGAACTGGGTAATCTTGAGCAAAAGACTTTTGACCCATTGACTTTGGCCCTAAGCCTTTTCTATCTGATCTCCTCACTGTAATCTCTCTTGTTCAATCGCCCTGAGTACTTACCTGTTGGTGTTGCCTAATTTCTAATAACTTTGTCTTTCCCTCCCTTTTAAATTGCTGGAGTGCCATTTTGTTCCCAATTCATTTTGTGAGCTTAACTTGTCTGGAATTTAAGGGAAGTGGTGTGGTGTATTTATGATTGTGATTTTTTACTTGCTTAGAATAGTGAAATATTATACAACTGTAGAGTAAATAAATATATATTCTTTTACTTAGAAACCTTGAGTCAGTGTTTGCCTGAACCATAGTAATTGCTGTCCTTTGTGTAACTATTTGTACTGCTCACTTACTCTTGAAATGAGTCTGGATGCTCCGCTACTGCTACCACTATAACTGTGTAGTACAGGCTTGTACCAAAGGTGAAATTGTACTGTGACTTGTAGTCTTAATTGTGTGTAGTGTTCCCAAAGGGTACTGCATATGATTCTGCCTAACAGCAGCAAGTTAAATCTGAATCTTAGATAGTTATTTCTACAAGATTTTACCGGGAATCTATCCAAGTGGTATTCCTGTGTAACTACATTTTAGGTGAAAGAACCAGATGTTTATAAAGCGATGATTTTGCTAATGATTCCATGGTTAATATCCAATCCAGTCTTTTATCCTGCTCCTTGACTTTTAGAGGACTGGCTAATAACGATTCTTTGGTAACCCCAATCTTTAAGAGAAACTTCCTACAATTACCATTAAACTCGCCATTGGATTCCAAGCAACCATACTCGTTATGAAGCAAATTTGCCGGTGCACTTAGAAATGTATAATATAGAGCCAATTGTCTCCAACAAACTCGACTATAAGTAACAAGTTACTTACCTGTAACTGTTCTTCTCCAGCATGGGTCTGGCATGGATTCACATGCTCATGAATATTCCCCGTCGTCAGGCTGGGAATCCTCGATAAAGAAAAAATCAGTATCAGTTTTGTTTCTGATCTGTCTTTCTTAGTAGTAACCAATCACTGATCTCTGGGTCATACTGCCCCCAGCCAATGACTGCCCTCTCCCTAAGACCCGCCTCTGGCAGCCATCCTCAGATTTGGTAGTACACAAAGTGGTAGTATGACCAAGTGAAGAGCAGCAGAGGGGTAGGCGGCAGGGTTCGCATGTGAATCCATGCCAGACCCATGCTGGAGAACAACAGTTACAGGTAAGTAACTTGTTCCTTCTCCAGCATGGGGTCTGGCATGGATTCACATGCTCATGAATAAAAGAATACATAGCAGTACACACATGCACAACCACGGGAGGTGGTAAAGGGTCAACATTAAGCATTACATCCAAAACTCAACATTAAGCAATTCTTACCTCCTCACCAGCGCTCACCTTAGGCGAACAGGTTGCGCAGCACTGTTTGGCCGACCCTGGACTCCTCCCTGGAGTCCCGATCGACGCAGTAGAATCTTGTGAAGGTGTGCGTCGACCTCCACGTAGCAGCCCTGCAGATGTCCAGCAGGGGCACACCTGACAGGAACGCCGTGGTAGCAGCGATCGCTCTGGTCGAATGGGCTCTCGGACAGCCGGGCAGCGGTCGGTTTGCCAACCGGTGACAGTGCATGATGCAGCCGGAGAGCCATCTGGAAATGGAAGTCTTCGAGAGAGCCTTCCCTTGATTCACAGACCCAAAGTTCACAAACAGCTGTGACGTCTTCCGAAAACTCTTTGTGCGGTCCATGTAGAACTTCAGCGCTCTAGCTACATCCAGCAAGTGCAAAGTCCTCTCGGCCGGCGTCGAAGGTGACGGGAAGAAAACTGGTAACACCAAGGGCTCGTTGAGGTGGAAGTCCGACGGCACCTTGGGCATGAAGGAGGGGTGCGTCCTCAGCACCACCCTCGTGTCATGATAAGTAAGTATGGAGGCTTGCAAGATAGGGCCTGGATCTCTCCCACTCGTGCAGAGGTGATGGCCACGAGGAACGCTGTCTTCCATGACAGGAACTTCAAAGGCGCCGAATGCATAGGCTCGAATGGGGCCCCCATGAGCCTGGCCAGCACCACATTAAACTCCCACGCCGGGGCAGGAGCCTTCACCGGCGGGAACGATCAGAATAGTCCCTACATAAATTCCTTCACCAGGCGATGAGACCACAAGGACGCCAGTCCCGTAGTCCTGGTATATCGGGAGATGGCAGCCAGATGTATTTTGATGGAGGCGTGAGCCAGTCCAGCTTTGGCCAGCGGCAGTAGGTACGGAAGTACTTAAGGCCGTAATCCGCAGAGGGTTAATCTTCTGTGCACGGCACCAGACAGAGAACCTCTTCCACTAATGACCGTAACACTTGAGAGTTGAGGACGCCCTGGCTTTTGCAAGAACCTCTCTGCAGTCAGCCGGGATATCGTACCCTCCAAACTCTAGTGCTGCAGGAGCCAGGTTTGCAAGTTCAGCGACTCTGGGTTGTGATGAAGAATGGCACCTCCTTCTCTGGAGAGAAGATCCGCGTCCGCCGGCAGCTTGACTGGTGGGGACGTTGACAAGTCCAGAAGGTCCGGGAACCAGATCTGCCTCAGCCGCGCCGGTGCGACGAGGATCATTCTGCACCTGGACTTCTTGAGCTGATTGATGAGGCGGAGCAGCAACGGAGGGATCGCGTATAGAAACAGGCCGTCCCAAGGGAACGAGAAAGCATCGCCCATGCTCCTCGGCTGCGGGAACCTGCTGGCGAACCTCTGGCACTTGGAGTTTGTCACCGTTGCGAAAAGGTTGATCCGGGGTTTGCCCCATCGCCGAAAGAGCCGATCCACCTGGTCCTGACGTAGTTCCCACTAATGGCACGAGCGCAGCTCCCTGCTGAGTGAGTCGGCGAATGTGTTTTTTATTCCTGCCAAGTGGAAGGGAACCAGAAACATCCCCTGGGCGACGGCCCAGTGCCACAGATCCTGGGCCTCCTTGGATAGGGCTGGGGATCTGGTCCCTCCCTGCTTCCGTATGTAGAACATCGCGGTGGTGTTGTCAGTGAAGATCCTCACCACTTTGTCCTTGAAGGACGGAAGGAATGACTTGAGCATCCAGAACACTGCTTGGAGCTCCAGAATGTTGATGTGGAGAGACTTCTCTGGGAGCCAAAGGCCTCTTGCGTGGAGATCTGCGGTGTGGGCCCCCCAACCCTCCAGAGAGGCGTCCGTCATCACCGTCTCCTGAAACGCCGGGATCTGAAAGTCCGTGCCTGTAGTGAGGTGCGCACGGGTCCCCCACCATAGGATCGCATGACGGAACTCCTCGTCGAGAGGGATCCTGTCTTCGAAGCAGCCCGTCGCCTGAAACCAGCGGGCATCGAGGAACTCCTGTAGCGGACGCATCCGAAGTCTGCAAAGGGGTACAAGATAGATGCATGAGGACATCATCCCGAGGAGGGACTTGATGGACCTCACCCTGGCCACGTCCGTGGCTAGTAGGCGCCGCACCTTGCCCAGAATGGCTTCGTCCTCTCCTCCGACGGGGAGGCCAATTGCCCCACTGTATCGAGCTTTGCTCCCAGAAACAGTGCTACTTGCGACGGAACCAGGTGGGATTTGGGGTAGTTGATGGTGAATCCCAGTTCCGTGAGCAGCCGGACGGTCCTCGCTGTGTGTTCGATAGCGAGTTCTCTTGTCCTTGCCCGGATTAGCT
The DNA here is from genome assembly GCF_040938575.1 of Ambystoma mexicanum. Taxonomy (NCBI): domain Eukaryota; kingdom Metazoa; phylum Chordata; class Amphibia; order Caudata; family Ambystomatidae; genus Ambystoma; species Ambystoma mexicanum. The sequence continues at coordinate 1,219,512,995 of NC_090931.1, forward strand.
AGTCGTCCAGGTAGGGGTAGACGTGGATCCCCTGCAGGCGCAGCCGCGCCGCCACTGGTGCCAGGCACTTGGTGAATACCCTGGGTGCCGACTTTAATCCGAACGGAAGGGCTCTGAATTGGTAGTGTCATCCCTGAACCACGAACCTGAGAAACTCTGTGTCCTTTTAGAATGGGGATGTGGAAGTAAGCATCCTCCAGGTCCAACGACGATAGGAAGTCGCCCTCCTCCAGCTGTCCCAGCACGTGCTGGAGGGTGACCATCCTGAATTTCTGCGCCTTTATGTACTTGTTTAACCGACGCAGGTCCAGGATGGGGCACCAACCGCCTGTCTTCTTTCTGACAAGGAAGTACCTTGAGTACACTCCGGAGCCCCGGAGCCTCCTGGGGATGAGCCCGATGGCACATTTCTTGAGCATCGCCCTTACCTCCAACAGCAGTTGAGGGACGTGATTCTTCTTCCTGGCCACGGGAGGAATGCAAGGACACTTCTTTTGGAATGCCAGCGAGTGCCCGTTGGCCAGGGTGTCCAGCACCCAACGGTCGGTGGAGATGGACTCCCACACGCTGACAAACTTCGTCAGCCGGCCTCCCACTGGGGTGCTTTGGTGGGGTCCCGACGCCACGGCCGGTTCAGTCTTGCTTGGAGGAGGCCTTGCCGCCTTGGCCTCCTTGATGACGACGACGGGATCCCCCTTGCTTGCCGCGACCTCTGTAGGCCTCCTGGGACGAGGAGCGGGCCGCCTGGCGGTATGTAGAAGACCCACCGCTGGATCCCTTGGAGGCACCCTGTCTGCCTCCGGAACTCCGGAAGGGCTGTCGTTGTTGAAGTACCCCTAGGGCCCGGGCCGTCTCCGAGTCGGTCTTGATGGCCTGGAGCGACTCGTCCACCATCTTCCCAAAAAGGTTGTTGCCGTTGAACGGCATATCCAACACTCTGGTCTGGACGTCCTGGCGAAAGTCTGTCGCCTTGAGCCATCCTCGCCGTCGAAGGCAAACCCTGTTGCCCAGTTGGCGAAATCCGGTATCAGCAATGTCCGTTGCCACCGTTATGGTGTGATCCGACGCCACCTCTCCTTCCTGCAGAATTTGTAGGGCCTCTGCCTCCTTGTCGTCCGGTAGGAAGTCTAGCAGGGGAGCTATCTTGAACCAAAGCTCCCTGTCGTAGCGGGCCACGATCGCTAAGGCATTGGCCGCCTTAATCGTCGTCGCCGCGCAGATGACTCGTTGTCCCATGGAGTCCAACGTCTTGCCCTCGCTGTCCGGCGGGGAAGTGGAAGTTGAAACCGCCGCACCCGCTGCTTTCTTCTTAGCCGCTGCCGAGATGACAGAGACCGGCGTGGGCTGGGCCCTGAGGCACAAGGGGGCGGCATCGGGGACTCGGTACTTCTTCTCGTACCTGTCCCTCTTGGCGGGTGTCGTGGAAGGGTTCTTGAGGATAGCCAGCCCCTCGTCCTAGATGTAGCCGAGCAATGGCACTGCGAGGACCGTCTTCCTCTTGGCCTCTCGTTGTTGGTAAAGGAACCCTTCTTTTTTCTGTTCTTCAGAGCAGAGCTGGAAGAGCTCGGATGCCCTGGTTATCATGGCGTGGAAGGAGCCAATTTCGTCAGGTTGAGAAGCCCGAGGGGGGGGGGGGGTGATGATGGGATGTCCGTTGTGTCATCTCCGCCGTCGTCGTCCGTCCCCGTCGCTGTATCCGTCGCCGTATCCTCTCTAGGGTCTGGTGAGGTGGATGAGGGGTCCACAGGCCTCGCGGGCACGAAGGGAGGAGCGGGGTGGACTCTCCTTCGCTTGTTCGGAGGGCTTCCCGACGGGCCTGGTTCTGGATACTCCGTTGGGGTCCGTGGTAACCTCGTCCTTATCTCAGTACATAAGGATTGGATCGCAAACAAAATGGCCGCTGAGCTATCCTGGGGCTCGGGTAATGGCTGCGACGGACGGGATGGCCGCTCCACTGGGCCCTCTTCGTCGCCATCGTCGCTATCTTCGATCACATCAGCGGGAACCGTCCCCTGGGATCGAACCTTCTCGAACTTCTCGTTGAGGCCTATGAACCTCTCGTTGAGGCCCTTCCCGGTTTCCACCAGATCCTCCTCAGAGGCTGATTCCGAGTCTGTAATGGCTACCACCCCCCCTCTTTTTTCGCCGGGGACTTCACGGGGGTCTTAACGATGGGCTGGAAAGAGGATTCCCTCCGCGGTGGCAGGGATACTCTGGGCCCAGAGGCCGTTTCCACTGGCGTAGTCTCAGCCGGCTTCGCCAGGGTCGCAGCGACCACTTCGATAGAGGCCTTTGCCGACTGGATCAAAGCCCTCACTACCTTAGGTGCGTCCTGGGCCTTCGCCTTGGGGGGAGGGTCAGCCCCTAGCTCCCCTTCGGGTCCCTTCGAGATCGACCGGGGCCGCTCCAGCAGCTTACCCGGGTTCTTGAACTTCCTCTTCCCCGAACCAGAGCGCTGGCTCGTGGTTGAACGTGCTGGGGAAGTCGCGCCCTGCCTGGCAGCCGAAGAGCCCGACCTTTCAGCGCTCCCGGTGCCCGCGGACTCACGGTGCTTGGCCTTCTGTTGGGCCCCCGTCGCCGGGGCGCTCTCACAGGACTTAGAAGCCAGCTCAGACTTTTTCTTTGCCTTCTCACCTGCTGTGCCCTTCTCCAGCCAGGCGGCGAGGCGGGAACGACGATCTTGCTTGGTCCTTTCCGAAAGGTTCTTGCAGAACACACAGTCCTTCTCCACGTGCGTCTTGTCCTCATGAAGGCAGTAGAGACATTGTGAATGCTCGTCCTCCTTGAAAACATTTTGTAATACGCATCCAGGGCAGCACCTGAACAGCTTGGATCCGCGCGTCGAGCTTCCCTTGTCCTGGGCCATATCCGTTGAGGTAGGCCGCAGATCTTCCGGAATCCTCCAAGAAGCGTAAACTCAACGAAAACTTCACCCTTGAGGGGCGTAGAAGAATTCCGAAATGGGTCAACGTTATCGGAAGTAGAAACGGTGGAGCTTGAGGCTCGATTAAACCGAAAAAATGAGAAAATCTCCTGAAAAAGCACGAAAACGCAGCAAAAACTCGAGAGCTAAAGCACGAGGACTCCCAACACTTGAACGTGCAGTAAAAATCTGAGGATGGGTGCCAGAGGCGAGGCTTAGGGAGAGGGCAGTCATTGGTTGGGGGCAGTATGACCCAGAGATCAGTGATTGGTTACTACTAAGAAAGACAGATCAGAAATGAAACTGATACTGATTTTTTCTTTACCGAGGATTCCCAGCCTGACGACGGGGAATATTCATGAGCATGTGAATCCATGCCAGACCCCATGCTGGAGAATAATAATAATAAAAATAATTTAGCATGTATATAGCGCTACAAACCCTCTGGTATCTGAGCACTGCTTATTACCCATGGTGTGTGGTGCTCATTTATCGACCTCGGAAGGATGAAAGGCTAGGTTTGGCCCTGCCGGGATTCAAAACTGCATCAGCAGGCTCTGCACGGATGTCAAAGCGAGCGCTCTACTCGCTGTGCTATTGGACCATCTATACAACGATTGAAAACCCAACTCATAACAAAATGGCCCTAATTGGAACACTCTTAGTTAAAAAATAAAACACATTTTGCCAAATCATTGCTTCATAACTTTCTAGCTCCTCCAAGAAGAACATTGACAAAAACTCTAAGCCATACGTACATTTAGGGATCACTTTTCCAATATAAAATTTCAAGACAGGGCGCAATGAAAATGTACCATATGTCTTATCTATTTTTACCATTGTGAAGCCAAAATTATTGCCTTACTTTAAAAAAATGTTCTAATAACAACATTTGACGGATGAGCAATTATTGGATAACCTAAATACATCATACTAGACTTTACTGCTAAAATGTTTCCATTGATCCATTGACAACAAATTTAAAATCATTCTTTTCATTCTTCTTACAGAATTTCATGATCATCGTGTTAGCATGTTTAATTCTCAATCCATTGCACCCCATACATTCTTAAACTGGCTTAATTACTCTCTGTAGACCTATAGGAAAAAGACTGAACAAAACTAAATTGTCTGCGTATGCTACCCAAGTTAGCCACAGACGTCCTATCTTGGGTGAAAGAAAAGCTGCCCTCATAAGAGGCGGTCCCCTATATCTGCCATAAATAAATTAAAAAGACAGGGGGGCTAACACGCACCTCTGTCTGAGACCGTTATTCGTTTAGATAATACACCCTCACTGTTCAATCGTACCTGAATTAACGTATCTTCGTGCAGATATATTAAAATACTTAAAGCTGAGGGTAAATGTTAAGCAGAAACCTGTGCAGTTCCCTTAGGGACCACTGCAAAAGATTTAAAACTACAGGTGTTTGGCAGTAAACCCACTTGGTAGCAGTCTGGACCACACAGATTCACTTGGTAGCTGTGGCTGAGCAGTCAGACTTCCCTCAAGAAGAGTTAGGCAGTATATAGAGTATACACAATAGGTACAGAGATACAGTAGTACAAGCAAACACTGACCAGAGCTTTGGTGTAAAAGTATATAATTATTTAAAGACACACTTGTAAATTACACTAGCACAAAGAGGTAAGTAAATTCAGCACACAATCACTATTATATACATACAACCCTAATTACTTATTAGACCAGTCTTAATGAGAAACACCACTTATTTTCAGACAGAGGTGAGCGCTTAACATAAGATGGCACTCTAATAAGTTATTAAAAAGGGAGTGGAAAAGGCAGAGTTATTGAAGCACCCAAATTTCAATACTTTTTAAAGAACCACAGTAAGGCAGGATAGGCAGAGTTCTACTGGAGAGCAAGGAAGTCAATTGCAAGGCCCACTCTTGGAGAGAGCAAGCAGACGGGGTCCAGGTTCACACAGTGGGGTTATGCCCAAAGAGTCTTGTAGATAGTTCGCACACAAAGAATGAAATTAAAGTCAGGAAAAAGTTAGCTAGGTTGTCCGAGTCCAGCCCAGGTTAGAAAGTCGAGGCTTTACTGTCACCCCGAACGATCTGTCGCAAGGGAAGACAGGCGGGACACAGTACCTTAAGTGGGAAGGAAGCTCCAGCGGGGGCAGTTGTTCCTGGCAGCGGGTGCAAGTCAGTGTTTCGTCCAGAGGAAGAGGAGGTCTCGCCGTGGAGGAAAGATGAAGGCCGTTGCACTGCCAGGGAAGAAACCAGCCGCGGAGTTCTTCGGTTAAAAGGTACTACCCTTCTATTCGCGGTAGTGGTAAACCGTGGTATTCCGGTTGCCGGGGCTCTTGGCACGGGCAAGGCGGCCACGAGATGCTCCAGGAAGGTGAAAAGAAGGCAAAACTGGTTATCCCCACCAGTCAAAGGAAGAAGACTCTCCGGACTGGAGATCTCCTCTGTCGTCGGGAAAAGTGGCGAGACGGTTCAGCAAGGCTCCACCAGTGGTGTCGTCGTTGCAGGTCGGCTCAGCTTCTCCCTCCTCGGATTCTTAGGTCCTGTGGCGACTTCTGAAGTTCCTGTCCCCAAAGCCCTGCTTTTATGCAGCAAACCCCCATTCATTCAGCCTAGCTGTCAATGAAACATGCTAAGTGGAGAGCCGGCCGGCTCACCACTTGGGCCAATCACACAAGAGTGCGACTTGAGTTGCCAAGGCAACTCAGTCCAGGGTGCCTAAACCCCCTCCCACACCCCCTGTGGTACCCAGACAGAGTGGCACCATTTTTGGAGGCTTCTGTGGAGAAGCCTGCCACAAAGTGGAACAAAGGGCTCGACTTGGGTTGGAGTCACAGAAGAGAACACAAATGACAATTTAGAATCGAGTTCTGGCAAAAAATAGCAACCGGTGAATTAATATTAAATAAATAAACCGGCGGTATGTTCGAGGCTACAGGAATTAAATAATGAAAGTTGGTAGCCTCGAACAATGGGAAAATCCCATAGAGATATATTCGCGGTCGAATATAAAAAGTAGTATCCACTGCCACCGGCCAAAACTCAATCAGGGGGGACGGAGACGTGCCCCCTCGAACAACAGACCCCGGGGCAATTGAATTACCCCGACCAGTACGTCCACAATATGATGGTTTGTACTGGTTTCTGTTCATAATTTGGGACTAGTAAAGCCAATGGTGACTTTGCATGCCCTGGGAGACAGTAGTCAGTCCCAGGGTATGGAGTCTATGTTGGGGGGTCGGTACGACACCCCCTGGGTTACGGCACGGAGGGTGCTGTGTAACCCACATCAAAAACACATGAGAACCTATGGAGTAAAAGACCCCACAGTCCATAAAACACATGGAAAGACAAAGGAACACTTCAAATCATGTCTAAGAGTGGGAGTAAAAGAGTCTCACTCTTAGCAGGAGAAACAAATAAACCCCAAAAATCCAGCAAAGCTGCTGGGGGACTCACTAGGTTTGGGAAATTAGCCTTTATAGTGAATTCTCCCTAACAGTAAACCCAATTTTTTAAGCTTAATCCATAAAAGTCTATGATCAACCATGTCAAAGGACATGGAGAGGTCCATTACAGCCCAATATATCGGCTGGAATGTTTCCGGCCATGCTAGATTCTAGATTAATGTCATTAAATAACCCGCACAGTCCATGCCCATATTTCTTCGGAAACTGAATTGAAATGTACTCAAAATTCCCTTGTCCAAAGCCCACATTTCAATCTTTTCTAAGAGCAGAGCAAAAAATATCTTCGAGTCGACATCCAGTAATGTCACAGGTCGATAATTTAGAGGACTCTTGTCTCCTTTTTCATATATATAGGTACAATGAGAGCCATCTTCGACGATTCAGGGGTACTCATTGTGTCTATAATATTTCTAAACAATATATACAGAATATTAGACCACATTTCCGGAGCTAGCCTAAGTACTTTGTTTGAGAGATTATTGGGGGCTCCCCACCCTGGAAGTGCTGGTGCTTCCAATCAGTCCCTCAATGTCGGTAACTGTGAAGTCCAGCCTCCATATTTCCGGTGACAGAATTGGCTCTGCATCCGCTCCAGCTTTTTTTCCCGTATACATTTGAGTAAAATATTGCATCCATGTTTCTTCTATTATGGGATTCACTTCCATCAATATCTGGCTTCCTTCAATTGCATTTATTATTTATTTTGTATTTGTATTTATTTTAATTTATATAGCGTCTTAATCCAAAGCGCTTTACAAGAGGAACAAGTGAATACAACAAGAAATACTTGACAATGAATCTAAACCAGAAAACAGTACAACGAACAATTTACATTCATGATGAGGCTAAGTACTAATAGAGGGACAGAAGGTAGGAGTAGAGGGTGGAGGTGGGTTAGGTGGTGAGAGCGGAAACAATTGGTGCTGGGGGGAGATTGGAAGAGATAGGATTTTAGAGAAGTGTGAAATAAGGGATAGGAGGGGTTGGAGTGGACGGGAAGAGGAAGGCGGTTCCAGTGGAAAGGAGCAAGAAGTTGAAGGAGCGGAAATGGGAGGGGGCGCAGGGGGGAGGTGGAGCAGAGAGAAGGAAGAGATCTGCAGAACAGAGAGAACGAGAAGGAGTATAGAAAGAGAAGGGAGGAGAGGTACAGAGGGGCAAGACCATAGAGGGCTTTGAAGACCTTAGGATAAATTACTTACCATAATTTTCTTTCTATGGATTCTTCTCTCGCCGACTCCTCATTTGATATTCCATCCAGCTCTGCTGCTTTGTAACATTTTCGACAGGGGGCGTATTGGACCTCAACTCCGCCGTCGATTGTTGATCCATCTTGCTTGGCATATGATCGTCGGCTCCAGACGTGACCTCAGGCGTCGTATATACTTCATCACTATGACCCAGACCTCAGTTTCCCCTTTTTTTATCCCGAACCCACCACGCTGCATAGGAAAACAGAGTTTTACAACAGGCTAATAGGCCCTCAAAAATGAAATAAGCATAAACCTCCAAAGGAGGAAGAATTTGCAATAGACACTAACAACGTAGCATCAGAAAAAAAACTTTTTAAAAAAAAAAAAACCTGTGGCAGGAAGGACAGAAAACGGCCATTGAGGACCAACCATAACCAAGTCATCGTTGTTAGGAAAGATTTCACTCACCATTGTGTGATTTTCCTCCATTTGTGGACACCCCAAACTTTTTACTTGGCTATCCTATCCTGACTTTTGCCAGTGGAGCACAGCCTTCAGCTGCACTCCCCTGGGCTTTTGCTCACTTGTTATGGGGAAACAGACACGTCCGTCAAAATGTCAGTACTGTCTTCGACTATGTTACAATTTCTTGGTAACTTTTTAACAGTGCACAATGTACCTTCCAGTACCGTGCACTGGGGTCCTTTTTTGTTTTATGGCCCTAGACACCCTCAAAAGTATTTTTTGGTGATTGTACGAGTGTGCCTGGGATGGTGGCAGCAATTACTTTTTATAAGTGTTTTACTTTTTTTTTACTGAATCACATCGAGTTTACTGTGTTTGGTTCAATACTGTGGGCCAGGTCAAAAAATGGCCAAGCCACAAAGTTTTTTGTTCTGTCCCAGGACCATTTTGTCCCTTGCCTTCACCCAGGTCGAGTAACCCGTGTTTTCCTTATTTGGGCCTGCAGCCTCCGGCAAAAACCGATCTCTTTCACAGGCTTCTGCCTGTCATGTGTATGCCCAGGAAGCGAGTTGGGACTGTCTGGTCCCAATCCACACTATTGGTGCTAAGATGTCTGAAGTGACTCAGATCATTGTGGACCGTGATTAGTCCACGACTAGGATACCTGCATGAGAGCAGATATTTGATTGGAAGTCTGCACGCAAAGCTAATCTTAGATAAGAGAAGGGGCTCTTCATCCATTCCAGGTTGATCACCTGAGTTCTCCCCAAACCACAGAAGGAGCCAAGTATCCTGTACGAAGAAACAGAATCATGAAACCGCACAGACGCACTAGAAGGTTTTGGTACCCTTTGCCCTCTGCTGTACCGTCGGACCCCTGTTTTCTTCATCGATCAAGAAGGCCTGCTCATCGATCAAGAAGGCATGCACAAATTACCCTGAAAAGGTATTCGCTTTTTGTTGGGTTAGCCTGCACTCCCTAGCTATTCGCACCTTTTGAAAAGTGCTCTACTGCCAAGGGCAGACCCTACTCTAATACTAGGAACCAATTTTTCATCGCCTCAGGCCCCTTCGTGACTTGCTACAGCTCTCCCAAGAAAACACGCTTTTTGTTCTGTCTGCGTGAATGTGCGTTTTTACGCACAACTGTATTGTTGAGAACAAGGCTCCCCACTTCTTAGGGCTGGACTCGAAAGTTAGGGAACGACTTCGAAGAATTGTCTTATGCTCCTAGTGTGTTAACTCACCCACCTCTTTACAGGTTGTGGCTGTGTTTTACTCCTTTGTCGCATTAGGAAACGTATTGTATATATTTTATATAGTAGAGTATTTTGTCGACAATAAATGTATAGATATTTTTCATATACACTTGTCTAAGAGTAATCTGTGGTTCGTTACTGTGTGTGCTCATTGTGGGCTTCCGATCACTCTCACCCCTGCTGAGACTTAGTCTTGACCGCCTGCCAAGTTACCAAGATTGGTCTGGCTTGTCCAGAAGGTTCCCCTGTTTCACTAAACTGAGGTTGGCCTCCTAAATTTCTGCCCCCCAGGTCAGAGTTTAGAAATCCATTTTAACAATCGTTAAAGAGGAGATGCGCACCAACCACTGACTTTCTGAGCGGGGATGGATGGGAGAGTAGAGGAGGAATCTGCATGAGAAGAATCCATAGAAAGACCATTACGATAAGTAATTTCTCCTTCAATGGATTGCGCTTCTCCTGCAGATGCCGCATCTGAAAGACTCCCAAAGCAGTAGATGAAAGAGGCGGGCAGAAAGTTAGACTAAGAAATGCTGCAGCACTGCCATGCTAAAACACGCATCGGCTGTACGAGCCACATCTAGACTATAGTGCTTAGCAAAGGTATGAAGGGATGACCATGTCCCGGCACAACAAATATCCCTAACAGGGACTCCCCTCTGTAATGCTGTTGACGCTGAGACTCCCTAGTCGAATGATCCCTGATGCTTGCTGGTAATTCCTTTCCATTGGACTGGTAGCATACAAAAAAATTATCCGGCGGGACAAAGTTTGCTTAGTTATGGCCAGGCCCTTATGGGCTAGCTAGAGAAAAAGCTACGAAGAGCTGGTCAGCTCTTCTGAACTCAGACGTCCTTGCAATGTAATAACTTAGTGCCCTTTTTGGGATCTAGGCGATGAAATCGTTCCTCCTCTTTAGAAGGATGCGGGGGAGGATAGAAGCCCCGACGGTCAATGAACTCCGATAGGTGCAACTCAAGCCAGGCCTTACCCCGAGAGAGACTTTCTCCTTGAAAAATCGCAGGAAAGGCAGTTTACAGCATAAAGCGTGTAGCTCACTCACCCACCTTGCGGATGTAATAGCCACCAAAAAGGCTGTTTTTAAGGAGAGAAGTTTTAAAGGACAAGCATGCATAGGCTCAAAAGGAGCCACCATCAGATGTGTCCGTACCAGATTAAGGTCCCAATCCGGCACAACAAAGGGAGTTAGCAGGAACTTATTTACAAGGCCTTTCAGGAATTGTGCCATCACCGGGAGTGTGAAAAATGAACCTTGATCTGGTAATCTCAAACACAGACAAGGCTGCCAAATATCCTTTAACTCTGGGGACCTGAAAGCCTACTGAGGCCAGAGTCAGAACGAACTCCATCACTGTAGTGGTGGGGCAAGAGATAGGGTCAATCTCGCGTTCCCTGCACCATGCCTCAAATCTTCTCCACCTCCACACGTACATTGATCTTGTAGACGGTCTGCGTGCAGCCAGCAACAACTCAAGCACTTCCTCAGAGAGATCCCAGTCATACCTCATCCACTGAAGAGCCACGAATGAAGGTTGAGGGATTCCGGGGTCGGGTGGACTATCCGACCTTCTGACTGGATTAGAAGACCTGGCCGCCGAGACAACCAGTGAGGTGGACAGATGGACAGATCCAAGAGGTGGACCGATCCAAGAGGTCAGAGTACCACGTTCTCCTCGCCCAGTCCGGGCCGATCAAGATCATGGTCGTTCAAAACCTCTTCAACCTCCGGAGAACCAATGGAATGAGAATTGGAGGGAAAGCGTAATAGAGAGCGTAGGTCCAATCAACCAGAAACGCGCCCCCGCAGCGCACTGTTCGCTGGGAATACCCACGAGCAAAACTGTCTGCACTTCCGGTTGGATTTTGTTGCAAACAGATCCACTGACAGGGTACCCCAGAGAGTGAAGACCACCTCTAGGACTTCCTGGCACACTTCCCAATCGTGTGGGACCGTGCTCAACCTGCTCAGGGCATCCGCCAAACTGTTCTCTGTGCCGGCCAGATGAACTGCCAAGACTATGATCCGGTTCGCCAGTAACCCAAACCACAGCATCATCGCTCTCTGTGCAGAGGGGTGGGTGTGCACACCATCTTGCTTGTTCAGATGGTGGACTGCCACTGTGTTGTCTGTCAGAATGAGGACATGCTTCCACTGCAGAGACGAGCAAACGCCTTCAGGGCTAGCATGATGGCTCGCAAATCCAGCCTGTTGATGTGCCACCTCTGGCTTCCGTTGATGACCAAAGGCTGCTCACCTACAAGTCCTCGCAGTGAGCGCCCCAACCTTTCAGAGATGCATCCGTGACTACTCAGGTCAAAGAGGCCAGAAGGGTTCGCTTGCCAGGAGACTGCTGCAGTCTGCCCACCAGGACAGGTCGTTGACCACCGATGCAGACACCCGGAGGAGATCCGAAAGAGCACCGAAGTGCTGTGACTACTGACTCCTCAGAAGCTACTGCAGGGATTTCATGCACAGCCTGGCTTCCGGCACTAGAAAAATGCAGGCGGCCATGAGACCTAAGAGGTGAAGGAAGGAAGCGGCTGGTAGAGTGGCATGGTTCCCAAACAAGTCGACCATTTGTGTCAAGCTCTACGACTCTCTCTTCGGGAAGAAAGGCTTTCCCAAACCCGGGTGTCTAGGACTGTTCGGATGAACTGGAGCCTTTGGACTGGTGTAATTTGGGACTTCTTTAAATTCAGAGAGAAGCCCAGCCTGTGCAGCGGCAAACAAGTGTCCTCTAGATGAGACAAGACCCGCACCACTGACTTCCCTTGAATCAACCAGCCGTCCAGGAAGGGAAATACGTGTCCCCCGGATCTCCTGAGGTGAGCCTCAACCACTGCCATGAGCTTGGTGTAGACCTATGGGGAAGAAGTAAGACCAAAGGGAAGCACCTTGAACTGATGGTGCTTGTCCCCTATGGGGAACTTTAGGAACTTCCTGTGTTTTCGATGGATGGGCACATGGAAATAAGCGTCCTGTAGGTCTACTGACACCAGTCAGTCTGTAGTTCGAGAGCATGGAGAATTTCTCTCAATGTCACCATCCTGAATTTGTCCTTCCTCAGGAACTTGTTCAAGGCCCTGAGGTCCAGAATGGGACTAACACCTCCTCCCTTCTTGGGTACCAGGAAACACCGGGAATACCAACCCGATGCTCTCTACTCGGAGGGTTACCTCTTCAACTGCACCCTTTAACGACAGGGCTTGCAGTTCTTCCTGGAGCTCCTGTACCGGTTGGATTGGAGGTGGTGGGGATCTGTCTGGAGGTTTCCTTAAAAATGGCAGACAATAACCCCATCGGATGAGCTGAAGAGCCCAGGCATCGGAAGTAATTCCTTGCCACTGGAGCCAATGCTCTGTCAACTCTCTACCAACCGGTACGTTGTGGTAGGAGAAATCAAAGCGGCTTGTTGGCCTTTAGAAACCCCCCCTGCCCCTTCTGGAGCGGGAGAAACACTTCTGCCCTTGCCTGGCCGGTGGGAGCTGCGCTCTCCTGTCATATGGTGCATACTGCCTGTAGCCCCTTGCCGTAGAGGCGAAGCTGAAGGCGGGGTTGGCCGGCAGTACAACTAGGCCTAAAGATTTAGAAGCGATTTTGTATTGCTTAAATTTCTCTAAGGAATCGTCTACCTTTTGGCCAAACAGGAAATCGCCCTTGAAGGGCACATCCAGCAATTTAACCTGGACATTAGGAGAAAAACCAGACGGTTTCAAGAAGGCCTGCCTCCTCAGCATTACTGCTGCCATAGAACGGCCCACACAGTCGGCGATGTCCAGGCCCGTTTGCAGTGACTGGCCACCTCTTTCCCATTCTCCACTAGCTTGTAGGAAGCCCTCGCACATTTCCCCCTCAGGGACGTACTACACAGCATTCTCTACTGCTACGTAAAGACCAAAAGAGTACTTGGCAAAGCTGTTTGCCACATTGGTAGCTTTGAAGGCCATACTGGGCCTCATTCCGACCCTGGCGTTAACCAAGGCGCTATTAGCGCCTTGGTTGACGCCGTTATCACTCCGACACCGCCATGGTGAATGGCGGAATTACCGCCCCATTCCAAGGTTGGCGGGGGTGGTAATTCCCCATTCACCATGGGCCCTTCCCCATTCCCATTTTTGCCCCATAGGGCTCAATGGGAATGGGGAAGGCGCTAATTACGGCACCGTAAATTACGGTGCCGTAATTAGCTCCACGGTCCCTTTGCGGGTTGGTTTTTTAACGCCTGCAAAAAGCAGGTGTTAAGTTCCAACCCGCAAAGGGAACTCGGAATAGGGCGGTAAGGGTTTAACGGCACCGGTCTCGTTACCGGTGACCGTTAACCCTTACCGCCCGACTCGGAATGAGGCCCACTGACTTTAGTAAACGCTGTTTTAGCCAAAGCATTACTCTTTTTAGATTGCCTGTGGGAGAAAAAGTGGAAGTTGAAGAAGCTGGTCTGGAAGAGACTGTAGCAGCCTGCATAACAAGCCCCCCTGGGAAAGGGTGAGATGAGAGATATGAGGGGTCTCCTCTAGCCGGCATATACGTCCCAGAAATGGTGGAGACTAACAAGGGAATAGAAAACAGATGCTGCCACAGTGCTGTTAAGAGGGTTAGCAATGGCAGGGGTTAGAAGCATATTGCGCTGTGTCGCCAGACCTCCTTCCATATCCCTGCACTGGTGCTGCGGAGGATAGTGCAAGCCCAAGGTGTCAATGACCCTTTATACTAAAACCCTGAACTTCGATAAATTATGAGACTAGGGATGGGTCTGTTGAAATTCCAGGTCTGGAGAGGAATCTAGACCACTGGCTTCATGGAGGCCTTGTGCAAGCTGTAAAAGATGATTGTGGTCCTCAAAATAATCAACATCCCCCGCGCCCATGTAAATGGGGTCGACGTCCGCTTGTTCCCCCGCATCATCGCGCCTAAAATACATGACATGGAGTTCAAACAAATTTGAGCCAGGAATGCGGGGTAAAAGGCTTATCGAAAACCGTTGATGTGGATGGTTTGTTTTTGGCGCAGAGAGGGTTACCATCGGCGTTGAACGGTGTCGAGATGCCATAATGTCAACATCCATGGGGTTGATCACGACTCAAGTGCCATTGAATCTACTTCGAAGGGTTTATGGACGCCGATGCTGTCGGCACCGGAAAACGAGAGGGGTCAGAAATGCTGAGCGCCGCTCTTGGCTCCAAGGCCTGCTGCTCAGTGATGGACATCTTGGTGCCACAATCCGTACACAACTTAAGGCCCGAAACCTGAGCGACCGACATCTCGTGTCGAGGAATTGGAAAAAGTGTTCTGACAAAAACATTGAAAATGTCAAAGACTCACCTGTGTTCCGAAGCAGCGTGAAAAAAGGAACTGAGGTGTGGGTCGTAGTGACGAAGTATATATACTACGCCCGACATCACATCCAGAGCAGACGACCGTATGCCGAGCAAAACGGATCGACAATCGATGGCCGAGTCGAGGTCCCCTAGACCCCCTGTCGAACATTTCCTGAAGCAGCAGAGCTGGATGGAATATCTATTAGATGAGGAATCTGTGCAAGAAAGGCAATCCATTGAAAATTATATTCACTTTTCTCCTGCAATATGGTCAACATAGGTTCCCGTCTGATATAACTTGTGGCAGTATGAAATCACTGCATTTTTTAACTTCTGCTTTACCTTTTTAATCTGGAGAGCCTTTTCAACTTTTTGCAATGCGCTTCTTTTACCTTGCGCATATCCTTCTGGTTTGCCCTCTTAAGGTTCTGAATATATTTAGCAAACTTATGGTGTCAAGCTCTACCCGCACTTTGGCTGCCTCCCCCCTCATATATGGAGTCTATTGTCATTTGAAATATTCCATCTATGGATTCTGCTGTGAAGGTCCATAATTTCTCATCATAAAAGCAAGACTTGCATCTTCTTGATATGGCCGAGTTACATTTATCTTTCGTCATATCTGACCATTTCATGTGTTTTTTTCCCCGGAATGACAATTACATTAGCGAGGCTTCCCTGCGTTTGAGTTCAGTACCTCCTTGTGAACTTCATTGTCAACATGTGGTGATCACTGCAGCAAATTCATATGATTTCAAATTTTTCACAATCCCTCACTATCGCACAACTCACACAAATGTAATCCACCACAGAGGATAAACGACACCTTTGCCATGTCGATTGAACATGCCACTTTCTTCCCACCATTTAATTCACCATACAAAGACGCCAACTTTCCATGAATTGCTTCCATTGCGATCCCTGTAACATCTTCCTTTTCCCATTCGCATTACCATTATTGTCATATCCAGTTAACAATCTCATTCCCACAATCAACATTAAGGTCTCCAGCCACTATTATTTGCGCTCCCAGGTGACCTGTGAGCCAATCTTCCACTATGATATGCAGTGCACCTAATGTGTCTAAAAGGGCCCTTTTTCAACAGCACCCAACATATATTTACCAACATTAGATAGCTCTCTGTGTCCATTTCCCTCTTGTTTTAGCCCAACGGCCAGGATACCCCTGTCATTCTCTGTTTCCTCAATAACCTCGTAACCTGCATCATTTCGGATTGCTGTAACTAACTCTCCTGAGGGGCAACCTTTTTTCCCCTGAACAGCTGTTTGAAAGATTATTCTACAAACATCTAATACCGCTGACGCGGTTAACCAAACTTCATGTAATAAAATAAAAGTAAAGGATCTTAGACACATACTTGTGGACCCATCCGATATCAAAGCAGTGAATCCTCTTGAGTTCCAAGATATCAATCTTTCCGTATAATCTGTGCTAGGATTGCTGTTTCAAATTTATAAATTGGGTGATAGCGTCTCTCAACATCATAGCCAATCACCTCATCTCACTTCCATCCAAAAAATGTTGGTCCCTCCAGTTATTTTCCCTTCAATTCGACCACGCCCCGACTCCCATCTTATACAACTTTCTTCGTTCCTCCCCATTTACATATTGGGTTGGGCTAATCAACTTTTTAATGGGATTAGGTTTATAACCCATGTTTCTTAAGTTAAAGGCTAATTTTACGAGAATCTCATACACAAGCTTTGATGGAATTTCAAAGGTTACACAATCCAACTTGTGGGAGTTTATACATTTCACGGCTTCACTATCCTTTGTCGTTACTAAGCACAACAATGGTATTTCTTTAAAGAGGGCCAGTATTCCAGATCTATTTAGGGTACCCCGCCCACCGCTATCAAACAAATTCCAATAGCAAAATGTTATTTCCAATGTGATTTAAACTTAGTGGCAAGATTTCCCCTTTTCCCCTCTCTGTTGCGCTATTTCCTATGACCTTTTCCCTGATATTATGTTTCCTGTGTCAGACATTGAGCATTATGTTTAAGGTTAATAAAATCTTCACCTCAGTGTAGATTCTTATACGACTGGCTCCCAGTCTCCGTCCTAAATCCCACCTCAATATTTTCCCGGTTGGCAAGTAAAATAGAACCCATATGTGCTGTAGCATGCATTAGTACTTTAGTTTCTAATTTCCCCCTCTTAACTTTATTTGTATATCCGCTACAGGATCAAGGGTCTTCTCTGAGCACAATGTAGACGTCTGGGAGCCCTTCGATTTCAGTTTAGGTGATTGATTTACACGTTTTAGTCACAGAGGGACATGTGGAGATATCAAACAGCGGGGAATGCCGCTGTTCTTTTCTTACCATGCCCCCTTATGTTTCATTGCCGCAGTCAATCCCATACACATTTTACGCTTATTACCCTTATTAGTATCAATCCCGGCTTTCTCCGCAGCCAAATCAGACAATAACTCAATTTCTGATAAGGTGGTGCTATTCGTTAATGAGACCAAAGAACTGTCTTGTGCCATATTACACTCCTGAATATCCTCAAAATTGTCACCCTCTTATCGATCGATGATGCCACATTTCTTAAAACGCCCTAGATGAATTACCAAAGGTATTGTTAGAGTTTTTTCTTGAACGTTTAGAAATTTTACCCATTTGAGTCTTAGGTTCCCGCCCCTTCCTTTTGTCCTTCACTCCATCCCCACCCTTCATAATATCTGTGGCTGACCCTTCTCTTCTGGCTGGTAGCTGTAGGTTGACCCGCTCCTACAACTTCTAGGATTGTTTCAAGTTGGCTTTAAGGGCCTCAGCCATTTCCAATGGCGTCCGTTCCATAGATTTCAGTCGCAAACAAATATTACTTAAGTATTCTGAATGATCTTCTAATTCTTTGCACATGATTTTGCACATGTTTTCCATTGACGTTGTTAATACGTGCAAGGCATCCCTCATAAGGTAACACTCCGATGGCCGACCATGAACTTCTCCTTCCACTCCATTAAAGTCCTGTTCTGGCTGCAAATGTTCTGATAAATCCAAGAAGTAGTTATAGTATTCTGAACAAATCGGGGGAGTATTAATGGGGAGAAGGCGGGAAGCTGTATTCAAACTATTATCAGGCGTCAAACTCTTAATTATCCCAAATCCATTGACGGTTCTACTGATGCAACCAGTCCAGTTTTCTTTGTGGTTATAGTCAAATAATCCTGCATATTTCCAATCTTCCGACCACTCCTTCCACCCTTGGTTTCTGGTTCCTGATGTACACTCTCCCCCAGTGATGGGGGTAGGGGAAGGGCCATTGCAGGGCTCAAACGGTCTCTACGGTTTGTAAACACCAGAGGGGCTTTTATAATGTCAGAACCCATTACAGTTCCCAGCGTTATTTTCCTCAGGTCGTACATTCGCCCCCGGACTGGAGGTTTAACTATAGTCACTAGAGGCTTAACTATAAAAACAAGCCTATTCCCAAGTGCTGGTTCAAATACGAATCAGCAAACACACCCGGGTCTTAAGTCCCAAGTTCAGGCCTCCTACAATCCTATTGCCAATGCTGGTTTCATTTGCCCGAGCTGAGAACACCAAAACGCACTGCTGCGCTCCATGCAGCAACTGCATTTTTATTCACTTGTGCTGGCTCTGCCGGTCGAAAGTCTCCGCCTCCAAGTCACGTTCAAAGTGAGGTGAAATGGAAGGTTTCCCAGCTCCAGGCTCCAAGCGTATCCCCACCAGAACACACTGCTGCACGCTCTTGGTTTATTTCTTACCCTCTCTCACCCTTTCCGCTCATATTTCCTATTGCTCAAAATCCATGGCACCCTCTCTCAATGGCATCATTTGCTCTATTCCCCTTCTCATTCTCTTGCACACCTGCAGCCCTCTCACATCCTCCTTTGAAACTTTACACACGCCTCCTTGCACCCTGGTGCCTATAAATGCAAAAAGCAAAGAACAGCAGTAAACACCAACCATACCCCCTCTCTCTTTACCCCCAGCATGCACCCTACACCCGTCTCTCTGTAGCCCCAACCACCCTACACCCTTTATTCCAAACCCACCCTACCCCTTTTATTCCCCCACCCACCAACCTTACCTCCTCTCCCTATCCCCTCTCATCCTCCATCTCACATGCTTGCTTTATTTGACACACTCACCCTTTTTTGCTCATATTTCCTCTTGCTTATCACCAATGGCACCCTCCATCAACGCCTTCCTCTATTCAACTTCTCATTCTATTGCACACCGTCATGCCCTATTGCATCCTCCTTGAAACTTTGCACTCTCCTCCTTGCACCATGGAGCCTATCAAATTAAAGAACATCAGTAAATGTCAAAACTATTGGCATTGTCAATGCTGGTTTCTTTTGTGTCTCGGTAATAGGAGAGACTTCCAGAGCAAGGAGACACTCCATTCCCCCACCTGTGTAACCGGACCGGTGTCCCCTCTTGTCTTTATACATGGTGAGTCATCACACTTTCATTTTTAAGTATGATCTCTCCCCTTTCCCTATAGAGTATCAACAGTCTCTCGTTGTATGTTTCTTGCGGACAGGTTGCTCCAAGCTTTACAATCCTGATAAAAGGGAATGGGTGACCCCTCTTTGCCGAAACGTCCGTGAGCATCCATGTTGGTGTATTTACATCCTGACACCACAGCCCGACGTAGATCCTGCTACACACTGAACCGTAATGACAATTGGATTTGAAAAACCTAGGCAGAACCTAGGTTTTTTGTAATGTGATGTGTTTCCGTACTCATTTTTTGCAGGAACTCATTCATAGTTAAGAACACTCGATGTTAGCTAGCCACTTGATTGGCGTTTGGCATTTAACTTGCTCAGTAAATGATGAAAGGGACAGAACCTTTTTGTGTGTATATGACTAATTCGCTTTGAATACATTTCATGCATGATTGATTCAATAATTCCTTCATTGAACCTTAGTTGCACAAATTAATATAGGAATGACTCTACATGGCCACAACTTACAATGTGGATTTGTTCTGATTACCACTAATTAGTTGGTGTTGAGAATGTCTCTATGAATTAGCCATCTACGGCCTTAACTAAGGAAGAAGCCTTCTACTAAGCTTGCCATCCTGTATACCGCCCCCTGATATTCCTCTCTGTACCCAGCTGCTTGGCAGTGCCCCCAAGGGAGGTGCAGTGCATCGTCATACACTAGGGGAACATTCTACCATGCAGAAAAAGGAGGGAGCCTAATCGACACCAAAGCAACTGGAGAGACAAAAGTGTCTACCCTTGGTGGGACGAGGGACTGCAAAACTGCACCGGAAACAGTCACCACAACTGATCGGTTTTCCATGCCGGTGCGTGCCGGGAGCCCAGAAGTGGGAACCCTAGAAGCAGGGGTACACCCTGTAGACATTTGATGTGCTCAGCTTACTGCTTCTGAAGGTCTGAAAGAGCTCTGGGGGGGAAAACCCGGTCTGCGCAGCAGAACGTTTCTCGGGACGTTCCTGAGGTGAAATGCCCCAAGGAGACAGGCTCCTGGTGAAAGCCCTCACAGAGGTTGAAGTCTCCTCAGACCAAATTCTGGTACCAGACCCCGCAGGGCAATTGGTGGAAGCATCAGTCACAGCCTCCTAAGTGGGCTCATTGTTGCCCCTGGTGTTGCGGTTGCTAGCCGTGCCATGTCCTGAAGGAACCCTCCCAATATGGTTGATCCCCGGGAACAAATCATCTTGTAGGGGCGCCACAGAGAAAAGATGTTCACTCACCTTCCTTGAAGCCATGTTGTTCATGAGATATTCTGAGGCGCAGGCCTTGAGCGCTCACCCCACTTCATCAGGCAAGCCTTCAGTGACTTGCTGGAAAGTGCATCAGAGTGGGCAGGTGCCCTAACAGTGAAGCGGTCTGAAAATCTTTAGACACAGAGAATGGATGTCCGAGAAGAACAACCTGCAACACACCCACACACCCCAAAATACAATGGAAAAATCAAATTAAAGGATATGCAGGGAAGCAGTGACAGAAAAGAAGACAAGCTGCACCAGGTGTCGGAATCATCCTGAGCTGGTAAAAGTACCAACATGAAGGAGCGTGAGGGGCAGAGTCAAGGAAATTCAGCATAACACTGTGCATGCTTGCCTCTATGCCATTTAAAAAAAATGTTTGGGGGAGGAAGCACTAGCTCTTGCTACTAAGAACTCTGTTGTATCCCGGCCCGGTAAGAACTTCCATAAGAACGGAATACAGTGGACAGGACGTAGGAGTATATATTGTTTGCATAGATTTTAAAACAGTTTTTGATAGTGGCTCTTTTAAGGAGCATCTCATTGTAAATGGGGGATGACCTAGAACTATTAACAGCAATCAAGAGAATCTAAAGGCAAAATATGGCGCTGCCAATGGCAGAAGGAGGCAAAATCTATTATAATTATATCATTGTAATTGTTTTTTTATAGCATGGTTAATTCCGAATACTGAAGAGGTTTCAAAGCCGGACCCGGGATTCGAACCTGTGTTGCTCTGCGCCGTCCAAGACGAGCACGTTGCCACTGAGCTACACTACCTGTACAAAACCACCAAGCTGTTTGAAATTAGGGTTGGTGTGCACCTGTGTGTATTTTACACCCATCTTGTTTCTCCAAAGGTATACTATTTCAAAGTTGCATTGCCTGAAACTTGCTACATTTTCCAAAGGCTCTACACTCCTGTTGAATCTTGGAACAGTCATTAATCTCATGGAAGATTGTTAGGGTCTATGTATACCATGGAAAGTGGTGTTTCAAGTACAAAGGTGCATGGTCATAAAGGGTGTTGTGAACATCTTAACAGTTTGATCTTAATTCTAGTGCAAACAGGAAGGCATGGCAGCCTTCTGAAAATAGGAGTGATGTCTACATTGTGGCAGGTCAGGAGACAGTATCATTAGTGGCATTTTAGCAATCAGTTTTGTTTAAATAATAAAGGAAAAGGTCTGTCTATCCCATATAATATAGTGTTTGCCCTACCTACAGCAAATTTAACTAGGGTGCTCGTCGGTGAGAGTGTCCAGTATAATAAACTGTCCTATGCCCCAGAACTACCCTATTCTGTCCCTACCACTGTTCAAAAAGACTCAATGAAAAAGAGGGGTCCAGGAAAATAACTCCCTTTTCCTAGACAGACTTTTATAGCCTCAGCAAGTCTTTCTTGGGTTGGCTTTTGGTGATTCTGCGAACAAGTTCCTTTAATTCTTCAAAGGGGCCCTTATCCCTCCGTGGCTTCCCGTTTCCAACTACTGGCACAGTTCATTGTTCAAGTCCAATCTTTTGTGACCGCCGATCCTGGTCTTCGCTATCCTCTAGACTAGTAAGTGTCTTGTGTTCCTTGTCAACAGATGAAATTCTGGGGATCTTCCCCTGTACTGTGGGGTTAGTTTCACACACAACTCTTCCAGTATTTGTGGAGAATTGATCCTTGTCTACTTCTCGTTCTCTCTCAGTGTTTCATGTATTTTATGCCTTGCAACACTGTCCTCTTGGTAGTTTCCTTTCTCTTCTCAACATTGACTGAAACTGGGATGAGTTTGGTAACTCCCTTGATAGCCTTTGTTATCTTGAAATCATTCACTGATACTGGGACGAGTACGATTAGCCCCTTGGTAATCTTTGTTAACTTCACCCCCTTTTCGGGTACTGGAATGTGTACGAATAGTCTCTTGGTAGTCTTTGTTAATCCTCCAACATTCACTAGTAATGGGAAGAGTATGATTTGTCCTTCAGTAATCTTTCTTAACTTCAACTCCATTTACTGATACGGGGACGAGTATGATTGGTCCCTTGATAATCTCTGTTAAACTGACCCCCTTCTCTGGTACTGGGACAAGTAGGATTAGTTCCTTTTGCTGGTCTTCGTTAATCCTCCAACGTTCACTAATAATGAGATGGGCACGATTTGTCCCTTGGTAAGCAGTCTTAATTTCACTCCGTTCACTGTTTCTGGGACGAGTAGGAGTGGTCTCTTGGTAATCTTGGTTAGCCTCATAATGTTTACTGGTACTGGTACAGGTATGATTGGTCCCTTGAGTGAGACAGGCATGGTATTAAGAGAGACACAGACTCAAGGATAATCGTTTCAAAGCCTTTATTTTACTAAAGTTCTTGGGTTGGTGTAATGCCTAACTGGCCCTAACGCTAAAGAGATGGTTTCCTTAACTGTTTCTAAGGGCTGTTAAAGTCTTGAAGGCCAAAATAAAAATCTGGATGTGTCCAAACCTATACTTGCCCTCACTCTTTCACAAAAATGTGTTAGGAAGTCTTAGAAAAGTAAAAAGTAGTGGTTCAACAAAAATAGAAAACTGGGGTTGGTTTCCAGTGGTCTTCTCACCAGTTTGTAGGTTGGTCAGCTTCAAATGATCGAGCCTACTCAAAAAAGACTGTTCATAGGACCTTCATAGTTCAAGCAATGTCAATGTTCTTAATGTCCTGGGGTTCCGTTCTCCAAACTTCAGCTCTTTCAATAACACCAAATAATTAAGATTCTAGTTTGATAGGCCTCTTAGGGTTCCCTTCCCCAAGCAAGGCCTCTTTCAAGTTCAAATACAAATTCAGCTTTTAGGCCTCTCAGGGATCCCATCCGCAAGCTCGGGCCCCTCTTGCAACTTTCAGATGCAAGTTCTATTTGTCAGGATGTACCTTTCTTTCATATACAAGTTCATTACAGTTCTTTAAAAGGGGTAGCATCAGAGACTTTCAAAAACGTTGGGTTCTTTACTCCTCCCAAGTGCGACCACTGGGTTTTAACCCCTCTCTGTGTTCTTTCCTTCTCCTGTGCACTGGCTCCATCCTCACCTTCCTGTGCCCACTTTCTCTGTGCACCCTTGCACCTTCTTTGTCCTTTTTGTGCCCCCTGGCACTTTCTCCAGCTTTCTCGTGCACACCTGCACTCTTTCCACCCTTGTCTCGCTTTGGGTAGCTTGCACCCTCTTTATTTTAAAGTTCTTTGACTTTGTGCCCATTGTGCGCTCTGCTTTTCTGACTCTCTTTTACTTTCTCTTTATCTCTTCATTCCTCTTTCAATCTATATAGCTTCACTGCTTTCTTTGCATTTTTTTCCTCTTTCCGCTCCGCTTTCTGCATTTTCTTTCGCCTGCTCTGTTTTAATCAGCTGCATGCTCCAGAGTTTCTCTCTCTCGCTCTTACTTTCACAAGACTCACCCAGGCAAGGGTAATGAGTGGTCCCTTCGGGTTATGCAGGCCTGAGGTCAGGGTCTCACCACCTGCCCTTCAGACACCATTGGGGCCGGCACAAGTGTGTCGACTGCCAATAGCAACCTGCAGGATGCTTCGCTCTGGCTCTTGGGGGGAGACAGCTCCACAGCCACTCTGCAGGTCTTCAGAAACACTGGACCAGCGTCTCAGCACACCATTCTCCTTTGGCCCGTAGATCCCGCTGCTCTCTGCTCTGTGGCTTCTCTGGTCCAAACACTGTCCCCACGTCGCTCAAAACCCTATGTAGAACCACACTTTTTATAGTTGGGAAATCAGTCAAGAGTCAGGTGTAAGTGATAATTGGTAAATGCCTGACTATCAATGGCACATCTTAAGTTCTTTCTAAAAACCGGTTTCCCCTATATTCCCCATGTTATTCCTATGGGAAATCATCACTACTCTCGGTTGCCTCTTCCTCGTTGTTAGGGAGAATTCTCATAAATTGTTCATTTCCCTTACCTACTGAGTCCCTCAGCAGCTTTGCTGGATTTCTAGGATTTATTTTTTTCACCTGGTAAGAGTGTGAGCCTTTTTTCCCACTCTTACATGTGTTTTGCTATGTGTGTTTCTACTTTTGGTGTGATTTTGGGCACTGGAGCCTCGCCTACTCCAGGGCACCATATTTTTCATGTGTGTTACACAGCACCTTCAGTGCAGTGACACAGGGTTGTCTTTTAGACTTCCCACCGACTCCATTTTCTGGGGCGGACTACAGTCCCCCAGAAAAGGGTAAAGTTGCCATTTACTTTACCTTAGTCACTTTAAACCACAGACCCAGTACACCCCATCTTCCATGGAGTATTGGAAAGGGTTAATTCTTATCCCTTTTTGTCTGTACCTCTTGGGGCATTGTTTCGCCCCCTTTACATTAAGACTTGGCTGGTGGCAGTGGTATCTACCCTAACTTGTCTACCGTGATTATCTTATATAAACGTGGTAATGTTTTAGGCAATTATATTAGCCTCAAACATAAACCCGCTTGACAAAATACATTTTATTTTGGCTCTGGCCGGGTTTATTCGCCATTTCTTTTTGTTAAAGTCTTTCTCGTGTTTTACTCTGCGCGCCAAACCAGGTTTGGTCCCTTTGTTCATCGCTCTTTCGCGGGCTTCTGAACAGAAGCCCTCCTTTAGGTGCCTGCGAGTCTGGGTAGGCAGGATGTGAGGGAGGGGTTTTAGGACCCCTGCCATGGGTTCCCTTGGTAACGCAAGTCGCACTCTTTTTAAATTTTATTTTTTTTAAACGTTTATTTTGAACAGGCAGGTTATAACAATACATAGCTTAAGCATTCGCGACATGAGGCATAAAACAACTCAATTTGACTCCCTTTCCGCTCCTCCCCCAAGTCTTAAGTTCCTTCTTCCCGTCCCCGCTGGGGATCCCCATCTTGTGCAATTCTCCTGGCTAATTGGGGCTTGAATGTCAGGGCCGGGAAGTTTTGGTCAAAGTCTAAGACCGGACCCCAAATATTATGAAAGCGGTGTAGAAGGCCTGCCCCGACAGCTGTCACCTTTTCAGCGACCAAGATGATCAAGATGTCCCAGATTTTCACCCACCAGAAGGGCATGAGAGGACCTTCCGCTGTTTTCCAGGTGTGGGCCATCACCTTCCTGCCCGCCAGCAAGCATTGGGATAACAGTTTGGCTTTAGGTCCAGACCTTGGATAGATTCCAGGAATCGGTGCTCCAAGGAGGATGGGTCCGGGGTCTAGGGGCAGCCGCACCCGAGTAATGTCTGCAATCGTCGCTAGGCATTGTTTCCAAAAGGCTTGAGTCTTGGGGAGGACCACCACATATGGAAGAAGGAGCCTATTTGGTCGAATTGTCTCCAGCATTGTGGGTCGGTGTGGGATTCATGTGATGGAGTCTTAGGGGAGGGTAATACCAACGCAGGAGGATCTTGTAGGCGCATTCTCTATTCGTGATGCAAGATGAGGAGGAGTGGACCCGGGACCAGATATCAACCCAATTGTTGGTCCTCAACAGGATGGCCCAAGTCCGCTTCGTATTGGGCCATATACCGGGTCTTGAAAATTATAATATCAGTTTGGAGGCGTTTGTAAAGAGTAGAAATTCTCCCTCGGGCGGGAGCTCATTAAGAGTCAGTTCAATTGCTGTGGTGGGGCGGGTAGCTGCCTGGCGGGTCTGTGGATGAGTGCAATAGTGGCGCAACTGGATGTACGCAAATCTATCCTGCTATTGAATCTTAAAAAGTACAGGGTTGGTCCCCTTCGAAGAGTTGCCCTAGGGTCTCCAGGCCTCCCGCAATCCAGGGCCTAATGTTCCGGGTAGACATTCCAGGTGAAAAGGTCAGGTTCATAAACACCGGGCAGAGAGGGCTGAGTCCCGCCGGGATCCTCTTTTGTTTCAACGCTTTGTCCCAGACCGAGATGGTATATTTGGTGGTCGCCAGAAGTTCCCGCCACTGTCGCCGTTCCAGAGGAGAGATATGTGGGAGAAAGCGTAGTGGGAGCGGTAGCTGCGCCTGTTCAAGCTCCACCCATCTGGTGCGGTTAGTAAGTATCTGCCACGATTGAATACAGACCAGATGAGCCGCCAACTGGTATTTCTGTAGGTCTGGGACCCCGAGGCCACCGAGCTTTGCGTTGCCCAGCATCATGGACTTAGGGATTCTGGCTTTTTTCCCCCTGTAGATAAACTGCAGCATTTTCTTCTGTAAGTTTTGGAGGGCTGGCGCCGGAATCGGTACCGGAAGTGAGGAACAAGCGTAAAGGAATCTCGCTAACAAGTTCATTTTACAGGCTGTGATACGGCCCATTAGCGAGATCTCTTGTGCCGCCCAGCGCTTTAAGTCTGCCTCTAGGTCCGTGAACAGTAAAGGGAAGTTAGCCCGATAGACCTCGCTTGGGTTAGCTGGGATCTGGACTCCCAAGTAGCTGATTCCCCTGTTCGTCCACTGTACTGGGCACAGCGGGACCAGGGCCTCTCGGTCTTCCAGGGACAGGCCCACTCCCATGGCCGGTGACTTCTGGAAGTTGATGGCGAAACCTGTGACCTTTTCATAGCTCGCTATCTCAGCCAGGGCCTGAGGGAGGGAGGAGCGGGGCTCCGTGACAGTCAGAAGGACATCGTCTGCATAGAGGGCCACCTTATGGTGCGTTGTGCCCGATTGGAAGCCTTTGATTGCTGGGTTCAGCCTGATCCGTTGGGCGAACGGCTCAATAATTAGTGCGAAGAGGAGCGGTGACAGTAGACGGCCTTGTCTGGTTGCGCAGGTTAGGCTGATAGGGGAGGAAAGGGTGCCATTGACTGAGAAGGGTTTTGGGCGCATTATAGTTAGCCATTGTCATAGTGCAGAATTCCGGGCCAAATCCAAAGGCCTCGAGGGTGACCCTCATAGAAGTCCAGTCTACTTTGTCGAATGCCTCGATTGCATCCAGGGCCAGAAGCACCAACTCCCGGGAGTCTTGGGAGGCAAGTTCCACCAGGTCCAAGGCCCTACGGATATTGTCGGCCGTGGAGCGGTGTTTGAGGAAGCCACTCTGATCAGCACCGACCATCTCCAGCAGAAACTGGGACAGTCGAGTTGCTAGAATTTTAGAGTATATATTAGCCTCTATATTGAGCAGGGCGATGGGCCTATATGATGCTGGGTTCTTCGGATCGCTCCCAGGTTTAGGCAGCAAAACAGTAATTGACTCTTGCATGGACGGGGTTATAGTGCCCGTGGCCCTGAACGAATTAAACAGCTGTACCAGAGGCGCTAATAATTGAGGTTTGAAGATCTTATAAAACCTAGTCGTATATCCATCCGGGCTCGGGGCCCAGGATTTGAGGGCTTTTATTGCCTCGTCCACTTCCTCGTCGGTAATCGGCGCCTCCAGAGCATCACACGCCGCTCTTTTTAGTCGGGGAAGCGCTGCTTTCCGTAGGTATTCCCTCTGTTCTTTCATGTCCCGTACCGGGGTGGTCATCACCTGGCTTAGGTGGGCCGTCGCGAGCCGTAGTTTGTCTTGGTCAGCATATTGGATTTTGCCGTGTTGATCCCGTAGGCCCACAATCGTGTTATTCCTCTTCGCCTTGGCAAGTTTGGCCACCAGTAATTTGTTTGCTTTGTTGTTCTTAGCATAGTAAAACTGTTTGGCTTTTGCCATTTGGTGGGCGGTATGTTCAGCATAGTGGGCCTCGATCTTTTTTTGCGCTATCCGGATAGCTCGCTGAGTTTTGGGGGTCCAGCCCTTCTCCTTATGGGTCCTTTCTACTTTTTCGAGTTCTTCCTCTAGGCTCTGGCAAGTTTGTCGTTTATGCCTGTGATAGGCCACTCCCTGCGCAATCAGTTCCCCCCGCACCACTGCCTTCATTGCATCCCAGTTGTTGGCGGAGGAGGTGTCTTCGCTAGGGTACTCCTTAAAGAAGTTGTTGATCGTGGTCGCGATCGCGTCCCTGAGTGGAATCTCAATAAGAATCGGGTCATATAGCGTCCATCTGCGCTGTTGGGGATTGGGTGGTCCCTGCACTCGGATTTCCAGGGTTACCGGGGCGTGGTCAGACAAGATTCTGGAGCCAATTGTCACATTGTTGGTGAACGTGAAGATTTGCGGGGATACTAGGAGAAGGTCTATCCTGGAGAACGTTCTGTGAACATAAGAATAGAAGGAAAAATCTTTTTCGGATGGGTGGAGTACCCTCCATGTATCCACTACCCCCAGAGTTCTGAAAAATTGCAGGAGAGCCAAGGCGGTCGCGAGGTCCCCGTCAGAGGGCGGGTGCGACTTGTCTTTCATGGGGTCCAGGACCCCATTGAAGTCACCACCAATCATTATCTGGCCCTCCAGGGAGGGTGAGAGAGTCATACTTAGCGATTCATAGAAAAGCACCTGGCCTGAGTTTGGCGCGTATACTGAGATTACGGAGTATAATTGTCCTAGCAGTAAACATTTCACTGTCATAAACCGCCCCTCCGGGCAGCCTATAGAGTCCAGAATTTGAGGGTTCAGCCCCTTCCCGAATAGAATTGCCGTGCCCCGCTCTCTTGGAGTTCCTAGATGGAAAAAGTTGTTTCGGAAAGTTTCGGGAGCGTAGGCGGCCTTGGTCTGCCGGCAGTAGGTGGGTCTCCTGTAGCATAGCTACTGCCGCATTGTCATTCTGAAGTTTCTGTAGGATGGACTTGCGTTTAGCAGGCAAATTCAGACCCTTAACATTCAGGGAGACAAATCTCAGAATCTGATGTTCCGGGACTAGCTCCGGCGTCGCCGACAAGTTCTGAGGAAGGGGGGGAAGATGTAGAAGGATCAGCCATCATGTTGCGGAGTGTGTGGCCATTCATTAACCTGCCTTTGGGGTTTTTGCTCGGACCGCCAACGGGAGGTCCGAGATTTAACTGGGGGTGGCGGCACTTTTATGGGTCTAGAACCCCCCCCCCCGGCCAACGGGGCCATATAACAGTGTGTAGCCAACATGGCCAAAGT
Organism: Ambystoma mexicanum; assembly: GCF_040938575.1. Lineage (NCBI taxonomy): Eukaryota > Metazoa > Chordata > Amphibia > Caudata > Ambystomatidae > Ambystoma > Ambystoma mexicanum. The sequence goes on from NC_090931.1 coordinate 1,219,542,272, forward strand.
TACAAATAGTGCCTTGGAACTGGGCATGAACCGTGGAATGATGCCCGCTGCAGTAGGGATGAAGCTCATCTGTGTTCCTGTGGGTGCTGATCGGCTCCAAGGTGCCGGGCTGGTGAGCATGCCCAGCTATTTCCTCTTCCGGAATCTCGGGACTCTCGACCAGGAATTTTGTGTGGGATTAGGGGAGGCCACAGGGTCCGAGTCAGCTGTCGCTTCTGTGGCCGGTGGAGGCGAAGGCCTGGAGGCGTCTGGGTGCAAGATGTTTTCAGCACCTTCCAGGTGGCTAATTTTCCTTAGTGAGCCCTTGTCGGAGAAATGCAAGGCTGTGGGAAAGAGCCATCTGTAACTGATTTTTTGAGCTTGAAGAAGAGTGGTTAACGGGCGGATCGCTCGCCTCTTCTGGAGAGTAAGAGGAGATAGATCTTGATAAATGTGGAGGGAGGCCCCCTGGAATGTGATCTCATCTTTGGAGCGGCTTATTGCCGAGATGGCTTCTTTTGTGGTAAAAAAGTGCGCACAGGTGATGACATCGGGCGGGCCATCTGACTCCACTCCGCGACGGGGGCTCAGCCTGTGGGTGCGGTCTAGGAGAGGCTGTGAGTCTTCAAGGTCTGGGAGGAGAGTCAGAAAGAAGAGGCCCATGTATTCAGCCAACCCCTTGTCTGGGATCGAGACAGGAACCCCCCGAATCCGGAGGTTGTTGCGCCGGGCCCTATTTTCCAGGTCCTCCTGCTTGTATTCTAGGATGTCACATTTGTCTTGCAGAAGTTTAATGGAGCGCTGGACGTCGGTAAGGGCGGAGGTATGGTCTTGGGTGCGATCCTCAACCTCACCCAACCTCTGTTCCACCTCCGAGATCCTTTTGTCTGTACTCTCTATCTTAGTAGCAAGTTCCTTCATACAAGACCGGAATTCTGATTTGATATCAGCCATAAATTCACGGATATCTTCTTTGGTCGCTAAGGGTCCCATGTTGTCTAGAAATTCTCGTGAAGCTGAGGGGCAATGGTCCTGTTTCTTCGCTTTGTCGGATGACAGTAACATCGTTGCTATATCCGAGGTCTTGGTGGATTTCTGTAGCGTGGACATTGCGTTGCTTGTTGGTGGCGGGACAGTGGTCGCAAGGAGTACCGCAACAGTGAAGGCGAACTGCTGCGGGAGCCGCCCAAGTACCCCCAGAGCCCCGCAAGAGGCTAAGGTGTGCTACCCATGCGGGTTATATCCTTATTCTGCGGGGAGCCCCAGGAAGAGTTCAGGGAGAGGAGCGTGCGGGCCAGGCCTACCATTAACTCGTGTCTGGGTCCCTTTGGGATGGCGCAGAATTTCCAGGCGGGCGCTGATTGTGCATTCAGAGAGGCGACATGGAGCGATGATATGTCCTCCAGGGGCCCCTATGGAAGGCCTCCGCCGCCAACCGCTGCATGGGGGCTGGGTTGCCTGCCCCCACTCCAAACGTGGCCTTCCGGCACCTCCCCCCACCCCCAGGAGCCGTGTCACCTCCGGGGGCTATTTGTGTATGTCCATAGGCTGGTGAAATGGCCCCGCCGGGAGAACAGAGGAGCCATCAGCGCGGCCCGCGGCAACCCCCATCTGCCAGGAGGGGGGGTGGGGTGGGATGTGTAGCTGCAGAGTCGTTTGGGCTGGGGCGGAAGAGAGGGGGGAGGGAACACAAAGCAGGGGCCAGACAAGGCCGCGAGAGCACCCCCTATTAGGGCACCGGCGATGGCTCCAGTCCCTCACGTGGGTCAAAGTAGCTCCAAGTCGGCCTTCTCCCAGGCCGGTGCCTCTGCCATCCCTCTCCAGAGATGAAGCCCGCCCACAAGCCCCCTCAGAAGCAGGAGCGGGCGGCGGGTTTTCCTCACAGGCAGTCTGCATCAGCCGGAGATCTCACCGCAAGGGATCCCCCGCCAGGCTTTAGTACGGCCGTCTTCGCCGTCTCACATCCTCCGGGTCGGGTTGCGTGTAGCTGGTTCCTCCTGGGTCTGGGCAGCCCCCCGCAGGCAGATGGACTCGGTTGACGCCTCCCGCCTGGATGTTCGTCCTCTCCGGTGTGCGAGTTATGGGGAGGTTCACTTCTGCTTCCCAGCTGCATACGCGCTCATACGTGTCCCCGCCATCTTGTATTCCCTGTGTGGCGGGGGCGTGGGATTCGGACAGCGATTTCGAGCATAGCGCTCCTGCATCAGCAGTTCATCCTCGAGCCGCTTGTGTCCCATCGGTTATGATCCTCATAGCTGGGTTGGTGGATTATTTGGGCCACAGGAACCACATATATTTAGCCATAGCAGTGGGCTATCCACGGGCAGCTTTTACGAGGAGCCACCGCATCGCGTCGGCTCTAAGCCACGCCCCCCAAGTCACACTCTTGTCTGATTCGCTAAGGGGACTGGCTTTGCCAGGCCAGCCACCCTGCATGAATGGGGGAAAACTGCATAAAAAGCAGGTCTCTGGGACTGGATGAGCAGAGTCGCCACTGGAACGAAAGCTCCCTCTCCGTTTTAAGGTACTGTGCAAATCCAGTTGTGCGTTTCGTTCAGCCGCGGTGAAAGTGTTTGAAATCTTTCTCCAATCCAAGGGCTTGTCCGTCTCTTCTCTTTGAACTAACTTTTCTACCAACCAACCTCGTCTGGAAACTGTGCCACGAACTTTACCGCGAACTACCCTGAACTGTATTTTCTTGAGCAAAAGACTTTGAACCATTGACTTTGGCCCTAAGCCTTTTCTATCTTATTTTATCATTGTAGTCTCTCTTGTTCGCTTTCTCTGAGTACTTACCTGTTGGTGTGGATCCATTTTGTCTTTCCCTCCCTTTTAAATTGCTGGAGTGCCATTTTGCTCCCGCTTCATTTTGTGAGCTTAACTTGTCTGGAATGTGATTTTTAAACTGCTTAGAAAGGTGTAATGTAATACAACTGAAGAATGAAATAAATGTATATTCTTTTACTTGAAAACCTTGAGTCAGTGTTTGCCTGAATCATAGTAATTGCTGTCCTTTGTGTAACTATTTGATACTGCTCACTTACTCTTGAGATAAATCTGGCTGCTCTGCTACAACTAACTGTGTAGTACAGGCTTGTACCAAAGGTGAAATTGTACTGTCACTTGTAGTCTTAATTGTGTGTGGTGTTCCCAAAGGGTACTGCATATAATTCTGCCTAACACTCGTCCCAGTATTTGTGTAAATGGGGTGGGGGGGGGATGGAATGGGTTTGGAGATTAGATTGATGGTTAAGTCTATTTACTAGAATACTATTACGAGATCGACAGCGGGGATTCGAAAATCCTCTAGCCTTGTTTTTATTTAATGAGATAGCTTCCCCTTGTGGCAGAGTATTCCATCTCTCTGATGTTTTATTATACAAGCATGGGTCTTCATAGTATTCCCTGTGGTCTAGATGGCTAACAGATGAATGGATATTAATATTACGGTCCTGTCTCTGTTGTGTTTGATCTTTCTTCTCACCTGATCTCATGTACTTAACTCTTTTCCTCCTCTTACTTGGACCATGAATGATGGGTTTTGAGGAAGGAGAGACACCGTTCGGGTCAAGAGTTGTAAAAGGGTTTGTTCTCCCTAGCCGTCCAGGATATTTTATCTTCCCTTTCCGTGAGGGAAGGTCGAGGGGTAGTATGGGACGCGGGTGACAATATCCCATGAGCAACAAGGGTGGGTGGATGGACGGATTGGGGCAAGGAATGGGGGATACCATGTCTCACCTTCGGACGCCGTCCCTGAGGAACCCCTGTCCTGGTGATCCTCCCTCGCTGGTCCACCACCAGGGTTCGGATGCAAGAGCAATGGCCCTTCCCTGGCAACCTGAGCAATGGATACCCAGGGACTACTTGTGAGAACACCATCAGGTTTATCACACTTTGCATTCTTTGTTAACTTTACGCCACTTGGTAATCTTAATTTGATTCTAGCCACTCGTGCCTAAGCCCCCCCCCCACTCTCCCAAGCCCCCCCTACCGCAGCCCAGCGGGCTCTCCCACCATTCCTGTTACCTCTTTCATACAGAAAAGGCATCACTTGTTCTTCTGTGGAGTCAGGTTTGTCTGTCAGACATAACCCATGTGGACTTCCTCTTCTGCCTTCTGGGGCTCAGCAAAGCTGTTCCTGGCATTGTCTCAAGTTGTACACAGAGCGCTCGGACCACTGTATCTGGGTCACTTCATCGCCTCCAGGTCTTCCTCAGATGTTCAGTTCACCCTTTGGCTTTCTTCCTTGGGACAGGGCTGACTGCTCCAAAACAGGCAACATTGCTTTCACAGAATACTTCCTCAGATAGAATTCGAATCGCCCAGGCTCCGGGGTCAAGATAGAGATCACATTCCATTGGTCCTTCCTGGGTCCCCAGCGTAGACCCACCGTCCTTTGTGTTTTCCATGGTGCATTCATCATGCCTTGTCCTATCTTCTTCGTCTCACTGTAGATAGCTGCCAAACACTGATTATTATTCATGGTTCTACCATTCTTCTTATCAGTACGAGTGAATGGTGAAGGCTGATGGCTGATAACATTACAATAGCAAACAGTGTCTGGTTTGGAGTAAGGGTTTTGATTCTTTGATGTTATAGTTACCTCCCTAGGAGAGGTTATAGACTCCCGTTCCATCCAGGAACTCCCTATGTCCCCAAGAGGGGAGTCTCTCCCTGTGTGGTCCCGCTGACCGCAAGCGCTAGGGGGATTGTCACGTAGCGGGCTCACCTATCTAACCTACAGAAAATAACACATTACTTACCCCTGGTAATGTGCTTTCGACTGGAGGTTCCTCATCTTTGATGTACTCCAATATCCGGCTCGCAGCTCGGAAACGTTTCACAGCAGAGGGTGTCATGCGTAGTCAATGCCAACTTTGTGTCCCTTGACAGCCTCTGTCCATCTCGAGTATGATGTTGGTGTCAGTATAAATGGCATGCCCTGCGCCAGTTGCCTCCGTTCATGTTTTTCCTTTCACCAGCAAAGCAGTCTCGAAGAGAAAGGCGTGAGCGTTAACAGAGAGGAAGGTGTAAATCACGGCAATACTCTACTGGTACTCTCCTAAATGTAGGATAGGAGGGGCGATGAGGAATACGTGATAAGAACATTAGGAACATTAAGGGTAAGCATTTTTCCTTCAAATGGATTGTGTCCTCATCTTTGATAGACTCCCATAGCCGTACTTTGTAGGAGGTGGAAAAGAAGAATTTATTTCGGATTCATGCTGTGTAACACAGCTTTTCCAAATCTGGTTTCCTGGCCAGATAGGGAATCCACGCAATAATGCTTTGTGAAGGTATGTAACAAAATCGGGGTGGCGGCATTGCAAATATCTTGCACCGGCACTCTGCCTGAAGGGCTGAGGGGGTGCCTACTCCTCTAACCGAGTGAACTCTTAAACCATCAGGAATTTCTTTCCAAGCCATATTGTGGCTGGCTAGATCGGAAATGCATAAGATTATTCAGCGGGACATTGTTTGTTTTGTAACCGCTTGTCACATCATGTGGCCCAAATAGCCAACAAAAAGTTGATCATCCCATCTCAATTTAGAGAGCCAATATAAAAACGTAATGCTCTCTTAGGGTCCAGTCTGTGGAGTCCCTATTCCTCTTTTGATGGGTGAGGAGGAGGGTAAAAAAGCAGGCAAAACAAGCTTTTGTGCCAAGTAGAATTCCGAGACCACATTAGGTCGAAACGAAGGGTGAACCCTCAAGACTACTTTCTCTTTATAAAAGACTGTAAATGGTGGCTTAGATGACAAAGCTTGCTAACCCTGTGAGCAGTCTTTAAGGCAGAGGTCTTCAAACTGTGGGGCGTCCCCCCAGAGGGGTGCAGCCGCATCCCAGGGGGGGCGCGAGAGCCCAGCATAAAATGTAATTAAAAAAAAGGAAAAAAAAACTTTTTTTCTTTTTTTTAGATTGGAGGAAATGGGCAGTGGCAGCGTACATGGTCAGAATAGACCATAAAACCGCCTTAGGCACCAATGAAAAAGTGGCTAGCAGTTGCAAATGGATATTCAGTTCTTTAGTCACAGACTGTTTGAATAGTACCCAAGGGGGTGTTTTTTGTTCAAATGTAAACAAATTTTGATATTTAAAGAATATTTATTCAGCAACAATGGTCAAAACTACTAGCTGCATAGTGAAGTACTCCTCAAACTGGCCCACAATGGCCAAAAAAGTGGCCATTTTGACTGGCCTACACTAGCATTTTTGGTACGGTCATCGCCCTATTGCCCTATAGGTCAGTCGAAGCCTGGCGGTTTATCCATAATGGGTGAGGGGGCGTCCAACCAATGGCCCCCTCACCCATTTTGGAGGAGCCGAGGAGCCAGCCCAGTGAAACATTGGACACTCCTCCCTCAGCTGCTTTTTCCAGCTGATGGAGTGCTCCTGGGCTGGCTGAACTGTGAAAAAGAAACACAGTTTGCCTTTGACAGTTCAGTTCCCCAGCTGGACATGATCACTGAGCCATGCAACACTGGTGGCGATTTGCTTCGCCAGCCTTGCATAGTTCATTGGAAATGCTGGCTGGGACACTGCATGTATGTAGGTGCGACGTGGTGCTCCTGCGTCTCCTCGCACATATGGGCAGAGCAACCTGTAGCGGGGCATTTTAGCAACCACGCGCAGGCCCCTGCAGAAGACACGTTTATGGTGATTTCTTTTTTATTTAAATATGTGTATGGATGCGTGCATGATTGTGTTATGGAACTGTGGTGGGAGCAGAATGAGCGGGAGTACTGGGATAGTGGTGGGAGCAGGGTGGGGAGAGCCCAGGGTCTGTACTCGGAGTAGGGTGCGGTGGCGGCACGCAAACGTTCATCTGGCACATTTGGGGGGGCCCGGCCTGCCCAAATTTTGCTCAGGGGGGCCCAGGCCCAAAAAGTTTGAAGACCACTGCTTTAAGGAAAGCATCCTAAGAGGACAGGAATACAATGGCTCAAAAGGAACACCCATCAGCAAGCTCAAGACTAGGTTGAGGACACAAACTGGAACAATGAAGGCAACCGGCGGGACGAGATTAGTCAAACCTTTCAAAAACTAAATGACAAGAGGGATCTTGAAATAGGAACCTTATGAGCGATAAAAAAATGGACAGCATAGAAACCTGTATCCCCTGATGGGTTAGATGTCCAAGGAAGGACAACACAGATGGTGTGTCACAAGTGAAAGGGTCAATTTCTTTATCTCTACACCAGCTGAAAAGCTTGTACCAACGGCAGCAATCTAGAGATTTTGTCGCTGGCCTCCTGGCCGAAAGCAACACCTCCATGATGACTTCCGGAAAGTTCCCAATCTTTGTACCTTAACCTCTCAGAAACCAGGCGTGAAGGTTGAGGATCTTGATTTCTGGGTGACAAATATGACCCCTTCTCTTGCTAAAGCAAATCCTCGCTTTAAGGAAGACAAATTGGAGGGCAGATGGACATTTCCTGAAGTTCCAGGCACCATGTCCTCCTTTCCCAATACAGAGCAATCAGGACCATGATCTTCCCGAACTTTCTCAACATGAGAACATGACGAATGACAGGGACTGTTGGAAATGCATACAGAAGTAAGAATTCCCAGTCCACTACTGAGTCCCCTAGAACTCCTCACTGAGGAAATTCCCTGGAGCAGAATAAGTCGCACTTCCAGTTGACACTAAACGCGAACAAATCCACTTAAGGAGTTCCCCAAAGGTCAAAGATCTCTTGAATGACTTCCTGAGCCAACTCCCACTTGCGGGAGACGGTGCTCTGCCTGCTCAGGGCATCTGCCGCTGTGTTCTCTTCTCCGGCTAGGCGAACAACCGATAGAGAGATTCCTTCTTGCAGAGCCCAAGACCAGAGCAGCATTGTCTCCCAGCATAGTGGTAGTGACCCTACACCACCTCTCTTGTTGAGGTAATGCATGGTCACTGTATAATCTGTCATTATCAAGACATTCTTTCCCCGTACAGCGGGCAGAAAGGCCATCAGCGCTAGTCTGATTGCCCTCAACTCCAAAAAGGTTGATGTGCAGTTTGGACTCCGATGGAGACCAGAGTCCGCTGATGGTCAGATCATTGGTGTGTCCCCCCAACCTGAGAGGGAGGCGTCCGTAGCCACTGTAATCTACGGCTATGGTTGCCAAAAAGGCTCCCCATGTAACACATTCTCCTTGCAGGTCCACCAGATGAGATCCTGTGTGGCTTTGCTTGGGATTTGAACCAGATCCATCATTGTGCCATACAGAACTGTGACCATTGGGATCTGAGAGCCCATTGAAGGGATCTCATCCTCAGACAGGCTTCTGGCACCAGAAAAATGCAGGATTACATGAGGACCGCAACCTCAGAAAATAAAAGGCTGGAAGACTTTGGGCACTATTTGTTTACCATCTGAGATATGGGATGCGCTCTTACCTCGGGTGGCAAAGCTTTCCCAGGGAAGAGTCCAGTACTTTCCCAATAAATTGTAGCTTTTGGGAAAGTGTCATGTGGGCCTTCTTGAACTTGAGGGAGAAGACCAGCTTGTGAAGGTGTGTCAGGTGCAGTCTAGATGTTGCAGAGCCTGTTTGGGAGAGAGGGCTCTGATCAGCAAATTCGTCCTGCTAGGGGTAGATGAAAATTCCTACGCTCCTTTGATTTGCCGCCGCCACCACCTTTATTAACTTGCTCAAGACCCTTGGTCGGAGGTCAGCTCGAAAGGCAGTGCTCGAAACTGATAATGAGAGCTGCCAATGGCAAATCTCAGGCACTTCCTGTGCTTCTGATGGATAGGCACATGGAAATAATCATCCTGAAATCCAATGATACCATCCAATCACGGAGAAGAAGAGCCTGGAGGATCTGCAAGAAAGTGACCACCTTGAACTTGTCCTTCCCGAGGAACTTGTTCAAACATCTCAGTCCAAGATGGGTCGCAACACTGCCCTTTTTCAAAATCAGAAAATAAGGAGAGTACCAACCTTTATTTCTTTCCGCTACAGGTACTGGTTTAATTGCACCTTTCTCCAACAGGGCTAAAACTTCCTGTAAGAGGAGCGAATCTGGTACTTTCAAGGACAGTTTGGAAGTCTTTTCAGAAAAGGGAGGGAGTACCCGTGGGCAACTGTTTGCAGTGCCCAAGTATCGGAAGTAATACTTCAAAACTCTTCCGGATGCTGGGTTAACTTGCCCCCTACCACAGTCTTGTGACTTAAGTTTTCAAAGAAGTTTTGAAGCTGCAGAGGATTCGGATTGGCAAAGAGGAGGAGGGTGTAGCGGTACCTCTACCTCCACGTCCTCGGGAGCCACGAGGCTGTCTTCTTTGGCAAAACAGGCTCTTCTAACAGAGCAGTAAAAACAAAATGTTCTTCCAACCTTGAGAAGAAGAAGAAAAAACAGATCGACCTTACTGATGCAATCTAATTGCAGCACCAAGAGATTTAGTTGCGGTTTTGAGGACTGCAGTTTCTATGGGTTTTCATCTGTAGATAGCTTTCACTTATCCCGATAGGTTTTTGTTACAGTGTTATATGACTTCTTTTTGTCTTCAAACTTTATTTGGTTTTGAGCAAGTGTTAGGGAGAATTCTCTTATAAGGCTAATTTCCCAAACCTAGTGAGTCCCCCAGCAGCTTTGCTGGATTTTTGGGGTTTGTTTTTTTCTCCTGCTAAGAGTGAAACTCTTTTCCTCCCACTCTTAGGCATGATTTGAGGTATGTCTTTGACTTTTTGTGTCCTTATGGGCTATGGTTTTTTGACTCCATAGGGTATCATCTGTTTTTGTGTGTGTGTCACACAGCACCCTCAGTGCAGTAACACAGGGGTGTCAAAGTGACCCCCAAACAGACTCCATACCCTGGGACGGACTACTGTCTCCCAGGGCACGTCAAGTCACCATTCACTTTACTAGTCCAAAATTGTGAACAGAACCAGTACAAACCATCATATTGTGGAAGTACTGGAAGGGGTTAATTCGATTGCCCCTGTGTCTGTTTCCAAGGGGGCACTGTCCAGTCCCCCCTTGTCGAGTTTCTGGCTGGTGGCAGTGGTTATCACGCAAAATATTCCACCGGAATATTTCCTATGGGATTTTCCCATTGATTTTAAATGCACCACTTTTTGGTGCAATGTTAAAGATACCGCCGGTTTATTTAATATTAAATCACCGGTTGGGTCTTTTTGCCAGAACTCTTTTCTAAAAGTGGCATTCGTGTCCGTCTCTGTAACTCCAACCAAGGTCGGGCCCTTTGTTCCACGTTTTGGCAGACTTCTCCACAGAAGCCCTCCAAGTGGTACTCTGTCTGGGTTCCACAGGATGCGTGGGTGGGGGAATTGGCATCCTGGACTGCATTGCCGTAGCAACCCAAGTCGCACTCTGTTCTGATTGGGCCAGTGGTGAGCCACCCGGCTCACCACTTAGCATGTTTGAGTGACAGCTAGGCTGTTGAATGGGGTTTTTTCTGCATAAAAGCAGGGCTTTTGGGACTGGAACTTCAGAAGTCGCCACAGGACCTAAGAAATATGAAGAGGGGAGAAGCTGAGCCATCTGCAACGACGACACCACCGGTGGAGCCCTGCTGCAACAACCTCACCACTTTCCCGACGACAAGAGAAGATCTTCTGCTGAAAGAGTCTTCTTCCTCTGAGTTGGTGGGATCAACCAGTTCGCCATTTCGCCTTCCAGGACGTCTCTTGGTCGAATCGCCCGTGCCAAGCACCCTGGCGGCCGGATAGCCAAGCTTCACCACTGTGACCGCGAATACCAGGAACACACCTTTTAACCGACGAACTCTGCGGCTGGTTTCTTCCCTGGGCAGTGCAACGACTCCAGGTTTCCTCCTCGACAAGATCCTCTCTTCCCCTGGTCATGAACTGCACCCACTGCCAGGAACAACTGCCACCGCTGGAGCTTCCTCAACTTTTTAGGTACTGTGTTCCACCTGGCCTCTCTTTCTTCGGTTTGCCCAAGGTGACCCTTAAATCCTTAGCATTCCAATTGGGTTGGCCCCCAGACCTTCTAACTTTATCTTCTGAACCACCCCAACCTCTTTTGAACATTTCTACAAAGAACTGAATCCATTTCGCAACTGTGTGATCTAGGGCACATTTCACCTGGCTCCATTTAAAGTGGGCCTGGCCTATGAACTTTGGCTCTACAGTAGTCTCTGCCTTCACTAACTTGTTTGTGTCTCTTAGAAGTGTTCGGACTTGTTTAATCTTTATGACCTGCCTTGTTCTCTCCCTTTTATTTAATTATTGGAGTGCCATCCAAGTTACGCGCTCACCTCTGTTTTGACAAAAGTGGTGTTTTGACTTAGACTTGTCTAATAATTCTTAAGGGAGGTGTGTATACTTTTCTGATTGTGTTTTGAACTTGCTTTGATTAATAGTGCTAGTGTATTTTCTAAAGTGTGTGTTAAATAAATAATTATATACTTCTGATAAAAAGCTCTGGTCAGTGTTTGCTTGTTCTACTGTATTTTTGGCCCTATTGTGTATCCTCTGTATACTGCCTAACTCTTCCTGAGAGCAGTCTGACTGCTCAGCCACAGCTACCATGTAAATCTGGGTGATACAGACTGCTACCAATTGGGTTTACTGCTTACTCTGTAGTCCTAATCTTCTTGCAGTGGTCCCCGAGGGAACTGCACAGGATTCTGCCTAACAGCGAGTGTGAAAACCTAAATCTCCAAACACACATCTAATTGAAAAGTGTTTCGGATTATGCTGAAAAACGAAGAAATTACATTTCAGAAGGGATACAAAATCATTTGATTTAGAATATGCTAAGCATGTTCAGGAAAATATAGGTGGAGAGGTATGAGGGTTGGTATTGGGGGAAAAAGAATAAAATAAGCAGCTATCATGTGAGATGAGTATGGGTACTGAGACTGTTCTGAAAGAAGAGGGCCCAAAGAGTCAAGGGCGCTCGTCAGATTTAATTTATTTTATTTTATTGTTTTATTGTGGTGCATTCACATTGATGAGAACTGTTTACTCCATAAAGTACATAGACAAAGACTATGATTCAAAAATACATATGGAGGTGTGCGCTTCAGTTGGAGGTATGCACATGTAATTAGATCACACAAGCAAGTGCGTGTGAGGACTGATATGACCAATTTGGGTTCAGTTTCATTTTTATGTTACAGTTAAACAATTGTTTATTGTGAAATGCTTATATGTTCATTTTATTAAGACGTTATTGGTTCAACCGTTATTCATCTAGCGACAATGGGGAATGGGAGATATCCCGTGATACATACATATATTTATTTGAGAAAATGATGCGTTTCTTCCAATTATGGATTTATTTATCATAATTGTCAGAAAAGGGAGGGGTATGTAGGGATGTATTCATGCAAATATTAATGTAAACAACAGCACATGTGTACAGATTCCAAAGGAAGCAAAAATGGGTGTTTCATTGGCAGTATGTGAAAGCAGCTATTTCGAAATGGGTGTAAGACAGCTTTTCTCAGCAACAAGCCAGTAAAATGATTATTATTTTTAAAAGCATTTAGCAAAACGTTTTTAGCAGCAAGCCAGTAAAATGGGGTTTAGTTTCAAAAGCATTCAGTAAAGGGGGCAGTCATTTTAAAATGTAGAAACATGCATATTTACAAATTGAATGCTTTTATATCTGTGTGGAACTGCATTGGAAACATGTAACCAACTAACAACTAATAAAATGTCCACTAACCAATTAACTGTCCAAATTAGCTTTATTATGCAGTTCAGTAGGCACAGTTTAAAAGTCATTTCATTTTGTGTTTTTCCATGGGGAGATGCACAATATTAAAAAAGCAGAAGGGCTGTTTGTTTTGTGCAAGTATTTTTTTTTGTGCAGGCTGGGAACTTCCATTGTCCTCGCAGGAAATTACTTGTTACATGAAAACCCTTGTAATGTGATTGGTAAAAATCAAGGGGTGGCAGAACCATGTCAGAAGAGGCTGATCTAAGTTTGACCGATAGGCAGAGGGGATTTAATCGGCTGGACTGGGGTGTAGGCAAGTCAGTCTGAGATTAGGTTCCTGTCAGCACACTGTGGGAAGGTGTGTCCGGAGGCTGCTGCTGCTGGAAGAGAGCCTGAAGGGGGAGGGGAGAGAGAGAGAGAGAGAGAGAGAGAGAGAGAGAGAGAGAGAGAGAGAGAGAGAGAGAGAGAGAGAGAGAGAGAGAGAGAGAGACGTCCTGGCTTCGGGGTGAATGAAATTCCAAAGGCTGTGTCCATGAACTGTGTGGGATTCGTACAGATAAGGTCCAACAGCCCGAAATGCAAACCCTGCATACTTCGGTGAGTCAGGTCTTAAAAATGAAGAGCGTGATAATGTATGATATGTATTGTATTTTTTGGCAGACAGTGTAGTGAGATTAGGTTTGAAAATAAAAGTTTTACATTTTTGTCTCTGCATTTCTGCACTGGGTAAACAGTTGCACACCACGTGTACAAATGTTCCATGTTGCAATGTGTTTGTATTCTTTTATCTTTTAGAGACACAAAGCTGTATTCGCTGTTGGTAAGAACATGTAATAGTTATATCATGTAATGTATTGTTTTATTTTTTTGTTAGTGTAACATAATAGTGGTAATCAAACAGTAACAGATTCTCCCACGTTTCCTTTATACTATATACACAAGCCCTTCTTCCGACTGCTTGAGACCATACTGCGAGAGTTCCAATGGGGGAATGGCAGGCATAGAATAGCACTGCAATTGCTAACCCTACCATATAGCCAAGGCGGTATTCAACTTTCAAACCTAGAAAAATATTACATAGCAGCACAGCTTAGTTTTGGGACCAAATGGCTAGACGATGAACCACATCTGAAACACCATTGCTACAGGCCATGTTGCCCCAATTCCATCTGAAAGAACTGGTCTGGGCACCGTCCAAACTGCTGGGAACTCTACCCTTTTTGGCTGACCTGGGAAGGAAAATTTGGCACAGGGCGAAAATGCTCACTAACTCACGGAACTCCTATACCCCAGAAGTCCCCCTGATCGCAGACCTATGCACAACATTTTCGGATTTGAAACATATCAGGCTCTGGGAGAGGGAAGGGGTCTACACCTGGGGAGATCTGTATGATGAAGGCACTTTCAGGGAGTTCACCTCGCTGCAGGAGACGGAAGGCATACATACCGACCAGTTTCTGTGGTACCAAAGAACTCGTACTGTGGCCCGACGCAAATGGGACTCGTGGCCGATGGAACCAGATACAGACCCACTCCTCACCTTGATGTACAACTTGGGAGAGGGCGGTAAACCCGTTTTGCAAATATATGGCCACCTGATCGACATGCCAAATCCTCGGAGCATGGAAATGAAAAGCAAATGGGAGGAGGATATAGGCCGGGAAATGACTGAAGGGGAGTGGAACAGAGCTCTCACATTCCCCAAAACGGTGTCCAGAAACCATAGATTTAGGCAGATTCAGTTGAACATACTACACAGAACTTAACCTGACCCCTTGCCGCATAGCCACCTTCAATCCCCAGGCCCAACCGACCTGCAACTGGTGCAAGGGGGAAAAAGCGGATCTGATCCACATGTTATGGGAATGCCCCAGGACAAGGGCTCTGTGGGAAAGGGTCCAAGAAACTTGCGAAAAAGCAGGCCTGAGTAAATATAATTGGACACCCGGCAAGTGCCTCTTAGGAACCTACCCCAGACCAGCCAAGCTCAAGCATGCAACAAGGCTCATGGACATATCGTGCATACTGGCCAAAAGAACTATAGCAATGGCCTGGAAGAAACCCATGGGCCCTCAGTTCAAACTATGGCACAAAGAGACTGAACTATGGGTGCTGGCCGAGAACGTGGCATGGGAGGACTGTGTGGCCAGATCCACGGATGACTCTAGTATGTCACTCGAGGCATGGAAGGAACTCACCAGACACATGTTCCACCCCTCGGATGATAAACCCCCCTGAATCGGAACTTAATCCAGGCCCATGGGGGACCTGTCATAAAGCCAGCAGCAGCGGAAGTACTGCAGAGGATGGAGACCTTGCGGAAGCCTTTCCCCTATTGTCGTTGCAAGATGGTTCCCCTTCGCTCCCACCCTCCCCCCGAAACAGTTAACGATATATGAAACGGACAGAATATGGAGACAGTTATGGTTGTTTTGTTTTTGTATTTGTAATTTTTTGACGTTAAGTTAAACATATGTTTATAACTATTTGGAATTGGCTCCATTGTAAACAACTGGTTTGATATTATTGAAAAATGCCAATAAACAAATTTGAAAATAAATCAAACAGTAACAGCATTAAAAAAAAAGGAAAACAGAACGAGGCTATTGCTTGGTTTTTGTGTTTTATTTTCTGCCTCTGATGATCATTCTGTCAGTGGGAAAGTCAGGGGGTGATCCTAGTGTTATGCCACTGTGGTAAAAAAATGTGTTACCTCATTTACCATCTGGGACAGTGTTAGTGAAAAAGAGTGAATACATGCAGATGAGACAGTGTGTGTGTGAATGGGCTTTTCTCTGCATGCTGAAGAGAAAGCAGTTTCCTCTGAGGCACATAGGTTACTGGATGTAAATAAGTCAGTAACATGAGCTACATGCAAAAAGTTGCATTCTGAATAAACTCACTGGGTTCCCTGAAGGTGTGCTAGGTCCAGGGGTTCTTCATAGTCAGCCAAGGGGTATCCCAATTATGGCAAGGGAATTGTAGTATTATGGGGCGGTAGTATAAAGGAAATGCTCATCACTATACCACAAAAACAAGATACCACTAAAAATTACCACCAATATAAGCTAACACTATATTATCACCAAAATAGGGTAATATTGAACTACCTCTAATGGTAAGGCCAGTTTACCGACAAAATACCACAGTAAGAAAATACTGCTAAATCCAGAATTTGCTCCAAAAGACAAAACCTCCTACAGCATGTAAAGGGTGGCATATGAGCCAGAGGGCGAGCAAGGGCAATGGGGGAGGACAGTGAGGACTCCTTCAAAGTTTGCATCAAGCACCATACCACCACACACAACCAATGTCCTACTCCTCTCAACATCTTCCAAGACTACATGGTTTTACTGCTTATCCACACAAAGGTACAAAGGTGGAATGTATCCTTGCACTTCACCCCCTCTGTACTTTGCAGGCCCTATTTGTAGCTGGGCTTCTGGGGGCAAACTTGATGGCTTGGTTGGCAACACACTAGTCACCACTCAAACTTCATGTAGCCTGTGGCGTGCACTGAACGTTCTCCCTGAAAAAGAAAGCACAAGACGTGGTTCTATCAACTTATGGAGGAAGAACAGCACACGTTACACCAACACAGCAGCAATATTCACACACACATCACAGAGTTAATCCACGTTACCCACCTGCACACATGAAGAATTATTAATCTCATATCACATTGGACCTATTCCAGTCCCCCGATCATCCGTCAACTGGTACAGGGAGAAGAGGCCCCCATGGTAGGGAACTTATTTCACGAAAACACATGTTTATATTCTTTAACAATAAAATCCTTCGAACTTGAAGGTTCCTGGCTGAATGCTGGTATTAACTAAACAGAGGGCCTGGCCTGGTAATGGGCACAGACACCCATATGGACTATTGCAGACTGCCACACTTAAGACCAACATGCTGTGAAAGCAGCAAACATTCATGGGTGTTAGTCACCTGGTTGTCATCTGTCCAATGCCTCTCAAAAGGTAGCGATTGAAGAAAGAAAAGCTGACAATCTCAGAATAATGTCTGAGCAAAAGATGAAATAATGCTGGAAAGTATGGGGTGCATTAAACAAATTCGGCCAGGAAAAGGCTAGTTGTGGGGTATGTGGTAGCCCAATAAAGGAACCATGTATTAAAAACTGTGTTTTTTCAGGCTTGGTGCAGTGTGATGTCCTTGATGAGGACATCTTTGATGTTCTGGGTGTTATTTTGGTGTGCATAGTGGGGGGGGGGGCAGGTATAATTACATAGATTACTATAACTGGGACATTTCTTTGGTTTTCGATGTTGCACTACAACCATAACATCCCATTAACAATGTTTTTTGTCTGAATTTCAAAGGTTTTTATTAGAGCAACTTGACCATAAAGTCCCTTTAACAAAGTTCTTCCATTGAATTTCACCGGTTATTAGGATAAATTAACTGTAACGTCCCTTTAATAACGTTTTTTTTTAGTGAATTCCATGAGTTTTTAGAACTGAAGAGGTTTCATGATGTAGCACTGCATGTAAGTTTAATTTCACTTTTAACCTATATGAAAGCACTATAAAGCGCCTTTAACAAACCTTTTTGCAGTGTATACTGACATGTGTCACTTTAAGCAACACATTTTGGAGATAAAAGTCATGATTGAATTCCCTAGGGCATGAGGCTCAATCATGACCCCAGACACACCAAACCACTCAATATCCACTGGACGTAGCCTGCAGCCTGGTGCACTGTTCACTATACCCCTATAATGGCATTGTGGCCACTGTCCATGGTTTGTGGCCATAGCTTTACATCCTCATAAAGTGTCTCACCACTTGTTCTCAACTTTATGCTATTGCACAGGCACCCTTTGTGGAAATTCTTCTGCCATCTGTAAATGTAAGTAATTTCTCATCGAAATGGTCAATCCTGTTTTTCAAATAAATACAAATACCTTAGCGTTCTCAAAGTCATGAATTATCTGAACTTCCTTCTAGAGAATCACATGCCCTTTCCTTGGTTGGACCGTGGGCGATGCAGAGGGTTTTGAAATGTATCCTTTTCTTTAGCAGTAGTCAGTTCAGTGTCCCTCGAGCCGTGGAGATGCGTCTGAATCTTTCATCCAGAGAAGTAGTCCGTTTGCTGCATTTTGAACTCTTTGTAGTTTTCTCATGAGGTAATCCGGGAGTCCGAGGTAGAGGCTGTTAGCAAAATCCAGTCTTGATAATACTAGTGATATCACCGCCATGGTTCTGTGGTTGAATGATATACGGCATTGAGTGCAGAGCGGAAAAAGCAGTTTCTGGCAGTGGCTTAAGTGTGATGAATTGTCTATTGTGGTTTGTCAGAGAATACTTTGGCCATTGCATGACAGGCAGGAAGCTTAACATGTCATTTTTAATGAACGCATGTCGAATCTCACCCAACTTCACAATACGCTAAACTACCCACAGAGTCAGCGTTGGACAATACATTTCCCGGCAGCCTTTAATGCTGCTCTGCATGCTAACTGCCACTACGCGGGAAACAAATCTCTTCAACCCCACATGCATGCCAAATCCCATAACATGAGCTACAACTGCAGGCAGGCACCTGCGTGCGATGACGACTCTCCCGCTTTCTTTAAGTTGCATTGTGGGTCGCCTCTTGTCGGCAGCTTAGAAGGCTCTTTGTGCCAGGGTGCCCGCACCTACTAACTTGCACAAACATAAGAACTTGCATGCACATGAAACAGCAGTTTGTGCAGCTTGAGATACGGTTCATCGAGGCTAATTGGGTTGCCACTGTGACATGCTTGCACTTGCCTCACAGTTCAACATTTAGCTTTGTGACTCCTTACTCTGAAGTGTCTTTGTACTAGCAATATTGGCAACCCCTTACTCTGCCAACTACTTGTATAGGCTAGTGGATGCACATTGAGCTGTGGAGCACCGTGTTAAGTCTTTTGCGAGGGCACATACAACTTAGATACTGCCCTATCATTAAGCAGTTGCCTGTAGGCTAAGGTGCATTCGTAATTGCTTTAGGGTCCTACCACTCACTTTACGGCTATGAGGGGAAGCACACATCAGCTATTAAAAGATTCGATGGCTCATAAATCAGTTTACGATGGTGACAAAGTACATAGGTATGTCATCCGTGACATAGTAAAAACCCATATAACCATTACCAGTCACAGTGATAAGGTTGCATCGATGGAGAGGGCTTTCAACACAAGAAAGAAATAAGAGGCAATTTGACATGATAAAAGTGATCTATACCTATGGCAATAGGAGCCAATGTACATCCTGCTAGGGCTCGTTAATCATTAATAGCCACAATCTGCTACCAGGAGATACTATAGGGGAGGTTCCACAACAGTAGAAACATTTTCAGGGGGAAAACCCGAAGAAATTGTAGCAAAAACAAGAAAGGCACTTCTAGTTGTTTTAATGTGGTAATACTGGGTGGACTTGGGTCCCATACATTTAGCTTTGTTTTTGTTTTTTGGCTGATGGACCTCCTTCCTGGGTTGTCCTCATTTCCCCCTTGTCCTCCATGTTGGATGGGCTGGGAATTCTGTTACAACCATTGCAGGGCTATTTTACTGCCACGTCACAGTTTTACGGTCTAAGTCATGGGGTAGTAAGAGGCCAGCATCCAGACGGGTATTTGGAACCCAAACCCCGACCTCTGTTGTACTTTGGGGTTGCCCTGGTCTCCTCCACTGCTGTCTTTGTAGTAGTGGCTCTGTGTTCTATTGGCTGGGTACTTTCCTAAAATCTCACAAGAAATAGCACATGCCTTTCTACAGAACATCCACCTACCACAGCACTCTGCTGGATTGTGTAATGCGTGCCAGTGGTGCTGTCAGAATCTCCATCAACTACACTCTGCACTGCAGAAACAACTCACAGGGTTTGGCCTCAATGGCCGGAAGGGTGGAATCAAACTTCACTGCCAGATGGGCCCCAGGGCATCAGTCATGTTTCTGGATAAGGTGCACATCATTTGAGGTAGGCTTCTATCCTTCAAATGATCTGATGCACAGGAGACAGCAAACACTGCTTATAAAATCCAACAACGACCAACCCTAAAATTGTCTTGCATGGATTGTATGGCAGGTACCACTGTTTTCTGAAAGGTCACTTTGATGAACTCACACTACATGGCCTAAACAGCAGAAGAAAAACATACAGAATTGGCACATTTTCTGAATATTGCATTATGTCAAAAACAAATGAGCAAAAGAGGAATATGTAAGCTCAATATAGAGGACTTCCCCAAAGTCATGGGAAGGCGAACTGCACATGTTCTGAAAGGGGACAGCACATCCACACGACGGAGACCGAGCACAGGTTTGGGGGAAAGTGGGTTAAATCTAAGCGTCCAGGAACCACAGCTTCTGTGGCACCTTCAAAAAGGTAGGAATGGTACAAAAAACAATCCAAAAGAAAATCCCAGATATAATGGATATGAAGGGCTGACAAAGCTTGTAAAGCACCAAAAAATATGGAGGGTGAGAGAGTAGAAGAGGAACCAGGTTCCCAATGGCTTACTTCACCCTCTACCTAAATGAAGGGAAAGTCCCACGATGGGCCAAAGTGGAGTGGGGAGGGGGCTTGATGCCCATACTTGGCTGCTCAGCTCACCCCACAAGCAGAGGCACAGCAAAAGGGGCTTGATAAAACAATCCTGCTTTCCATCCTGGCTATCAGTATCCGTTAGGGCAAAATTCCATTTTGAGGAGGTTCTGTTGTCCCACTTGATGGGACTCCTAATCATTTTGCTTTTCTCCCCTTTGGCGTTGAGGATCCATGGCTCATTGTTGTGGGTCAGTGGGGCTTCTGATGAAATCCACCTGCAACCCTTTGTTTAGTACATGGTTATATGGTAGCCCATTTGTCTCCTAGAAAAGGGAGGCTTTGTAAGCCACCTTTTGGTTCTAGGGCGATTATGTCACCCTAGACTAGTTTTAGGGAGAAGGCTGGTGGCAGGTGTAATTTGGCATTGGCTTCATTCACCTGGGATGCAAGTCGATTTACTGAATTATTAGTCCAAAGAACCTTTTTGGTAACCAATGGGGCACTTATGCAAAGCTTGAACTACTGCTCTGGGCGATTTGTTTCTGGGGCTTTTCTTTTTTAGGGAAACCATGAGACAAGCCTAAAATGGTAGTTGTGCACACATGGGCTCACTTTGAACGCAGCCCTGTAACCTCTGTAGCAGGTTTGACTTGGTTTAGACGAGACCTGGACCTGGACCCTAAATATGGCATTACACATCCTGTGTGGGTAGACAGCATCTTTGGTGTTTTGTGAGATACACCTGATTGGCTGGCTGCCAAAATCTTTGTGTAAATGCTCCCGAGTATGATTGGATGTCTGGTTTAAGCTACTGCATGGGTATATCTAGGGTAAACCTACCCCTACCTCAGATTTTCTGTAGTATTGATGGAGTTCTGATGAATGCTGTAGGTTTACTTAACTGCTGGAGGATTTTGCCACAAACCACCTGAAATTTTGTGACCAAGTTTGGCAATACTAGGTGGGCGAGGGTCCTATACCCTTGGCTCACATTTTGATTTCTGGCTGCCGCACTGTCCTCATCCCCTCCATATCAGACGGTCTGGGAGCTTCGTGTTGGGACCATTTCTGTGCTGTTTTACCACCTTGGTCATGTGCATTGGGGAAGGAAGTGGCTGGCATAGAGAAGAGTATTTGGAACCAATACCCAGACTCCATTGTTGGTTTGGGCCGTTCACGGTCACGTCCACTGTTGCCTTCATTCTGGGAGCATGTTTTGCAGGCTGGCAGCTAAGTCGTGACCTTAGGCTTCTATTTGATATTTCCGCTTTTTGTAGGCTGCCTAACCAAAAGACAGATTTTTTTCACGGCCGATTTTTGCCAGCCTTCAAAAAATATCCCATTTCCTTGCCCCCCCATCCCCTCCCTCTCTGGCCTGATGTCTTCTAAATCGGGGGGTTTCACCCTCCGAATCTCCCTTCTTCACCATCTGCCGTCTGCCTCCCCACCCCAGAAATCCCCTATGCAAAAACACAAACCCGCAAAACACACACACGCAAAAACGCAAAACACACACACACACACACACACCCCCCTACCCCCACAAATTGGCGCCCCGCCTCTCCCTCCACGCACCCCTGGTTAACAGAAAGGGGGGAGGAAGGGGGGCGGAGCAAAGAGGGGCTACATTTTAATTTTTTTTTAAACCTCCTCGCTCCGGCGAGGAGGTAATGATATGAATAGGGCGCGGTAGCACCCCATTGTCATTGAATGAGCCCGTCGCCGCAGGTGCATTCAATGACAATGAGGCGGCTGCCACGCATTCTGCCACTTTGCTGGCATGGTGGGGGGCTAATGGCGCCTTTTGCTGTTAAAGGGACCTGCGGTGGCGGGCGCTTTTACCAGCAAAAGGATGCCTGCCGCGCCTTCTCCCACAATGCCAGGCCGGGGAGATCTTGAAAGACTTCCCTGAGCTGGCGTGGTGGGGGTTTTATGGCACCCTGGGGGCTGTGGCGCCCCAGGCGGTCGCCCGGCTCGCCCCCCCTAAGGCCGGCTCTGCACACACACCCTAAACACTTGCCTGTTCTCCCGCAGCAGCTCTTCTGGGCCCTGACGTGCCAGTTACCCCCTGCGCGCACTCGTGTACGCGAGGGGCATGACCGTTTCGATTTAGAACAAGTTACTTTCTTACCTTGTAACGTTCTTTCAATGGGATGGTCCGACGACGCATTCCATATCTATGACCGGTAATCACCACAGCTGTGCTGCTTCGGAAAATTTTCGGCGTCTGCGTCCTGCTTCGATGATGTCGATACGCTGTCCTCGAGGGCCTCCGCTGAGCCGAAGTCACCGGATGTTATAAGTAGGACACACGATGCCCATAGCCTCAGTTGTAGTTTTTTCCAGAACGTGTGGCACTAATCTTCTGCCAGTATGACCACAGAATGCCCTGCGGAAGCGCAAGCTGCAATAGCATAAGGAATTCTGTAGCGGGGCAGGCTGGGAGGGAGCGATATGGAATACGTCGTCGGACCGTCCCATCTAAAGAAAGTTAGCAGGTAAGAAAGTAACTTGTTCTTCGAGGGGATTGGGTCCTCAGACGTATTCCATATCTATGACAGACTCCCAAAGCAGTACCAACGTATGGAGGAGGGAAAAGAATTTAGAAATTTAGAATGCC
This sequence comes from Ambystoma mexicanum, assembly GCF_040938575.1. Classification (NCBI taxonomy): domain Eukaryota; kingdom Metazoa; phylum Chordata; class Amphibia; order Caudata; family Ambystomatidae; genus Ambystoma; species Ambystoma mexicanum. Next base: position 1,219,565,059 of record NC_090931.1, read on the forward strand.
CAATTAAATCGCAGAATAAAGGACCGCCTTGCCAAAGGCCATATCCTGCCCATGGATAGAATCTAGGGAGTAGTGTCTTACAAAAGTATGGACCGAAGCCCATGTGGCTGCTTCACAGATGTTACGAATAGGAACACCCCTCTGCAGGGCAGTAGAGGCAGCCACACCCATAGTAGAATGGGCCCGTAAGCCTATCGGAGGGTCCTTACCAGCCAAGCGGTAACATTCAGAAATTGCCAAGATAATCCATCTAGACAAAGTCTGCTTAGTAACAGCTTGTCCCAAACGCCTTCCAGCGTATTCAATAAAGAGCTGATAGTCCACTCGTAACCGGGACATGCGTGAAATGTAGAAACTTAAAGCTCTCCTAAGATCCAGCCTATGGAGCCTCTCCTCTTCCTTACCAGGATGCAGAGGAGGATAGAACGCCAGAAGAATAACCTTCTGCCTTAAATTAAATTCCGATACCACTTTCGGAAGAAAAGAAGGACGGACTCTAAGGACAACCCTGTCCTTATGAAACAGCATGAAGGGTGGCTTAACAGAAAGTGCCTGCAACTCACTCACTCTGCGAGCAGAAGTGACCGCAACTAAAAATACAGTTTTAAGGGTTAACAGTCTCAAAGGACAAGAATGTAAAGGCTCAAATGGAGCACCCATTAGGAATTTTAGAACCAAGTTCAAATCCCAACCGGGCACCTGGAAAGGTGACGGTGGAAACACATTAGTGAGCCCTTTCAGAAACTGAGAAATTAAAGGAATTTTAAAGTAAGAACACTCTTCAGACGAGCGCTTAAGATAGACTGCGCACGTCAGGTAACCTTTAATGGTACCCACTTGCAGGACCTTGTGGGCTAAGGAAAGCAAAAAAGACAGAACCACAGGAATGTCACATGAAAAAGGATCCACATTCTGAACCCTGAAGTCGCAGAACTTTCTCCAGCGGCAACGGTACAGGGACTTTGTTGCAGGCCGTCTGGTCGAAAGCAACACCTCCATCACTTCTTCAGGGAGGTCCCAATCCTTATACCGCAACCTTTCAGAAGCCAAGCGTGAAGGTTGAGGGATTTGACCTCTGGATGGAGAACCTGACCCCCCCCCCTCCCGTGAGAGCAGATTGTCTCAGTAGGGAAGACGGCGTGGAGGGCAGATGGACAAGTCGAGAGGGTCCGGGCACCACGTCCTCTGGACTCATGCCGGAGCAATGAGGATCAACGGGGAACCAAAACTCTGTAACCTCCGCAGCACTTGCGGAATGACGGGACTGGAGGAAATGCGTACAGCAGTGGGAAGGACCACTGCACCACGAACGCGTCTCCTAAGACTCCTCTTGGTGTAGGAAATTCCTGCGAGCAGAACCTTTTGCACTTCCGGTTGACACTGGTGGCGAAGAGATCCACTTGTGGGGTCCCCCAAAGGTCGAAGATCTTCAAGAGAATCTCCTGAGCCAGCTGCCACTCGTGAGAGATCGTTCTCTGCCTGCTCAGAGTGTCCACCGTCTTGTTTTCGTCTCCGGCCAGATGAATTGACGACACCGAAATTTCCTGCTGGATGACCCAGAACCAGAGCTGCATCACCTCTCTGCACAGAGGAAGTGGCCCTACTCCCCGCCCCTTTTTGTTGAGGTAGTGTATGGCCACTGTGTTGTCTGTCAGAATCAGGAAATTCTTCCCTTGCACAGTCGGCAGAAAAGCCTTCAGGGCAAGCCTGACGGCCCTCAGCTCCAACAGATTCGTATGGAGTCTGGACTCCGACGGAGACCAACGACCGCTGGCTGCCAGCTCGTTGGCATGAGCTCCCCATCCTGTGAGGGATGAGTCTGTCACGATCGTCACCTCCGGCCAGGGTAGCCAAAATGGAGCCCCCTTCATCAGATTGCCTTCGACGGCCCACCACAAAAGGTCCTGGGCGACCGAGGGTGACACCTGAACGGGGTCCGACATCCTGCCGGAGGACTGTGACCATTGCATCTTGAGAGCCCACTGCAGAGATCTCATCCGCAGTCGAGCCTCTGGCACCAGAAGAATGCAGGATGCCATGAGGCAGAGCAACCTCAAGAACTCGAACGCCGGGAGACTCTGGGCATATTGAAACTTGTTCACCATCTGCAGAATGTGATGAGTCCTCACCTGGGGAGGGAAACACTGCCCCAGGGATGTGTTGAGCACTGCTTCAATGTACTGGAACCGCTGGGTTGGCGTCAAGTGGGACTTCTTTAAGTTGAGGGAGAAGCCCAGCCTTTGAATTGAGTGGCAGGTGACTGACAGATGATCCAGGACTAGCTCAGGAGAGCGCGCCCTGATCAACAAATCGTCCAGGTAGGGGTAGACGTGAATCCCCCCCTTTCCTGAGATACGCTGCCACCACCACCATGAGCTTGGTGAAAACCCTCGGGGCGGAGGTCAATCCGAACGGCAGGACCCGAAACTGAAAAAGCGAGTTGCCAACCGCGAACCTCAGGTACTTCTTGTGCTTGGGATGAATCGGCACATGAAAATAAGCGCCCTTGAAGTCGAGAGACACCAACCAGTCTTGAAGTTGAAGGGCCTGGAGGACTTGAGAGAGAGTAACCATCTTGAACTTGTCCTTGCTGAGGAGCTTGTTCAAACCACGCAAGTCCATGATGGGTCTCAATTCCCCGTCTTTCTTCGAAATCAAAAAATAAGGGGAATACCATCCCTTGTTCCTCTCCGCTACAGGCACCAGTTCTATGGCGCCTTTCTCCGGCAGGGATTTGATTTCCTGCGCAAGGAGCGGATCCAGACTCTTCAAAGAGAGATTCCCTGGTGGATTGTCGTGAGGCCTCTGCCAAAAAGGAAGACAGTAGCCGTGGGCTATGATCTCCAGAACCCACACATCTGAAGTAATGGCACGCTATTCTACAAGATGCTGCGCCAGCCTTCCCCCAACCGGCGATCCATGGGACATGGCCTCATGACTGACCTGAAGCGGCTTCAGCAGTGCCTGAGGGCAAAGAGGCAACTGCTCGAGCGGCCTTGGCACCTTGAGTATCTTGTTTTCAACCTTTGGTACTCCTACGTTGGCTCCTTTGACTAGCAGCTCCCCTCGATCTACCAAAGGTTGAGTAATATCGAAAAGAAACTCCCCCATCCATTGCTGTCCCCTAGGACGAAAAGGCAGAGGTTGGCGAACTGCAGCGCTCAACAAGTTTACTGCAGCCTTCGAGGTCTGCAACCTCTCAAGGCTCTCGTCAGCCTTGCTGCCAAAAAGATAGTCACTATCAAAGGGCATGTTGAGAAGTCAGCAAACCCCGACTTCCGCAACCACGCAAATCTGCGCATCACGTTGCTCGCCGCCATGGACCGGCTGACACAGTCTACCACGTCCAAACCCGACTGAACGGCCTCACACATGGCATCCTTGCCACCTTGTACAAGGGCAAGAAAGCCATCCTGTTCCTCCCCTTCGGGAATATGTTCAGCCACTAAGCAAGCACAATTCCACAGAGTATGAGTGAAACGTGACAAGGCACAACCAGAGTTGACTGCTTTTACAGCCATAACCCCTGAAGAATACACGTTCTTCGCCCAACCGTCAAAACGCTTGTCGTCCCCATCAAGAGGGATGGTAGGGTACAACGCCTGTTTAGCCGTGGCTGTAGCTGCCTGCACCACCAAACTCTCCGGAGTAGGGTGCATGGAAAAGTAGCCGGCGTCGCCACTGGCTGGGGGGTATTTTTTCGGCAACGACTTTCCCACTTCCGGAAGACTCTCTGGAGCAGTCCAAGCCGCCGCCACCCTTCTTTGCAAGGCCATATGGAATGGCAGAACCGGGTCAATTGGTGGACCAAGGTCCAGGATATCCGTCATGTCAGCCTGCAGAAAATCCACTGGGGGCACAGACCACCCCAAGTACTCAGACACCCTCGACATAAGCTGCTGGTATGAAGACTCGGCGTGCGTGCCAGGCACAGGCCTACCAAACTTCACCTCCGGAGAGGTGTCCAGACCAATGGCGTCGTGCAACGACTGATGCAGATCTTCAATCTGGCTATGACCAGACAATATCTCATCAGGTACCTCATCAGGAACCAAACCTTCCTCAGACCCTTCTTCCACCTCAGAAACAAATCCCTGGAAGGGGGCACAGAAAAAGACTCAAAGACAGGCCTTCCTCTGAGTTTCCACCGAAACACGGGGTACCTCTGGCAAAGCCTCCACAAAAGGCGTCGACAGAATTGGCGTTGACGTCGAGCATGGCGCCGATGACTTCGACACAGGCCTCGAGGGCGGAGCCCGAGCGTGTCCCTCGATGGCCTCAGCGCCGATGGCGTCTATGACTTCCTCGGAGGTGGAGCCTCGAGAGATTCCTTCGACGGACAGGGCGCCGATGGCGTCGACGTCTTCTTCTTCGAAGACCTCACAGGCTCCGACGGTCTCGAGGGCGTCGAGGACCGGGACCTGGAGCGGGCATGGTTAGAGCGGTCCTCTTGTCCAATCGAGACCTTGAAGGTGCTCGATGACCGCGCCGACCACCCGAGCCCGAAGGCATACGAGTGGTGGCTCTAACGGAAGGCAGCCCACTCCTCAGGAGTCGAATGCTTGGTGGGACAAGCAACCTGCCGACGGGCGGAGTCCTCGGATGAGGACGGGGAAGGCAACCGGTGATGGCGCTTCCGCGAGTGCCTCGACGAGGCAGAGGAATGGCGGGACCCACTCCGGGACCGAGACCACCCCCAGACTTACGCCGACGATGCAGAGAGTCACCCCTCGAATCGTCAGCCGAAAGCCTGACGGATTTCGACTTTCGGGGTTTGGAAACCCTACCTACTGAAAGCTTCTTCTTCTGCCCCCCGCAAGACCTTCGACGTGAGCGACTGGTATTTGTCACAATCGTCCGTAGCATGGTCCTACCGAGGCACCAGAGGCAGGCGTTGTGCGGGTCCGTCAGCGACATCTTGGAACCGCAGTCCTGACACTTCTTGAAACCCAGTCACGGGGTTGAAGAAGACGAAGACATCATAACGCTTTCACAAAGAACAAGTTCGAAAGAACCGATAGAAAACTCTGAAGAACCGAGGTGCGGCGAGATCTCCGAAGCGAACACGTTCGTGGAAAAAACAGAACTGAGGCTACGGGCGTCGTGCATCCTACTTATAACATCCGGTGCCGTCGGGTCGACGGAGGCCCTCGAGGACAGCGTATCAACGTCATCGATGCAGGACGCAGACGCCGAAAATTTTTCAAAGCAGCACAGCTGTGGTTATTACCTGTCATAGATATGGAATACTTCGGTGAACCGAATCCCCTCGAAAGACTGCTCATGCGGTCTTTCTACTACTTATTTTTTTATCGTTTAAAAAAAAAAAAATCTTTTCACTTAAGACCGACCTGAGAGCTGCCCGAATCTGGCTGATTCTGTTCCTCTGCCTTCTTGGAGCCGTCTTTGCCATTGTTTCACTCATGCGTGGTCGGTCTCACTCATTAGAAGGCTGGTTGTTCTTCCTTCCAGTCATCTGGGTTGTTAATGGTTCGGGTTCAAGTCCCTGGGTGACCAGGTGCTTTAATTCACCCTACAATAGAAGCTATATAAAACACGTCGTTATTACACCATTCCTCAGCCATGTTTTCTGATTTACCTTGGTTTCTGGGTTGGTGGAATATTCAAAATACTTACTCACAGGGGGGGTTCCCCGTGGTGGTTGGCTTCTGCGGATGCCCCTATACTACATTTTGCTATGGACTTACATTGGTACAAGTCCAGCTGCAATTCCTTGGGCGAAAGGGTTCTCGAACCGGTCACTGGAACTCTTCTTTTTTAGTTCTCCTGTACGTCTCTTGGGGAAGATTACAGTGTTATCCACACCGGTTGAGTACAACTAGCACTTACCTGGCTTTTCACCATCACCACAGGTCTGCCTACAGACTTTGTCCCGTCAATTCATAAAGGGCAATTTTACAACACTGAGAACGCCTAAAAAGTGGCATTCTAAGGTACTTGCCCGACCATTGACATTTTTGCCGGGGTCCAGGGTTTTTTTCATCAAAACCTTTTGCTACTACACCGGATTTACTATACGTTTTAAAGTCCTTCTGCATATTGAGCTAAATCATTCCTTGGAGTGCAATATCATATTTTGGGTCTGGGTAGTGCAGGACTAAAAGGTACCCTTAATTTTGGTAGCCCCCTGGATTTTTTGGATTCTGTGTAGCCCTGTTTACCCCACTTAGGCGCTATACAACTGTATAGTGGGCATATGTATTATTCATTTTACATATGTGACGGGGTAAGGGCCATGGCCCTGTTAGGGAGATAGGCGGATAAGGGAGGGGGACCCCTCTGTCTTAGACCACCCTCGTGTGCCATGCCTGTTAATAGTGCCACCCTTTGTTGCAAAATGCTTCCAAGCACTGTTTCTTCTTTACTAGAACTGCAACTGGTGCACCAGAGAGCAACCAAGAAAACACAGACCGTAACCAAACAAAGGGGAAAACAGAAACACTGCAATTAATACGGAATATGAGCATTCACCACAACCCAAACGCTTCCAGTACCTCAAAGAAGCAAAGAACACAGCATAACAACAGAAAAACAAACTTCTGGACCCACAGCACGTCAGAGAAACAGCAGGGAAACCAGAAGAGACTGCCAACACCACCATGCTGTGCTGGAAAAGGGGAGAGGCTTAGAGTGTCTAAATAACCCAGCACCTGGGAAAATTACAGGCACAAATAAGCCATTAGAGTTGGGTGAGCGCTGGGGGTAGTTAGAAGCAGGAGAGCAACAGTATAAAAGGTATACGGTTGAAAGGCAGAGTGTTGATTGCAGAGTTGAGGTCAGCAGATGTTGAGGCAGACCAAGAAACCAAGCGAAGGAAGGACGGAGCAGTGGAGTGCTGAAGAGTTGGTGGGAGAATTAGAGCACAATGCAGGTAAGGTATTTGTGTGGGTGAGTGTTACCAGTTTCTGAGAGCGAAGCAGCGCAAGTGTTTGTGAAGGTGAAGGTAGTAGTAAAGGAAGAGTGGGCGATTAAGAGTAGGGGGTGAAGGTAGTAGGTAGGGAAAGAGGGTTTGGGAGAGAGTAAGGATAGTATAGAGGTGTTTAAGAGTGCAGTAGAAGGAGAATGGTGCAGGAGAGTAGTGGGGGAGGTGAGAATAGTGAGGTGAGCAGGGCACCATATCCCCAAGTAGGATGTGAGAGGAAGAATGTGAGTAGTAGAGTGAATAAGGGTGTACTGAGAGGTGGGAAGAGGCATGTAGTTAGTGGTAAGAAGAGGGGTGTATAGTAAGAGGGTGTTTCTCCCATGATTCCTAGCATATGCTATTTATCACCAGCACAGCTGATCCTTGGAAAGTTTTCCACCACCAGGATAGACCAGCTGCAGGTTAACTCCACCTGATGCCTCTAAGCATCCTATGCTGAACAGGACTTCAGGGCCAGTAAATATTGAGGTGCTGCGAACCATGCCTTCCATTCTATCTTTTCCCCTAGCATTTGTTGCCGGGAGGCTGCAGAACATTTGGACGTATACTAGGTATCCACCAAGAGGGGCAGGTTGGGAGGGCAATGAGGGAACCGTGGGAGGAACATCTATTTGAATGAACATTATTAAGAGGCAAGTCATTTGTTGTTCTAATGGATTCCTTCCTCCGACTGATTCCTCATCTATGATAAGTTCCCATAGCAGCACTTGGATCTGCAGCAGAACAAGAGGAGACCACCTAAACCAGAAAACTAGAGGAGTGCTTTGCCTAAGCTGGCCTCCTGCCCTGAAAAGGAATCTGAGAAGTAATGTTTGGCAAAAGTGTGTAAAGAATCCAACGTAGCCCATTAGACAAATGCACAAATCCCACCCGAACCGCAACTATAGGGCAGATGTGGCAGCAAGACATCTAATAGAATCAGCCCTAAGACCTTTAGGCACATCTTTCTCAGCCCGATCATACCATTAGATGCAGAGAGTGATCCACTTTGACAGGGTCTGTTTGGAGACTGCTCTGCCAGAACAGCAACCAGCAAAACCCACAAAAAGCTGGTATTCTTTTCCCACATCCCTCGACTGAGATAAGTCATAGCTGAGAGGCTCCACCACGTTTCGCCGATGTAATTTTTCCTCTGCTTTGGAAGGATGAAATGGAAGAAAAAACTAGAAGATGGATCTTTTGAGAGAGATGGAACTACGAGAGCACATTCAGGAGGAAGGAAGGTCTCACTCTCAAAGTCACCATCTCTTTGGAGAAAATCAAATCGGGAGGTTTAAAACATAAAACCTGGAGCACACTCGTCCATCTTGAGGAAATGATGGCAATCAGGAAAATGACTAAGTTTGTCCAATGCAAGAGAACATGAATTCAATTGCTCAAACTGAACACCTAAAAGGAATTCATATCCAACGCCGGAACCACAAACTGGCATGGTGAAAATTGATGCACTATCCCTCAAAATAGCATAACAATTGGAATTGAGAAGAAAAAACCTTGCTCAGAGGTCCTTTTAAAGACAGAGACAGCCGCTAGGTACCCCTTTCACAAGTGCCGATCTGCCGGCCTGTCCGGGCCAAGGACAGCAAAAAATACAAAACTGAGGCTATGACAAAGGATAAAGGGACCAGATCCCTCTTCCGGCAGCAAGCCAAGAATTTACACCATATGCCGGCATAAACCGACTTAATGGCAGGACTCCATGCTGAAATAGGTACGTCCAGGCCATCGTCTGACAAGGCAACTCCTTGTATTTCATCTTCTCAGCAGCCAAGAATGAACATTCAGGCTGCTGAGGTACAGGTGGAGGACCCACTCCACTGATAGGGAGAGCAGATCCACTCTCTCCGGGAGACATCAGTGAGGGCAGATTAACATGTCCAGCAATTCTAAGCAACACATTTTCCGAGCCCATTCCGGAGTGATCAAAATCAACATAGACCCGAAAAGGTATAGTCCTTCTGAAAACCAGCGGAATTACTGGGATTAGCAGGAATGCATAGTGATGGGTCAACGTCCAACTGACCGTTGATGTGTTCCCTAGAGCTCCCTACCAAGAAAATTGCCTGTAGCAGAACAGCTTGCACTTCCTGTTGACACCGGAAGCAAAGTGGCCCACCTGGGGCATCTCCCAATGGGAGAGAATCTCTTCCAGAACTTTGTGGCAGAGCTCCCACTCATGGGATGCCTACGTCTGCTTGCTCAAGGCATCCGCAGTGACATTCTCTGTTCCAGCAAGATGTGCTGCTGTCAGAGAACCGATGTCCTCCAGAAACCAGCAGCACAGTTAAATTGCTTCTCTGCATAGCAGCAAGGACCCACACCACCTCACTTGTTGTGGTAGTGCAGATCCTCTGTTTTGTCCTTTAGGAGCAGTACACACTTGTCCTTTATAGAGGCCAGGAAGGCAATCAGGCCTAGCTTTATCTCCTTCAATACCAGCAAGTTTCTGTACTCCTGAGAGTCCAAGGGAGACCACACTCCACTCCTTGTCAGATCAGATCGGTAAGCACCACAACCTTTCAAATACGCATCAGTGACCATTGTTACTTGAGGCAAGGGTTTCCGAATCAATGCTTCCTGAGACAGGTTGTCTATCAGGGCCATCACGCAATGCCTTGAGAAACTCTGCTTGAGGTTTTTTTAAAAGGTCTAACATGTTCCTCTGAAACGGACAGCACTGGCAACGGAGGAGCCTCTAAAGCGATCTCATGCGCAGTTACACACCCAGAACCACCATAACACAAGAGGACATGAGACCGAACAGTCACAAAAAGTCTGAGATGGGAATCTTCTCCCTGACATTGGAAGACTTGTACCATGCGGGAGATGTTCACCACTCAATCCTTGGGCAGAAAGGCTCTGCCCAGTCTGAGAAACCGGACTGTGTCTCCAGGGCTAGTCCCTGGGTATCTGTTATCCAGGTGGCCAGGGGAGTGGGACACCGACGGGTGAGACGCGGTACCCCCTTCTTTTGACAAATGTTCCCCATCATACCACGCAGGATATTCTTCTGCCGATAACCAAGCCGGGGAGAGACGCTTGTCTCAGTGGTACCAACCTTGACTCGGAGAAGAAAGCCAAGGGGTTCATCACAGCCGGTGAGTCGAGGGGGAGTCAATAAGAAACCGGTGTTGAACGAAAAGTAGCAAACAGATCATTTGAACTTTGAAAAGCTTAAAGGAACTATTGAGAAAGTGAGGGTAAAGCCTGCAACAGAGGCATCTGGTACCACGTGGGTGCTCATACAGAAAGCTCTGGGTGATTCGCCGAAGGTAGAGACTACCATAAAAAGAAGGCCTTTGGAAGAGGCGAAGAGAGGTCAAAGTGGTCAAACAGGGGTCTTGTAAAATCCTCTGTACCGTTGAAAGTCTTTGACCGACAGATGATTGTGAAGAAGGGGAAGTGAACCCCGCATGGTGAAGATTAGCAATAGTGAACCCAGCAGAGGGATGCCAATGAAAAGGGGCAAAGTCTAAAAATCCTGTCAGGAACTGTTGGTAAAAGTCAGCGAGAGTGACCCCGGCACAGGGAAGCCGACAACCAAGGACAAAGCCCAATGAACTGTGTTTCGTAAGGTTGGCAAGAGTGAAACCGGCAGAGGCATGCTAAAGAGGAGGGTCGACACCTAGAGTCCCATAATGAATGTTAGGCAGAAACCTGTGCAGTTCCCTTAGGGAACACTGCAAAAGATTTACGACTACAGGTGTTGGCAGTAAACCCACTTGGTAGCAGTCTGTACCACCCAGGTTTACCTGGTAGCTGTGGCTGAGCACTCAAGACTTCCCTCAAGAAGAGTTAGACAGTATGCAAAGTATACACAATAGGCACTCAGATGCAATAATACAAGCAAACACTGACCAGAGCTTTGGTATCAAAGTATATAATTATTTATTTAAAAACACACGGTTTGAAACACTCCAGCACTCTTGTTGTAAAATATTCTAAACACAGTTACTTTTGTAATATGTCACCCCTTTTTCCTTATCAGATAAGTCACAGTAAACACCACTTATTTTCATATAGAGGTGAGCGCTTAACTAGATGGCACTCCAATAAGTTTGTGAGAAAGGCAGGGGAAAAGACAGAATATGGAAAGGTACACCACTCTAAGGTTCAGGAACACTGTTAGCAAGGCAGAAGAGCAAAAGTCACTGGTGAGCCAAAGTCCAAAGGCTGGGCCCACTCTTAGAGAGAGCAGAGCACAAATGCGCCCAAGATCACACAGTTACTCTAGGCTTAGAAAGTCTTGCAGAGAGTTCAAAAAGAGTTTAGAGAGGCTTAGGAAAGTTTAGCCAGGGTGTCCCAGGCTAACCCAGGTTTGAAAGCCGGGGGCTAAATCTACCCCGTACAGTCGGTAGCAAGGGAAGCCAGGCGGGACACGGTACCTTAAGTGGGAAGGATCCTCCAGTGGTGGCAGTTGTTCCTAGCAGTGGGTGCAAGTTGCGTCGTCGTCCAGGGGAAGAGAAGATCTCGACTTGAAGGAAAGATGAAGGTCGTTGCACTACCAGGGAAGAAACCAGCCGCGGAGTTTTCCGGTTAAAGGTGGTACCTTTGTTTGCGGTCGTGGTAAAACGTGGTATCCCGGTTGCCAGGCTGCTTGGCACAGGCAAGGCGGCCAGGAGGTACGTCGGGAAGGCGAAAAGACGGTGAAACTGGTTATCCCCACCAGTCAAAGGAAGAAGACTCTCCGGCGGGAGATCTCCTCTGTCGTTGGGAAAAGTGGTGAGGCGGTCCAGCAGGGCTCCACCGGTGGTGGTGTCGTGGCAGGTAGGCTCAGCTTCTCCCTCGTCGGATTCCTAGGTCCTGTGACGACTTCTGAAGTTCCAGTCCCCAAAGCCCTGCTTTTATGCAGAAAACCCCCATTCACTCAGCCTAGCTGTCACTCAAACATGCTAAGTGGTGAGCCGGCCGGCTCACCACTTGGGCCAATCAGGACGGAGTGCGACTTGAGTTGCCTAGGCAACTCAGTCCAGGGTGCCTAAATCCCCCTCCACCCCTCCTAAGTAGCCCAGACAGAGTGGCACTACTTTGGAGGGCTTCTGTGGAGAAGCCCGCCAAAAAGTGGAACAAAGGGCTCGACTTGGGTTGGAGTCACAGAAGAGAACACAAGCGCCATTTTAGAATCAAGTTTTGGCAAAAAATACCAACCGGAGAATTAATATTAATTACATAAACCGGCAGTATGTTCGAGGCTACCGTAAATAATTAAATAAAGATAGTAGCCTAAAACAATGGGAAATCCCATAGGAAAATATTTGCGGTTGAATATAAAAAGTAGTATCCACTGCCACCAGCCAAAACTCGATCAGGGGGGACGGAGACGTGCCCCCTCGACTAACAGACCCTGGGGCAATTGAATTGCCCCGGCCAGTACGTCCACAATATGATGGTTTGTACTGGTTCTGTTCAGAATTTAAGACTAGTAAAGTCAATGGTGACTTTACATGCCCTGGGAGACAGTCAGTCCCAGGGTATGGAGTCTATACTGGGGGGTCACTATGACACCCCTGTGTCACTGCACTGAGGGTGCTGTGTAACACACATCACAAAAACACATGAAGCCCTATGGAGTAAAAGACCCCATAGCCCATTAAACACATCTAGATTCAAAGAAACACACTCAAATCATACCCGAGAGTGAGGGTAAAAGAGTCTCACTCTTGGCAGGAGAAAAAAATAAACCCCAAAAAAATCCAGCAAAGCTGCTGGGGGACTCACTAGGTTAGGAAATTCAGCCTAAACAGAGAATTCTCCCCAAAACTCGCCCCCCCAGACTAAGGGACAGGAGGATTTAATCCACTCCTGGATGAACCTCATACCTCTAGTCGATGACATACATCCTAGAGAGTCCATCAGCATTTTGATGGTGACACCCTGACCTGTGCTCAATGGTGAAATCAAACCCTTGCAGGCAGATTGACCATCTCAATAGTTTTGGATTTTCTCCCTTCATTTGCATTAACCATCTCAAGGGTTGGTGGTCAGTCTGAATGACAAAAGTAGAACCATACAAGTATGGCCTAAACTTCTTCAGTGCCCACACAATAGCAAAGCATTCTCTTTCTATTGTTGCCCACCTTGTCTCAGGATCCTTCAGCTTACGGCTGATGAAGCAAATGGGGTGCTCCCTACCCTTCTCATCCAGTTGGCTTAGAACTGCACCTATACCTTCATTGGAAGCATCAGTTTGTACAATGAAAGTTTGGTGGTAGTCAGGAGCTCTCAATACTGGAGCTTGGCAAAGAGCTTTCTTCAGTTTTTCAAAGGCCTGATTGCACTCCTCATTCCATTTGACCTTTTTTTTTCATCTAAAGGTACACCTCTGAGGAGATCAGGGAGAGACTCACTCTCTTCTTCCTCTGCTGCTGAAGCTAGAAGCAAGGCTCCTACTTCAGGTCTGGAGACGTACGCTTTCAGTCGGTTGGTGTGGAAGACTCTAGGAGCTTCCCTGGGTCTGCCCAGATCCACCAGATAGTTGACCTCTCCAAGTTTTCCCACAACTTTGAAGGGTCCCATCCATTTGTCTTGCAAGGTCCTCTGCCTTGTTGGGAGCATAACGAGAACTAGCTGGTCTTGAGTGAACTCAACCATGTTAGCCTTTTGATCATGCCAATGCTTGACCAAAGCTTGTCCAGCTTTCAGGTTATCACTAGCTTCTGCCATCATGTGTGACATTCTCCTTCAGAGACCTATCACATAGTCAGTCACTCTGACTGGCTTGAGGGGAGGAGCACCTTCCAACCCCTCCTTAATCAGGGCCAATGGACCTCTGACCGGATGGCCATAGAGAAGTTCAAAGGGAGAATAACCTACTCCCTCCTGAGGGACTTCTCTATAAGCAAAGAGAAGGCATGGCAGTAGAAGGTCCCACTTTCTTTTCAGAGGTTCCTCTAAAGCACCTATCATGCTCTTCATGGTTCTGTTAAACCTTTCCACCAACCCATTGGTTTGGGGGTGGTAGGCGGTCTAGAACTTGTAAGTAACTCCACAGGTTTTCCACATGGCTTTTATGTAGTGGGACAATGTTTGACCCCCTGTCGGATATTACTTCCTTAGGAAACCCAACCCTGGTAAAAATACCAAGGAGGGCCTTAGCCACAGCCGGAGCTGTAACAGTCCTCATAGGAATTGCCTCAGGGTATCTAGTAGCATGGTCTACTACAACAAGGATAAACCTGTTGCCTGAGGAGGTAGGGGGATCAAGGGGACCAACAATGTCAATCCCTACCCTCTCAAATGGGACTCGCACAACTGGGAGAGGCTCTAAGGGTGCCACATTCTTGGCGCCAACCTTACCAGATGTTTGGCAGGTATGGCAGCTCTTGCAAAACTTATCTACTTCTGCCCCCATTTTTGGCCAATAGAAGTAGAGTGAGAGCCTTTCCTTGATCTTCTTTAAACTCAAGTGACCAGCCAAAGGAATCTCGTGGGCTAAGTGCAAGAACGGTTGTCTGTTTTCTTGAGGTCCTACAAGGCGTTTGTAGTCTCCAGGTTCAGACTCAGTTGGTTCACTGTAGAAGAGGCCATCTTCCCAGTGCAACCTATACTTCCCAGGCTCTTGCCCATAAGCCTGAGCAGCTGCCTGTTGGCGGAGACCCTCCAGAGTTGGACATTCTCTTTGTCCCTTACGGAAAGCTGCCCTGCTGGGCCCACCTTCTGCCAGTAAAGACTGCAGCTCAGGATGGTCCTCAGGGTCTAGATCTCCAATAAGTTCTTGGCCTCTCACTAGCTCTTCTTCAGAGTCTAGTTCAACCATACAGGGTTGTACCTCCCTCTCAGCCTCAGCTGGAGGTGGAGTTAGAGGTGTAACTGTTGGAAGCACTGGAGTGCTTGCTGCTGACTTTTTCCTAGGAGTCTTGGGTTGCCCCTTTGCTCCTGATCTGGTAGTTACTGCAGTGAGTTGCTCCAGTGGTAAAGGAGTGATCTCTGTCATCATCTCCTGAGATAACCCTCGCAGGGAAAACCCTTGCAGGTTTTGTGAGCTCCTGTAACCTTTTACTAGGTGGTCTGGGGGTATGTGACACAACTCCAAGAGCTTTCAGGTCATTACCCAACAGAACTCTACCTGGCACTTCACATTGTACACTGACAGGTATTTTTACAGCCATGCCATTACACTGGATGAGAACTGCTAACTGGGGACACATCTGCACAGGCCCTCCAGCTAACTTGGTGAGGCATTTGGGTGCCTTAGCAACATCCTCTGCCTTGAAAAATGATTCATCCACCACAGTTATGCTGGCCCCAGTGTCTCTAATGGCAGGAGTCTCCTGACCATTCACCTGGACACTGTCTTTATAATACTCTTTAGTATTATCTGGGATAGAATTATACACATCTAAATTCTGTTGTTCCCACAACCCCAGAGAGACTAAAGAAACACTGGCTGAGACACCAATGGGTTCATCAGCCAGTAGTAGAAAGTTTCCACTTGCCATTGGGACTTCCTCTTCTGAGCAAAGGCTAAGGAGGCAAGTTGGATCCCTGAAGGTTTACCCTTGCATCTGGGATCTCCTTTCACATGGTCAGTAGAGCCACAAACAAAGCATTTACCAAATGCCTTCTGGAATGGAGGCTTGTTCTGACCTCCCTCTGGTTTGGCACCAGAGGAGACACTATTCTGCTGTGGTTTCCCTGGTGGCTTACCCTTCTGGTTTTGTTTGGGGCCCTTTGGAATTTGCAGTATTAGAATTCTCTTTGGAGTCCTTTTTAGGCTGTTTCCCCTCATCCTTTTTCTGAGTTACCCCAGGATCCTTGTGGGTGGCCCTGTTGGCAACCCACAAGTCAGCAGCCTTAGCTAGTTTTCGGGAATCTAATTCCTTTGAATCAGCCAAGTGCTGTCTGAGCTCAGGAGAGCAGGCATCATAAATTGACTCCAACATAAAAAGATTCTTCATACCTTCATAAGTGTTCACTTTGTAACCCTTAATCCATCGCTCTAAGTTTTTCAACCCTTCACTCACCCAGGTAGCCCAAGGGGTACCATCATGCTTTTTTGAGGGTTCTAAACCTCTTAAGATACTGGGAAGGGGTCTTCCCAAATCTAGCTATCAGAGCTATCTTCACACATTCATACTCTTTCCTATCCTCCTCCCCCAACTCCATTACCACATCAGTTGCAACAGGGGGAAGGCTAGAAAGCAACCAGGTGATTAAGTCATTTCCTGTGATGTTCTGGAGCCCATGATTATATTCAAACAGAGACAACTAATCCAACACATCCAACTTAGGCGCATACATACCAACCAATTCTTTAGGCATCCGGGGTCTTTTAGTACTGGAACTTCTAGAGGAGCCAGAGAGAGAAGCATTTTCGACAGATAATTTCTTCACTTCTAGCTCATGCTTGAGCTCCATTTCCATTAGCCTTAGTTCTTGATTCATTTCCTGATGTCTCTGTTCAGCCTGAGTATTCAGTCTCTTGAACTCTAGTTCAAGTTTCATTTTCTCTAATTCAAGATATTGAGGACTAAGTGTGGGACTTGGCAAAGGCCCAGTAGGTACAGCAGGTAGAGCAGACAGAGGCCTAGGTGGGACAGTCACAGCAGCCTCACCCTCCTCTTCTGACTCTTCCTCAAGATTATCAACATTTTGATCAATATAAATTTCTATACTGTTACCTCCATTTTCTGTCATAGTAGGTTCCTCTGAACCATCATCCAGACTTTGGTTAGCTAACAATCTTTCTATTAATTCCATTTTCTTGCCTTTAGTCAGGAGGTTCTTATGCTTACATAGTACTCTTAAACAATCAGCAGTCTTTGTAGCAAGGGACTATTGACTATAGGTTTCCATAGTTGACATGTTAGAAAGATTACTTTTTCAGTGCTAAGCTTTGTGGTTAGTTGTACTATGGTATCCTAAAGCACTCTAAAGTGTATACTCAATACAAATCCCACCGCTGTACACCAGTGTTAGGCAGAAACCCGTAGAGTTCCCTTAGGGAACACTGCAAAAGATTTAAGACTACAGGTGTTGGCAGTAAACCCACTTGGTAGCAGTCTGTACCACCCAGATTTACCTGGTAGCTGTGGCTGAGCAGTCAGACTTCCCTCAAGAAGAGTTAGACAGTATGCAAAGTATACACAATAGGCACTCAGATACAATAATACAAGCAAACACTGACCAGAGCTTTGGTATCAAAGTATATAATTATTTATTTAAAAACACACAATTTGAAACACTCCAGCACTCTTGTTGTAAAATATTCTAAACACAGTTACTTTTGTAATATGTACACCCCTTTTTCCTTATCAGATAAGTCACAGTAAACACCACTTATTTTCATACAGAGGTGAGCGTTTAACTAGATGGCACTCCAATAAGTTTGTGAGAAAGGGAGGGAAAAAGACAGAATATGGAAAGGTACACCACTCTAAGGTTCAGGAACACTGTTAGCAAGGCAGAAGAGCAAAAGTCACTGGTGAGCCAAAGTCCAAAGGCTGGGCCCACTCTTAGAGAGAGCAGAGCACAAATGCGCCCAAGATCACACAGTTACTCTAGGCTTAGAAAGTCTTGCAGAGAGTTCAAAAAGAGTTTAGAGAGGCTTAGGAAAGTTTAGCCAGGGTGTCCCAGGCTAACCCAGGTTCGAAAGCCGGGGGCTAAATCTACCCCGTACAGTCGGTAGCAAGGGAAGCCAGGCGGGACACGGTACCTTAAGTGGGAAGGATCCTCCAGCGGTGGCAGTTGTTCCTGGCAGTCGGTGCAAGTTGCGTCTTCGTCCAGGGGAAGAGAAGATCTCGACTTGGAGGAAAGATGAAGGTCGTTGTACTACCAGGGAAGAAACCAGCCGCTGAGTTTTCCGGTTAAAGGTGGTACCTTTGTTCGCGGTCGTGGTAAAACGTGGTATCCCGGTTGCCGGGGTGCTTGGCACAGGCAAGGCGGCCACGAGGTACGTCGGGAAGACGAAAAGACGGTGAAACTGGTTATCCCCACCAGTCAAAGGAAGAAGACTCTCCGGCGGGAGATCTCCTCTGTCGTTGGGAAAAGTGGTGAGGCGGTCCAGCAGGGCTCCACCGGTGGTGGTGTCGTGGTAGGTCGGCTCAGCTTCTCCCTCGTCGGATTCTTAGGTCCTGTGGCGACTTCTGAAGTTCCAGTCCCCAAAGCCCTGCTTTTATGCAGAAAACCCCCATTCACTCAGCCTAGCTGACACACAAACATGCTAAGTGGTGAGCCGGCCAGCTCACCACTTGGGCCAATCAGGACGGAGTGCGACTTGAGTTGCCTAGGCAACTCAGTCCAGGGTGCCTAAATCCCCCTCCACCCCTCCTAAGTACCCCAGACAGAGTGGCACCACTTTGGAGGGCTTCTGTGGAGAAGCCCGCCAAAAAGTGGAACAAAGGGCTCGACTTGGGTTGGAGTCACAGAAGAGAACACAAACGCCATTTTAGAATCAAGTTTTGGCAAAAAATACCAACCGGAGAATTAATATTAATTACATAAACCGGCGGTATGTTCGAGGCTACCGTAAATAATTAAATAAAGATAGTAGCCTAAAACAATGGGAAATCCGATAGAAAAATATTTGCGGTTGAATATAAAAAGTAGTATCCACTGCCACCAGCCAAAACTCGATCAGGGGGGATGGAGACGTGCCCCCTCGACTAACAGACCCTGGGGCAATTGAATTGCCCCAGCCAGTACGTCCACAATATGATGATTTGTACTGGTTCTGTTCAGAATTTAAGACTAGTAAAGTCAATGGTGACTTTACATGCGCTGGGAGACAGTAGTCAGTCCCATGGTATGGAGTCTATACTGGGGGGTCACTATGACACCCCTGTGTCACTGCACTGAGGGTGCTGTGTAACACACATCACAAAAACACATGAAGCCCTATGGAGTAAAAGACCCCATAGCCCATTAAACACATCTAGATTCAAAGAAACACACTCAAATCATGCCCAAGAGTGAGGGTAAAAGAGTCTCACTCTTGGCAGGAGAAAAAAATAAACCCCAAAAAATCCAGCAAAGCTGCTGGGGGACTCACTAGGTTAGGAAATTCAGCCTAAACAGAGAATTCTCCCTAACAATGAACTGTTTTTCTTAAAGTTGGCAAGAGTGAACCTGGCAGAGGGATGCTAACGAAAAGGGGCGATGCCTAAAGTCTCTCTGAACAGTGTGTTGACAGAAGTGAACCAAATCGAGGAAAAAGTTCACATTGCATAGTTTGAAAAGACATTAATATTCGTGAAACAGGAAATATTGTAAGACAAGGGGGAAGTGAAGTGCCCCCCTTCTCATTTGGGGTCCGTGCCCGGCCGAGGGAGATCCAGGGGTGGAAAGTCATCACCCAAAGTTTTCTGATAAAGGAACTGTTTGGTTAATTTGTTGAATACGACTTGTGAGGGGTCTGCGCCCAGAAAATGGGGATCCCGGGGTGAAGCCTTCACCTAAGGTATTTGTGGAATAGAACTTTATGTTGGTTTGTTGAAAACATCAGGCCTCGAAGGCAAGAGACTTTGATTGAAAAGAGACTTAACCGTCCAAGAACCCGATAGCTGATACAAACTGTTGGCTTGTACTGAGAAGGCTAGAGTGTGTGCTGTATTCCAAGGTCCCACCTTGTCCCGTGCTGAAAACGTGGGGCAGGGAGACCCCTGGCAATCACATCCTGACTTATTTGTGAACACTTCTTTCTTTATTGAAAACCGTATCCCACACTCTTTCTGTAAATAGTTGTAAGGAATTGGCAATCATTTTTTTTGTTGCATAGGGCTTTTTATTTTGACAACGCCAGACTGCCTCATTTTCATTATTTTCATTTGATGGTCGACGCATTCTCCCATCTTAGATTTACGTTTAAGTTAGGTGTTTTTCCACCCTGCATTTATGGTTTAATAAACGCCCTTAAACTGTGATCACTTGTGTCCGTCTTTACTGTTTCCAGCATGATTTTCTTACACCAGTCGTAGACCATTCCCAATAAACCAGAGGGACGGAGATGGTGAAACCTGAGGCTTTTTGAAGTTCAGAGAAAATCACAAGCTATGCAACAGGCTGCACGTGTGGAACAGATGTGCTTACAGTTAGTCAGGGGAGCGAGCTCCGACGAGCCAGCCGTCCATGTAGGGAAATATGGGAAGTCCTTGCCTCTGGAGGAGAATCGCCACCACTACCAGCAGCTTGGTGAAAACCCTTGGTGCCCAAGATGGAATGAACCGCTGAACATTGAATTGGTAATACTGATGGTCCACAATAAATCTCATACTTCCTGTGCTTTACATGAATAGGTACTTGGAAGTACGCTGAAGATCCAGTGACACTGACCAGTCCTGCAGATCGAGGGCTTGGAAGATCTGAACTAGAGTTACTATCTTGAATTTGTCCTTGCATAGGTACAAATTCAGAAGCCTCAGATCTAGGATTGGGCTCCAGCCGTGTCTTTGGAAACAGAAAGTACCACCCTTGTACTTGGTTACAGTACAATCGTGTTCTTCACCAGAAGCTGTGGCGCCTCCCCCAACAGAAGATGGTCCAGAGGCAAAAGTGTGATGGAAAGAGATGGTGTGGAGGGCGCTAAATGAAACGGAGACAATATCCTTGGTGAACGACCTGCAAGGCCCAAGTGTCAGACGTAGTGCGACACCATTCCGAGCCGAACTGGGAATTTTTCCCATCCACAGGTTCCTCATGAAAAGAAGTGCCTTGCACAGGGGCTCTGACTGAGGTGGCTGAGGGCACAGCAGAGGCGAATATTTCACCTCTGGGAGAACCCCCTGTCCCTACTTCTGGGGAATTGGCACTGCTGCTGCATTCCCCGGGGGTATCTAACCTTTTCCACATTGAACATGGAAGTTGGAGGGATGACACCCTCTACCTCTGCTAGCAGGAGCTGCGGGGTTGCTGCACTGTCAACCTCAAGGATTTACCGGTTGCCTTAGAGGCCTGGAACCTTTACAAGGAGTTGCCCCCTTAGCCCCAAAGAAACTATGCCTGTCCAAGACACATACAGGAGCTGTGCCTACATGTCCAATGCAAAACCAAGGTTCTCAACCAGGAGTGCCTCCTTACCACTGTGCCCGTAGCCACAGTTCCTCCCACAGTCCCCTGTGTCCAGCTGTTTTGCAATATTTGGTGAGTAGCCTCTCTGCTGTCTTGAACTAGGGCATCATAGTCACATGTTACCTCTCTATTAGATAGGTTGTTTGGCTGCCCCAGAAACTGCTGGCCAAAGACCATAAGAAAATTTGGCCAAGGCAAAGGTGGCTTTTATCGGTCTAAGGGAGAGGTTGCCCGAGGCCAAAACCTTCTTCCTCCATGTATCAAACCTCTTGCTGTCTCTGTGCAGAGGCAGAGGAGGAAAATGTGGATGTTCTGAAGGTAGCAGTTGCAGTCTGCATGGCCAAGCTTTTAGGGGAAGATATTGGTGGAAATAAATGTTGGGCTGAAGGACCCAGGCGAGGTTTCCTTGTCAAGTCCTTTTCAACTGCAGAGAAGGCGGCAGGTTTTCCCAGGCTTCCAGTAGCAGGCACTCAACTGCAGGGTTAAAAAGCAGTAAGATTTCCTTATGGGGAGCTTCATTCAGGATATCGTAAGCTCAAACTGTACCCACGGCCAGGAAGTGGCTGACAACCCCTGGGTGCCGACAAACTTGGTCATCAGGCATTGAATGAGGTTGGCGTTGGTAAGAATGTCCAACTCCAGAGACCTATCCAAACCTTTGGCATCTTGCAGGTTGGAAGCCGGTTCCACCAATCCTTCCCCCCTCTGGGAATGTCCTCACCTCTCAAGAGCACAGGGTCCCCATCTCAAAGAAAGGGGGGGGTCATCCTCCCCAATGAAAGTTCACCCAGCTTAGACCTAAATGTCCCCTTGGGAGGTGGGGCATACTCCATAGGAGCCGTGGCGCAGTTGGCACCGAACTGCCCCGATGACGCTGAGGTAGAGGGGGCCAGTACGTGCACTGAGCGTTCGACACCCAAGGTCAGAGCGTACTGGCGGAGCAATGGATCATCGCCCATGGGAGCCAGGGCCAAGCCTTTTGCCGTGAAGTCCCAGTCCTTCACTTGGTCCCTGCTGGTTTTTCCAAGTGGGGTGGGTCCAGGTGGCACTGCTGTTACAGAGGCCAAAGCTGCTGGGGGAAGGACCTTGGCAAAGATGTCAAGCATCTTCAGGATAAATGCCTCCCATACCTCCAGGATTCAATGAAAAATGGTAGCTGTGGAGCCACTTTCCGGGGAGTTCGAGAATGGTGACTCCTCTTCCTCGAAGAGTTAGAGGAGTGATGTTGAGTGGAACTACTCAGTGAACAGGAACTCTTCCGGTGCTTCTTCCACCTTTGGGCCACGGACCAGTTTTCCAACCTCTGCTCCTCGCCCTGTGACCTAGAATAAGATCTCTTGTCATCCGTTTCCTTGTAGAAAAAGTAAAGAGTTTTGCTGGCTGGTCCCAGAGAGTCTTTGGATACATTGCTCTTTTAGAAACCGACATTTGTCGACTACAATCCATGCAGGGCTTGGAGCCCGAGCCCTTCACACAAGATGGCATAGCGCAGACCTTTCGAAGCAGCAGTATGCCTGAAGCAAATAGAGTGCTCGGAAAAAAGGAACAGAGGGCATGTTGCTTTGATATTTACTGTCCCCAAAGTCATGGTGCTGACATGTGGAGGAATTGGGCAGAGCTGTTCTGTGCCCCATGGTGGCGGAAATGTTTCTGAGGATCAGCTGCACTGGGGATAGAACATCACAGAAGAGGAATCCGTGGGAGGAAGGAATCCATTAGAAAGTAGGTGTTCGAGAACACTTGTGGCGAAACCTGGGATTTAATGATGCCTGGGATAAGGTGGGAAAGCTCATGGGCGATAAGGGAGTGATGCCCATCACTGTAATTCCCCCTAACCCCCATTTTCCAACCCGGTGCGTTAGATTCAACATCTGCCGATCCTACGAACAAGCTGCACGTTTTCCCATCAACTGTCGATACACCTTAAGCTTTTTTGAAAATCCAAAATTAAAAACCTGTGAATCTTCTGTAAGATAAGTAAGTTAATAAGGCTGTCTTTGAAATGTTGTGTCATCATTGGGTTGTTCAAGCCCAAACACAGACCACCTAAAAGGGACTAAACACCTACTTGGAGAATGAGAATTGAGAAAATAGAGGCACAAGAGCAGAAGCCAGTCCTAGATGCAAACCCCAGCAGGGTACTAATAGAGAATATTATCGTTGCAAGTCTGATCTTCCATGCACTGACCAATGAGACATGCCCACCCATTCGAATATCCACATGGTAAAAAGCTTACGAGGTTCAAACTACCTACAATAACTGGGTAAGCATGCCGATAAACCGCTTTGGGTATTTCACTCCAGCCCAAAGAACCAGGACGATGCCAGCCTGACAGTTATTTACTGTGAACAACCCAGCCAAGCACCAGAGTAACGTCTGGGCCTTGCTGATCAACCTCACCCGCAACACTTATCCAGATTTAGAGGTGGGAGCTAGTTGGCTAGTTTTGGCGGGATACCCTGTGGTTAATCGAGCAAGACCCAGAGAGGGAAAGCATCTCCCAAGGTGATTGGGGCCCACTTTAGGAAACCAGCTCCATTAATGAAGGTGCAGCACTTTCCTGGCTGGCGGACCTACAAGATTTCATGGAGGTCTGGGTGCAGCGCATGCCGCCAGGACGAGTCTAGAAAGTGGCAATGACGGCGGGCTGTTGCAGTATGAGTGAGCCAAAGATTGGAAAAGAGGATGGCTAGCCCCTTGGTCCCCCTGATCCATCAGTAGAGCTTGGTTTGCAACAAATAACCTGGCATCTACAGGGCTCTGGGGGACAAGCCATAAAGGAATTCAAGTGCTGGGGTTGCACCCGCTTAATCTTGGGACTGAGGTACTGATGGTTGACTTGATGGATGGTTCGGGGAGTAGGTGGGAGGACTCGCCCCAGGAAGAACCTTGGGGAAGGAACCAGAAGAAGGCCAAAAGCTCGCAATTAGAAGATCCATCTGACACCTGAAAGGACCCAATAACCTCAGGGAAACACCAATCCGGAACACGTGTTAACATAAATCTCTTTTCCTGCTGCAGGAGGATTTCTCAGAGGAGGAGGAACTGATGAACTGCCAATGAACTCTCCCACCATTGACAACTAAATATCTGGGGTGACGTGCTGGGAAAAACCTTCATGGCGCTTGTACAAACCCAGATGGAGATGGACTCAGCCTGATTAGACTCCATACAGCCAGAGATACGATCTCCAACCATGCAGAGAACATGGCTTCTTGCTGCATTCACGAGGGTTGGATGAGTTGCAATACGTTGAGGGTCCCAATCCATATGGGAGATTGTGACAAGGTCCGTAAGCTGACCTTGTTAACATGAGATGGTCATCCCTCTCAGCCTGTGGTGGGAGGCCTACCAGAGACAGTCTTCCATGTAGGGGGAAGGTGGCAGTTGTGAGGGCCTCAATCCCTGTCTCATCTTGTAGTGCCAGTTTGCTCGCATACAGTGCCATTGACACAATACTTTTCTCATATGATGCAGGCTAGTCTTTCTATGGTTTCTAAAAAATCTACAACTCTCAGCAGTTCCAGGTGGCCTTAAAGTGACCCTGAGTGACCAAGAGCCTGAAAATCCATACAGGCAATAATGGGAAGAAAAAACACCCCACTACCTGGGGAACCGCAACAAGCAGAGCGGTTGAGAGGATCCATGACATGAATTATAAGTAGAGGCGAACCGATCGCTCCACAAATATTGCAGAGAGCCGTAGAATGGCACGTTAGTCAAACAAGCAGACTTACAGGCCGACATAGCCTTCACGCAAACTGGGACTTAAATGCCATAACTCGCCACCGTGGGACGCCGTTGAAGAGACCAGCAGATTCGCCTCGGAGAAGGAGCAGGGCTCTGACCCCCCTTTTATATCTTCCGTTTGTACCACCTTCAGAGCAGGGAGAACAGGGACAGATTTGGCTAGGAAGCAGTGGGGAGGAACAACCAATGAGAAGTAGGAGGGCAGTATAAAGTGAGATTTTTAAGACAGGAGGTTGTGGGTTGTTCGGGTGAGGTCAGACGTGGCGGAAGTGGCAGACCAAGGTGTCGTGTCAGAGGCTGCCTCTGCAGGGGCCGCTGCCCTTGTGCGAGAAAAGTGAAGGGTAGCAGTCACCAATTCAGAGACTTTCCTCCTGAGAGCACCGCCCACAGAACCTGAATGTAGCTATGGGCCAGAGAGCAAGTAGCCGGCATTTGGGCTGGCATCTTTTAACAGTAGCGCAGTACTGTGAGGTCTGTACATTGGTATGTGTGTCCACTGGAATTAGTCCTTGTTCAGGTGGTGTTGAAAGAGCCATGTTTTGTGAGATTTGCGAAATTGGAGAATTGTGGAGGCCAGAAACCACCAGATCCACATAAAAAGGAAGACTAGACTAGGAGGTGGGAGTGCTTTACAGTAGGTTATGTTTAACCCAAATACTTAATTTGACCTAACACATTATATGTGCGACCTTACAGCTACAATTAGAGAGTTTAGAGAGTCTAGTCTTCCTTTTTATGTGGAACTGTGTTTTACCATTAGGATAAGATGGTTACAAAGCCCTCACCACCTGAATTGACCCTCTGCAGGAGTGCAGGCCTTCACTGGGGCTACTCTAGAGCAGCCAACACCCTTGCTGCAGCAGCTTAAAGCACAATAAAGGAGGGGTCACCTTGGACAAGATGCAATGCAGGCAGTAGCAAGGCATCTTTCTCTTATCTCGCCCATCACACGCCAGAGGGTACGAGGCAGCTACCAGAGAATGGCTGCCAATAGCGGCATGGGATCCTCCAACTATCTCCTCTGACACATGGAGGGGGAGGTGTGCAAGCCACACCCCTCCATCAGGCGCCAAAGTAGCCCTCTTTGGTAGGGTCCCTGTTTCCATGGATACAAAGACAGCCTTTTCCTGTTTGTAAAATTGCGCCAATGCACTTAAGAAAAGCTGCACTTCAAAACAATATGACTGACGGTAAGAACCAACACATCACGCAGAGAGCCCAACACACACAACTGAAGATTGCCATCTTCTCTGGTAAAACAAAACACGTTTATAGGGAGAGCAGTGCACGACTCTATATGCAGGATAGTTTGTATACACTGTCAAATTGGCCAGTCAATGGATTGATGGAACAAGTTACTTATCTGTAACTATTGTTCTCCAGCATGGGTCTGGCATGGATTCCATTGCTCACAAATATTCCCCGTCGTCAGACTGGGAATCCTCAGTAAAATCCTCAGTAAAAGAAAAAACAGTTTCACTTTAAATTACAAACTGTATTTCTCCTTTAAACAAATCACTGTCCTCTCGGTCATACTGACCCCCTCCAATGACCGCCCTCTCAGTAAGGCCCTCCTCTGACAGCCATCTTCAGATTTGGTAAGCACTTAAAGTGGCAGTATGACCAAGAAGAGCCGTCGAGTGGTCGGGGGGAGGGTTTGCATGTGAATCCATGCCAGACCCATGCTGGAGAAGAACAACTTACTTACCCTTGGCAACGTTCTTTCTTTCGATAGGATGTTCCTCCCACCTATTCCTTATCTTTGATATTTGCAATATCCAGTCCTTCTTCTCGATGTCACCCAGATGTAAGTAACAGGTGCAGCACCCGTTGGCCTCAGTTCCATTTCGACAAGTGGAGTATCACCTTGTGTTTGACGGTTACTCCACATGAGAGGATTATTTTTTTTAACCATTTTTATTTTTCGATAGAAGCATAGTCAATTACAACATATAATCATTATACTTTGTTAACACAATGCATAAAACCAAATTTTCATTCAGGGTTAATGTCACCCGATGTTGTGTAAATTGCCTCCAATTTCTAAACTATAAATTATTATTTTACTTTCAACAAATGTTCAAGAGTATAGCTTTTGACAATAAGAGTCCGCGTCATAACTTCGTAGTCTGCTGCTATACAACAGAAATTTCCCAGTTTTATCGATTCATTCTTAATTTTATTTCCTCACCCCCCACCCAGATCCTTTATCTCTAGGTTCCAGAGTCTTTTGACCTTTCCGTTGAAACGACCCCATATGAGGATCCCACTTCTTTTGTGTTCCTGGCTGTCAGGGGGTATAAACATTTTTGAGAATCTGAGGTTTGAAGAAATAGGCTTCCCTTTTTTTCGACAAAGTTTCATGAGGGGGAGCCAGTAGGCTAAAGTCTCTGCAGTGATAATTTCTTTCAAACATAGGTTCTGGAGTGTAACACTTGGACAGTTAACTCCCTCCCCCCCCTTTACTTTTCGTCTTGTTCTTTTTTCTTGTCGTGCTGATTCTTTCTCTCTTTCTTCGCTCTGGGTTGTTAGGTGATCGATATATTTCTGAGGTTGCGTGGTTTATAGAAATGGGCTTCCCTGTCTCCGACCAAGTCTCTAAACAGGGACCATATGGATAAGTATCTCTGGTAAGTCTCTGTTCTTATGGCACTTACCTTCTCCATTGCCATTACTCCCCATATTTTCACCCACCACCATGGTGTCGTTGGGCCCTCTAGCGTTTTCCACCTTTGTGCCAATGTCATTCGTGCCGCCGATAGTAAGTGTGTTATTAGAGTGGATATATGCCCTGATGCCGCGTATATACCCTCTGCCTCCGCTCCCAGCAGAATCACTTTAGGTGATAGTGGTAATTCTCTGCCAATAATGTCTTTGATGTGTCCCAGTATCTCCTTCCAATAGGTAATCGCCTTGGGGCATGTCCACCACATGTGGAACAGGTCTCCTCTCCCTCCACATTGTCTCCAACAGTTTGGGGGATATTCTGAGTTTATTTTGTGTAGTCTGTGGGGGGACATGTACCATCTGTAGCATAGTTTATATGCAGCTTCTTTAATTGCTGTACATTTGGAGGATCTATGAGCTCTTGTCCATATCTGGTCCCACTCTCTTTCCGTTATCGGCTCTCCTACATCTTTTTCCCAATTCTCTTTATATATTAGGTTGTCCGTTGGTTGTGCTCCATCGAGTAGCCTGTAAATTCTAGATATCCCTCTCTCTGGTTTCCCCTCTTGCATTGTTAGTTCCAAGCCTGTTAGTGTTCTTGTACCTGCTCTTTTCACTGATGGGTGGGAGATCCAGTGTCGTATTTGCATGTATCTGAACCTTTCATTTTCCCCCAGTTCAAATTTCTTTTTGCATTCTAAGAAAGGGATTGGGTCACCGTTTTGGTACATGTCCTGCAGTGTTAGAGTGTCTGCGCCTTTCCATCCTACCCAGAAATTCTTCTTCAAGCCTGAGGTGAAATCGATGTTATGTGCTATTGGGGATAATGGGCCCAACCCTCGTTTGATCTTTTTCATTTGCATGGCTCTGTCCCAGTTACTCAGGGCTGTTTTAGTAGCTCCTAGTAGTTTTCCTTCTGTTTCGTGGGCCTTGAGGTTCAGTGCTAGGAGCGCTGTTATTGGGCTCTGTGTGGATGCTTTTTCTATGGCTCTCCATCCTTTGGTGTCAGCTGGGTTAGCCCACTGTAGTATGGGGGCCAAGCGCGCTGCCATGATGTATCTGTCCAAGTCTGGAACTCCCAAGGCTCCCAGGAGCGGAGGACGGGTCAGTATACGTCTCTGTATTCTGGGTCTCTTTTTTGCCCATATGAATCTAAATACTGTGTTTTGAAGTTCTTTCATCATCTGTGGCGGGGGAGAAGGGTTATCTTTACCGCCGCTATTCTGGCAAACCACAATAGTTCCTGGTTATCCCATCTCATCAGGTCCGCTTGTAGTTGTTTCCAAAGAGGGGGGAAGTTTGATTTATATAAGTCCTCAAATTTCTTTGCCAGGTGAACTCCCAGGTATTCTAGAGTGTTTTCTTCCCATCTCAGGGGGAATCTCTGCTTCATGCCGTTTATTGTATTTGCGTCCTCCGTTATGTTTAGTGCCTTTGATTTATTGTAGTTCATTGTGAATCCGGATATGGTGGCAAATTCCTCCAGTGTTTCAACGGCTCTCGGTAGTGTGTTCTTAGTGTCTCCCATATAGAGCATCACATCGTCAGCGTATAATGCTATTTTCTGCGGGGGTTTCCTTGATTTGCACTCCTTTTATATCGGGGTCTCCTCTGTACCGCGCTGCTAGTGGCTCCATAGCCATTGCAAATATTACTGGGGATAGGGGGCAGCCCTGGCGTGTACCCCTCCGTATCTCCACTTGTTTTGAGTCGCGGGTGTTTATCCGGAATGATGTAGATGGGCGTTGAAAGTTTGCCAGGATCATCCTGCTGAATTGTGTCCCGCATCCGAATTTCTCCAGGGTCATCCGAAGGTATTTCCAGTCCAAGCTGTCGAAAGCGTGTGAAGCGTCTAGGGCCACTATTGCACATTTCTGATTTGTACGTCTCCCCCATTCGATTACATTTATGGCTCTTCTAACGTTATCTTGGGTGTGACGTCCCCTAACAAAACCTGCTTGATCTTCGTGGATGATATCTGGGAGGATCTGCGATAGTCTATTCGCTAGTATCTTTGTGTATAGCTTTGCATCTGTGTTTAGGAGTGCTATCGGTCGGTAACTTGAACATTCGGCGGGATCCTTGTTTGGTTTCAGCACAAGGATTGTTGATGATCTTGCCATATCTGGGGAGATCGATCCAGTATCTCTGATTGTGTTGAAAAGTCGGGTGAGGGGGCCTAGTAGTTGTGTTTGGAATGTTTTGTGGTACGCATTTCCGAAGCCATCTGGGCCTGGGGCCTTGTACCTTAGAAATGAAGAGATAGCTTCGTTGATTTCTTGAGCTGTGAATGGCCTCCCCAGGATTTCCGTGTCCTTGTTCGAGATTTCGGGTAGATGGGTAGTCAGTAGATAAGATTTTTGGTCTGTCACATTTAGGTTTGCTCCCTGTAGTAGTTCTACATGGAACCGGACCATTATTTCCAGTTTCTCTTCCTCTTTTGTGATCATATCCCCTTTTTCATTTCTTAGGGCGGCTATACAGTTACGGGATTTCTGTTTGTTTAATTTGGCCGCTAGGAATTTATTTGCTTTGCCTCCGTGGACGTAGTAGGATTGCTTAGTGTTAAGCAACGTCTGTGCTACCGCGTCCGCAGTGTGACCTTCTATTTGGGCACAAACCTTCTTTAATTCTCGCCAGGATTTCTGCATTTGTCGGGATTTGTGGTTTTTCTCTGCATCTTTTAGGGCTAGTTCCATCCTCTGGGTTAGTATCGCCCGTTCCCTACAGTATATCGCTGCCTGGGCCATGAAATCTCCTCGGATTACAGCTTTCCCCGCATCCCAGATTGTTTTCCAGTCAACCTCGCAGTTGTCGTTGTCTTTAAAATTGTTGTTTATAGTTTCCTCCATGTGTGCCCTAAGCGTTAGGTTGCGCAGGATCAGGTCGTTGAGTCTCCACGGCGGGCGTTGTTTGTTTTCCCCTCCGTCTATTTCCAGGCTAACTAGTACTGGGGCGTGGTCCGTAATGCATTGTGTTCCTATTTCCACCTTAGTCACTTGGGGGATTAGAGTTGCTGAAACCAGGATCATGTCTACTCTGGAGTATCCTCTGTGTACTGCAGAATAGTGAGTGTATTCTCTCGTATCTCCTTGGAAGAAGCGCCAGGTCTCGATTACTTCTAGCTCTCTGAGGAACTTTCCCAACACCTGTCTGTTTCTCTGGTCAGCTACTGTAGGGGGCAGGGTTTTATCGAGGCTAGGGTCCATTATGCAGTTGAAGTCCCCTCCTATGATCGTTTGGCCTTCACACCAGCTCCCTATTTTCAGTAAGAGATCTGTGATGTATCGGTCTTGTTTGTCGTTAGGGGCGTATATCGCCAGGATCGTGTAGGTCTTTCCTTTGATAGTTCCCTTGATTCCCAGGTATCTCCCTTCAGTATCACTAATTATCAGTTGTTTTCGGAAGTTCAGTCCCTTGGCCAACAGTATTGCGACTTTTGTTTTCGAGCCACTGGAGGCGAGTATTGTTGTGGGAATGCCTTGTTACGCATTATTTTTTCATCTGTTTTCAAGAGGTGGGTTTCTTGCAGGATAGCTACCTTTGCAGGCAACTTCTCGAGCCTGTTGAGAATCGCTCGTCGTTTCCCGGGGGAGTTCAGCCCTTGTACATTTAGCGAGACGATCAGTGTCTCTGCCATTTTTGTACGGGATATGTTTGTTGCTTCTGTCTCTTAGTGTATTTTGTTTTGGGTTATTTTGAAGTGGCCCAGCTGCCGTGATCCGGTGCTTCCTCCGTGTCTCCTCCAGTCACTTCTTTATTTAGTGTCTTCTTCAGGGTGTTTCGTTCGTGATATTTGAAGTGGCCTGCCAGTTTCTTTTATCTGTTATGTCTTCTTTTCCTTTCGGATGACCATTCCCATTGGTTGTTTTGGCTGCTGGGTGTGCTATTTTGTGGGCTAGTTCCGGTTTGGCTTTGTTCTTCCTCAATTTGTGGTAACGCCAGGCCTTCCTCGCATGTACTGATCCTTCTTTGTTTCCCTTTCCAGGGGAATGCTAATCCAAAGGGGAATGTCCATCTGTATGCGATTTGTTCAGATTGTAGTGCTTTTGTGATTGGTTGCATAAGCTTCCTCTTATGTAGGGTAATCGACGCTTGGTCTTGGTACAGTTGGATTCGCCCTCCATTGATTGTTAGTTCTTTGTGGGTATGTGCGGCTCTCAAGATGTCCTCTTTCAGGCTATAAAAGGTCATGGCGATAAGAACATCTCTAGGTCTCACTCCTGGTTCATTCCTTTTTGGGCCCACTCGGTGGATTCTGTCAAATTCGAATCTCTCTGGGGGGGTGGTGTGGGGGGGGTGTTGTTCAGAATGCTGCTGAAGCAGTGTTGCATGGTGTCCCATAGGTCTTTATCCTGGATCGTTTCTGGAAGGCCCTTGACCCGGATATTGGATCTTCGTGAGCAATTTTCAAAATCTTCAGTTTGGATCTCTAGGTTATTTGTAGCTCTAGCAACTTGGTCTAGCAGGCCATTGTGTAGCTGTGCTTCCTCTGTCATATGTGAAAGTCCATTTTCGAGTGTGTCCACTCTGCCTCCAAGTTCGTCTATCTCTTGTCGTACCTCTTTCAGGGACATCTTCAGCTCTTCTTTCATTTTTTCTAGTTGGTTCTGGAGCGTGTTTGTTATCCTGGATTCCATGCCCCTAAGGCAGTCAAGTAGTTCTTCCTTATTTATAGCCATGTCAGAATTGTTAGGCGTCGTTGATTCTCCCTGGTCTGGAGGTTCTTGAGGGGCGCTTTGTTGTGTTGTGTTCCAGCAGCTTTCTAGCAGACGAGTTTGGTTTTTCGCTGGTGTTTTGGCTCTTGCGTGGGGGGTTTTCCCTTTAATTCCGGGCATCAGGTTCCCTCCCCGTTGAGACTCCGCGTGGGCCTCCAAACACTTGTTTTTGTGGGTCTCTGCTAGAAGATGGCTCCGTCCGATTATGTTTTCTAGCGGATTTCCGTGTGATTGGGTATGATAGTGACCCCAAACATCAATCTGGGGCTGGTCAGCGGGGTGTAAAGGGCACTAGTCACAGGATGTGGGGTACTCCCAGATAGGCGCGCCTTTAATGTAGAAGACCCGAGTTGAACCTTATATGTATGTGGATACTTGTCTGCTTCAGCTCGTGTGACCGGAATTGTAATCTTTCCGGAGTAGAGGTACTGTTAAATGATAGGATGGCCTTTTGTACTGCGGAGTCGCTGTTGGGGTAGCGTACTCACAATCAGAGCT
Organism: Ambystoma mexicanum; assembly: GCF_040938575.1. NCBI lineage: Eukaryota > Metazoa > Chordata > Amphibia > Caudata > Ambystomatidae > Ambystoma > Ambystoma mexicanum. The sequence continues at coordinate 1,219,597,640 of NC_090931.1, forward strand.
GTGCTGTGGTTTCTTGGTGTGGGAGCTAAATCTAGCCGATGGTTTCAGAGTGATTCCCGGATCACTTAAGCAGGAGTTCCGACTTTCCACAAATTGCATAGCACAGAGTCAGGCTTGTACTTCCTTGTCTTTGGGGTGCCGGATTGGAGTTTTCCGGCACACTTTTCGATGGTCTGCAGAGGAGGGCACACGCCCGAGTTCGGGGGCCCAACCCTCTGTTTGTCTGCTTTGATTGTGGACCTCTATACTGGAACCAGGGCTTCGCCGGGTCTGAGTTCGGTCACGTGTTTCTTCGGAGTTGGGTTGGGGTCGTTTTTAATATTGATTTGGTCCCTTTGGCGTTGTGTGGTAGCTTCCGCGTAGCACTTGGGAGCAGTTCAGTTGTTTGCAACTAGAGGAGTGGGGTGTCGCCAAAGTTTATGGGATTACACAAGTCGTTGGCTTATGGACGATTTGAAGATTACCTGAGCGCAAGTTCAGGCCCCCCACTTAATGGGGGGCTTGGTTTTATTGGTCTCTCTGGGGTTCTGTTTACCTGGAGGTCTGCTTTATTTCCTCCTGACCTGTGTGGGCTGCTTGGTGTCCTGTAGGGTTGCGTTGCTGAGGGGGAGGAGGGCAGGGCAGCCCTACGATCACGGCTGTCTGGTGGGTTGTGGTCACTGCAGGTTGAAGCTCGGGATGTGGCTCTGACTCCGGGGGGTCGCTGCGGAATTGGCAGTTGAGGGGGGGGATTGGTCTTCCCTGCTGTAGTAGTTTACTGGAGGGCGCACTGCTGGTGGTTATGGGTCCGTTGCTAATGCGCCGATTGTCGTACTAAGGGGGTGAGCCGGCGGTATGTGGATGTTACCGGGTTGGGGGGGTGCTTGGAGCGTGGTTCCGGCTCTGCTGCTTCTGTCCCCCTCCCGGTCCCCCTTGCTTGCACCCGCTTACTTGGGATTGGTGGGTCCGTTGGTTGGTGGTCTTCCTCTCGCCACCTCTCGCTGGGGGCCTTGGTCCGGCTCGGTTCGACCTTCTTCGCTGCAGTTTAACCGGTGTCATGGGTCTGAGGGAGGGCGCCGGCAGCCCGCTGGCCCGGTTGTCTGTGACCCGCAGGGCTGGAGAAGTTCTATGGGGGCCGGGTCACCTCTCGATGGGGGATGAGGGAAGCGTTGATGCCGGTTCAGTGTCTCTGCTACGGCGTCTGTTCGCTTGCTGGGCACCGGTGGTGCTTTGCGGGCTGCTTCTCCTTCACAGGTCTGTGTCAGGTAGCAGAGGGGCCCGCCTCATGGGGGGGTGGCTCCTGACCCGTAGGCGGTTGTTTCTACCTCTCAACACGGCATTCCCCGTAGTCGGGGAGAACAGTGCCTGCTGCACTCTGTCTCCTGTGTGGGCGGCCCTGGCGCTTATCCCGTGGTACCCTGGCGGTCACAGGCTTGTGGCATATTTACGTTGGGCCACCGAACGTGAATGTATGCTGCAGCAGGGCAGTGGCTTTTGCGGTGGGGGCTCGCGCCTGTCCAAGTGGATGCTGCATATGGCAAGATTGGTGTGTCTTACCAGCTAAATGCAGTGGAGAGTCGGGGCCAGCTGTTGGGTTGCGGCCTCAGGCAGCCGCTCGACGGGACCACCGGAGCACCTGCGACTTTCTCGCGGATTAAGTTCTGGCTGGTGCATGTGGCGGCAGTAGCATCTCCCCGCACCCGTGGTGGCCCTACTTCCTGCACCGGTTGTCACGCGTATTGGCCCGGAGACGTCCCTGGAGCTCCTGCGTATCTCAGCGGAGGCGGTGAGGTTTCAGGCCCGCGTCGTCACAGGAGCTCACACAGCGAGCTGCATCCCGTTGTGAAAGCGGGAGGGGAGGGAGAGCGGGACGCGGTCTTCTGTAGTGGTGGTGAGCGTAGGGCTGCGGGTGGTCCGCTCACCTCTGCACTGTCGCTCGCTCCCCTCCTCCTCACCTGTTACCGAGGAGCAGTAGCGGTCCCGTCGTGAGGCACCCATGCAGGACCCCTTCGATCCAGTCAGGCGGCGCTCCCGCGGAAGAGGCTGCCAGTCAACCCCGCCGGAGCCGTGTCTGTCTCTCACGGCGCAAAGCTGCCGTGAAGGCCGGGTCTTTCCACGGTTCCCCCGCAGGCTGCCTCTTTAGGGGAGTTCTCTGTGCTTTCGGTGCTGCTCCACTGCTCTTTGGCGCAGCAGGAGATCTCCTCCTCTGTATCACGCTGCACTTGTCGGCTACGGCACGGCCGTTGCTCTGCTCCCACATGGCCTGGCTGTGCGCAGCGTCCTTGTGTTGTGCGGGATGTGGGTTGGGGGCCTTCACTTCTCTTGCCCCGAATTTGACTTTGCCGGCTCCGATTTTTCTCAGGAGTCGGCCCGATTGTGGCCACTGGCTTCTCCTCTTCCTGCACTTCGTTTGGACTGCTTACAATCAGGGCAAGCGGTCATTCCCTGGAGTTGTCCGGGGGTAATGGCAGAGCCGAGTGCTCAGGCAGCCATTTCGCCTGCGCCCCCTGGTGGTCTTCTATGTGAGGATTTTTAATTTCAAGTACCCCAGGGCTTTTCCATGAATACAACGATGTGCGATGGTGAGGGCCTTAAATTGTATTCTACTCTCTATTTTAGGCCTCTCCTGGCGCTACTAATATGATCACGTTTGGGTATGCGCTTAATGATCCTGACTGCATTATTTTGTATGATCTGGTAGGCTTTAATGCATTTGTTGTTTGCCCCTACCATCAGGGCATTACCATAATCCAGCCAAGATAAAATGGTTGCCCTAGCTACTGTGGCACAGTTGTCTTCCGATAGACAAGGCCTGATGATTTTAAGGAGTCTCAGATAGTAGTTTATTTTGTATCTTGTGACTGTGCTTTGGCTCCTAATGATGCTTCCATCATTATACCCAGCGTTTTAACTTTATCAAGAACCTTAATCGGTGTGTTATCAATCTGAAAAGAGTTGTAATCTGGAGAGAGAGAATTTCTGACCTACTGGTAGCCAAAGACCATCAACTCTGTTTTCTTTCTGTTTGAACGTATCCAATTCAGATCCATCCACTATTCAATGCTGGAGTAGATGTTAAGTAGATTTTCATTATCCTTCTTATGATCTCCACAGAGTTCAATCACTGAGTATCGGTTGCGTAATTAGTAAAATAGATGTTTAACTGCTCCAATACAAGACAGAGAAATCTAAGATACAAATTAAACAGCAGGAGGGACATGCTGGCTCCCTGGGGAACCCCACAGAGATTTTCTCTTTCTGATGAGAGTTTGTTACCTCAGTGAACTCGTTATGTCCTATTTTTTAGGAATGACATTATCCATCCTTGGCTGCCATAGAGCAATTGGCTGTTTTACTCAGAGCAACTTCAAGGAGGTCATGGTCAAGGAGATCAAAGGCCGCACTAAGGTCCAATAGGACAAGGAGGCCTGCTTTCCCATTGTCCATAATACTGAGCATCTTTGCCTGAAAATCTAACATCGCCTTCTCAGTACTATGAGCTGGTCTAAAGCCCGACTGTTGGGGATGCTTCTACGTGCACCTGTAGTTGTACTGTGGCTATCCTATCCATAATTTTCAAGAGGAAGTTACAGTTAGTAATTGGCCTGAGGTTACCGGGATTTCTAGGGTCCAGGCCTGGTTTCTTGACCAATGGAGTAACAGTAACCTTTTTTATGTCCAAAGGGACTATTTGGTCCCTGAAATGGGAGTTAACGATTTTAGCGAATATAGGTGGAAAAAGATCTGAGTTATCCAAGATCATTTAGCTGGTAGGATATTTTCAGCGCAATGCCTTATCCTTTGCATTTCAGTCACTGTTGGATTGTCGCTTCTAGGTATGTTATGTACTCTAGTCACTGCTCAATTGCCACAATAGGTGCCTTATCCTTTGCATTTCAGTCACTGCTGGATTGTCGCTTCTAGGCAGTGTCTGTTAACTTGACCGACTATCCACACAGCTAGGTTACCAGCTAGGTCACCTTACCCTACCATAGAAAGCATCTACCTTGCATGACTATTACCTACCCAACCACGTGATAGCTCCGCATAATGTCAAGCTTATTCAGTATCTACTGTATCATGGCCACTGCTACATTCTTTGTCACCAGTAATCAGGCCGGCCACACCGGGGTCCCCCCACATGGACCTGTACCCATCTCACTCACTTCAACAGATATAGCTACTAACACTTATATATACCTTGATTTAAAACACCAAGCTCTGCTAGGACCATTAGCCTATGCCTCCCAGCCTAGCTCCTTGCACGATAGAAACAACAAATTACGTGCTAGACTCAACAAACTTCACGAGACACCTAGACGACTCCTCCCCAATATAAAACGTGAGACGAAACGCCTAAATGACAAGAGATGTAATGCTTCCAATATCACCTTAGCCTCCGTGAACCTACAAACATCTAAATCTATGACAGAATCTAGTGCTAAAAGTACTCCAAATCCTACACAACTTAAAGAGGAAACCAAGGATCACTCCTACAAAGGAGCGCTTCTCAATGCTAGGTCATTAGTTGCACATGCCCTTGATTTAGCTGATTTAATCACTCAGGCGAATCTGGACTTCATTGCAATAACCGAGACCTGGCTACATAAGGCAGCAGGCCCTTCACTCACACTAGCCATCCCTGACGGTTACACTATATGTAGGCAAGACCGAGAGGGCACCCGCGGAGGTGGAATTGCCATCATTTCCAAATCGAATCTATCATTAAGACTAGCCCCCACCCAAACCTTACAATCTTGTGAAGCCCTCACAGCCAAACTCCCTATAAACAACACTCAAACTTTAACCATTCACCTAAACTATAGACCTCCTAGCCCGCTTGGGACCTTTGAAGAGGATCTGCACAAGCTACTAACCAACAATGCTAAAAACACCTCACAACTGCTGGTATTAGGTAATTTTAACCTTGGATTTAATGACCAAGCGGACGCGCACGCCTTGACCATTGCCAACGCTATTAACTCCCTAGAATTCTCCCAAAAAGTCAACAATCCTACCCACACGAAAGGCAGAATACTAGACTGGGTCGCTGATTCAAACTGTACAGCAGCTATCTCGTCTATTTCGCCATTACCATGGACTGACCACTCACTACTGTCCTTCAACCTCCTAACCTCCCGACCATCCCCTACCGACACTCCTACAGCACCATCATGCCCGACAAGAAATAAGAAGAATATGACAATAGACAATGTCATACCTGCCATCCTTCCAACACTAAATGCACTGCCCGACAACCTAGACCCTAGTATCTTAGTTCATGAGTATAATAAAATCATGACCGATACCATGGACAAAATTGCCCCACTTAAAATGCGTACAAGCAAACCCAAAGCCCATTTAAATAAATGGTTTACACCTGAACTCAAGACCTTACGCCTCACTAAGAGAAAATGTGATTCTAATTGGAAATTATGCCCAACTGCTGAGAATAAGGCTAACCTAACAGCTATTTCCCGCCAATACAAAAATGAAGTTTGCCTGGCAAAGAGGAATTCATACAATGATCGCATCGCCAACTCTAATTCAAGCATGAAGGAACTTTTCTCCATACTGAAGGAACTTGAATCACCCATTGCCATGCCAGACACCTGCACTAAGGACCAGACCTGGTGCACAGATATCCAACACGCTCTAACTAATAAAATAAACACCCTCCAAAACAAAATTCAACTGAAAAAGGTTTTGCTTAACCTTTCTAATCTGCCTAAGCCACTACCAAATGCCACCCACAATCCCCAGTCTAGCAAATTCTCCTTCACCAAAACCACCACACTAGAGGTAGAGAAAATCATCCTTACCCTCAAACCATCTAATTGCAAAGATGACACCTGCCCAGCACAGTTAATAAAAGACGCTGCCAGAGATTTATCACCTTTTATCGCCAAACTTGTCAATGCATCTTTCTCCTCAGGCATCATCCCTGCTAACTTAAAACAATCCTGGGTGCTGCCGTTGCTCAAAAAGCAAACCCTAGACCCTCTTATCCCCACTAATTACCGTCCAATTACTACAGTCCCATTTCTTCTGAAGATCCTGGACAAAGTGGCCTATACACAGATTCAAAAACACCTTGAACTGCATAAGCTACTAGGATCTAGACTATCTGGCTTCTGCCCACTAGATGGAATGGAAACAGCCCTTATTGATTTAAAGACCCAAATAGACGAACTGAGAGATCAAGGCAAGACAGCCCTCCTCCTCTTACTAGATCTCTCAGCTGCCTTCGACCTTGTGGACCACAAGGTCCTCTGCAGACACTTGGACTGTGCCGCTCACTTATCCACCCAAGCCATCAGATGGATAGAATCCTTTCTGAGTGAGAGAACTATGAGAGTTGTTTCCCTATCGGCAGCAGCAGACCCTATACCCATCACATGTGGAGTCCCTCAGGGATCCTGCGTCTCCCCTACTCTATACAATATTTTCACCAAACCTCTGTCCGATGATCTGGACAATCTAGTTATGACCTACACCAAACTATGCAGACGATACACAGATTCTCCTGCCGCTTTCTGGGGATCATAGCAGGGACAGAGAGTTGGTGAACAGAGTGTATCTTATCATTCAGGCATGGATGGCCACTCACGGTCTCTGCCTAAATGATGATAAGACAGAGTTGATTATTCTGGGTACACAAGCCAACATTAACAAATTGGGCCCAGACTACACAGCTTTCAGCATAGATGGAAATGTTATCAAAGTCTCGAGGGAAGTAAAAACACTTGGCTTTTACCTTGATCCTACCATGTCCTTCACCAAACAGGTCAACTCCTTAGCCTCCACTACTGCTTACACCTGTAAATTGATAAGAGCAGGTAAGCCCTTCCAATCCAATACTAGTTGTCTGATCCTGGCGAGAGCCTTAATACTTTCCCGACTCGACTATTGTAATGCCCTCTATAGTGGTGCCAACAAAGCCACTACCCAAAGACTGCAAACTTTACAAAGCAATGCTCTCAGAGCTGCACTTGGCATAAAGAAGAGGGAGCACATCTCTTCCATTAGGCGACAACACAAATGGCTTTCTACTGACAACAAAATCCATCTTAAAATGATCTCCTTGACACATAAGGCTCTCAACAATGCTGCACCTAGTTACCTGACGGATAAAATAAAAAGGAAGACATCCAATAGACCCACGAGACTTGCCAATTCTAACTGCCTGGTAGTACCAAGATTTAGACTTGCCAAAATCGGTGGCACTAGCTTCCTTGTGAGAGCTGCCAACTTGTGGAACGCTTTGCCACCCAACCTAAGAATAGACCAACCTTTCTCATGCTTCAGAAGGAACTTCATTAAACACATTAATGCCAACAATGCCTAGACACCTGTAAATGACGCCCCTGCACGTCTAGCCCCACTCTATGTACATAGTTGCTATTAGCGACCACCACTATGTCTATAATTGTTAATATGGTGTGTATATATGTTAATTTGTTTCTCCTGGTTATCTCTATAAATAGACTGTAAGTATGTAATTTGTATTCTTATGTAATATTGTAATTGTATTCATGTAACATTGCAAGTTTCGCATATACTTTTTGCTGCGTCCGGTAACCTTTGGGTCTGGAGCGCATTATAAATAAATAAACAAACAAACAAACAAGAAGTTGGCTTCATGGTAGCGAGTGTTTTTTTCATCTCCTCTTGTGTAACGTTCGAGAAATTAAAAGTTTAAACATTGCTAATGGCCTCTTCCATAGGTAGGATCAAGTTTTTTGGTCTAATTGGGATGTGGTCCTTCGGGCTGATGTAATTGCCACTAAGAATACAGATTTCAGAGTTAGAAGTCTTAATGGACGAGAATGGGGAGGCTCAAAAGGAGCTCCAATTAAGTAGTTTAACACCAAGTTGAGATCCCATAGTGGGACTTAGAATGGGGTCAGAGGGTAAACATTAGTTAATCCATTTAAGAATTGTACTACTAGAGGAATCTTAAAATAGGAGACTTCCTCTGAAGTGCGCTTAGAAATAGAAAGCGCTGGAAGGTATCCCTTGATGATACCAATCTAGAGCCCCAGATTTGCCAGATGTAATAGAAACGGTAACTAACACCATCAGTGTATTACATGAGAAAGTCAACCTTCTCATCTATGCACCAGCTGCAGAACTTATTCCAGCGGCAGCGGTATAAAGATCTTGTTGCTGGCCTTCTGGCCGAAAGCAAAACCTCCATTATGTTGTCCGGGAGGTACCAATCCTTGTATCTCAGCCTCTCAGAAACCATGCGTGAAGGCTGAGAGTCCGGATATCCAGATGGAAAACCTGACCCTCCTCTCGCGTGAGAAGGTCCTATCGTTGTGGAAGACGAATCTGAGGGCAGATGGACATGTCGCTAAGGTCCGGGTACCACATTCTCCTGGCCCAGTCCGGGACAACAAGGATCATGGATTTCCTGAACCTTCTCAACCTCCTGATGAGGAATCACGGGGACTGGAGGAAACGCGTACAGGAGCGGAAATTCCCAGTCCACCACGAACATGTCTCCTAGAGCTCCTCTTGGGGGAAATTCCCTTGAGCAGTACAGTTTGCACTTCCTGTTGGCACAGATCACAACCAGATCAACTTGAGGGGTTCCCCAAAGGGTGAAGCTTTCCTGAAGGACTTCTTGAGATAGTTCCCACCCGTGGGAGACTGCTCTGCCTGCACAGAGCATCCGCGGTTGTGTTCTTCTCTTCCGCTAGGTGAACTGCTGACAGAGATTCCTTCTTGTATTGCCCAAAACCAGAGTTGCATTGCCTCTCTGCACAGTGGTAGTGACCCTACACCTCCTCTCTTGTTGAGGTAGTACTTGGCCACTGTGTTGTCAGTCATTATCGGGACATTCTTTCCCCGTACAGATTGCAGGAAGGCCTTCAGCGCTAATCTGACTGCCCTCAGCTCTAAAAGGTTGATATGTAGATGGACTCCGATGGAGAACAACGACCGCTGATGGTCAAATCGTTGGTATGGGCTCCCTACCCCGTGAGTGAGATGTCCATCACTACTGATATCTCCGGCCATAGTTGCCACAAAGGTTCTCCTTTCAGGATGTTCTCCCGACAGGCCCACCCCTGAAGATCCAGTGAGACTATGTTTGGGATTTCTAGGAGATCTGACATCCTTCCCGAGAACTGTGACCACTGGGTCCTGAGAGTCCACTGGAGAGATCTCACTCTCAGGCGGGCTTTTGGCACCAGAAAAATGCAGTATGCCACGAGACTGAGCAACCTCAGAAAATCGAAGGCCAGTAGATGTTGGACATTCTGGAATTCCGTCACCATCTCCAGAATGTCTCGAGTCCTCACCTCTGGTGGCAAAGCTTTTCCCAGGGATGTATCCGGGACTGCTCCGATGAATTGGGAGTCATTGTGATGGTATCATGTGGGACTTCTTGAAGTTGAGGGAGAAACCCAGCCTGTGAATGGAGTGACAGGTGTAGCTGAGATGTTCCAGGGCCTGTTCTGGGGAACTGGACATGATCAGCCAATCGTTCAGATAGGGGTAGACGTGAATCCCCCCTCTCCTCAGACTCGCTGCCACAACCGCCATTAGCTTGGTGAAAACCCTAGGGCAGAGGTCAGCCCAAATGGCAGAACCCGAAACTGATGATGAGAACCGCCAACGGCGAACCTCAGGTATTGTCTGTGCTTGTGATGGATTGGCACATGAAAGCAAGCATCTTGGAGATCCAATGATACCATCCAATCCTGAAGCTGGAGGGCCTGAAGGATCTGAGGAAGGGTTACCATCTTGAATTTGTCCTTCCTGAGGAACTTGTTCAAGTCTCTTAAATCCAAGATGGGTCTCAATCCTCCGTCCTTCTTGGGGATTAGAAAATATGGAGAATACCAATACTTGTTCCTCTCCACTACAGGTACTGGTTATATCGCACCTTTCTCTAGCAGGGTTAATGGATCCTGCATAAGGAGCAGATCTGGAACTTTCAAAGAGTTGTTCCCCGGTGGATGACTGAGGTTTTTGCAGGAAAGGTAGACAGTAACCTTGGGCAACGGTTTCCAATGCCCAAGTAATAGCCTGCCATTCTGTCAGATGCTGTGACAAACTGCCTCCGACTGCAATCTTGTGTACAAAGACCTCAGAGAGGTTTTGAAGCGGCTGACGCAGTGGCTGAAGGCAGCCGATGCTGTTGCGGGCTTAGTACTTCTCCCCCGTCCACCACAGGGAATCTTTTATGTTCTCTTTGACCTGGCTGTCCTCTGCCCCTTCTGAATGCGGAATAATAGGAAAGGACCTGCCCCTCCAAGGAGTACCTGTGGGGCGGTTTGGAGTTTGCTTTATTGCAGCTCCAAGGGATTTGGCCACCACTTTGGAAGTTTGCGGCTTCTCCAAACTCATCTGCTGGGGGATTCGCACATAGCGTCTTTCCCATACTTGACAATGTTAAGAAAACCGTCTCGTTCCTCCCCCTCAAGGCTATGGTCAGCCGCCATAGAAATGCACTCCCAAAGGGTGTGTAAATCTCGCTACCGTGCATGTAGTATTGGCAGATTTTAAAGCCATACTGCTGGCCGAGAAAACCTTCTTGGCCATGGCGTCAGAACGTTTATCATCCCTATCCTGCGGGATTGTGGGATAGGCATTTTGTCTACCTGAGGAAGTGGCTGCTTGCACTACCAGACTTTCTGGTGTAGGATGCTTTGAGAGGTTCAACGGATCAGAACTAGAGGCTCTGTACCTGGCTGTTAGTTTTTTATTTACAGCAGGGATAACCTCAGGTGTTTCCCAATTTGAAGTCGCTCTCCTTTGTAAAGCCTAGTGGAAAGGCACAATTGGGTCCTCTTGTGGCACTTTGTCTAATATATCAGTGAGATCGTCCTGTTCAAAAACAGGAGCGGGTCACGACCATCCCATATATTTCATGACCCTTGTCATTAGTTGTCTGTATGTTACTTCAGCATGGTCTCCAGGGTCTGCCTTTCCAAAATCAATCTTAGGAGAGGTATCAATACCACTAGCTTCATGAAGACATTCTTGTAAATTCTTCATGCGAGAATCCTCTGATATAAGTTCATCAGGCACTGATGGTGTCCCATATTCAAGTAGGCATTATGGTAGTCATCACAGGAGTCGAAAACATCAAAATTGATGATGTCAACATCGATGGCTTTGATGGTTTTGAAGATTACCTCGATCGTGTTGATGATTGTGTCGAAGGAACTGACACATGTGGCACCGAGGAGGTAGACACTCGAGGCGTTGATGGCTTCTCCATCGGTATCGGCACAGACAGCGTCGAAGACACACTTTTCAGATCTGTAATAGAGGTTTCCTTTGACGTTGTTTTTTTAGACTTTGAGGAGGCTTTCTCTCACCTTCTCACCTCGAGGGATAAGATCGCTCTTGTGCTTCTGAGGTCTTTCAACTGGAGCATCGCCGCTAGGTGTTGTCGAGGGGGGCAAGGCAGCGTTCTGAAACACCTTTAGCATACAGAGTCTAAACTCCTCCCACTGAGCTGGGGTACTAGACTTGGATGGAAAAATGACCCGTTCAGGTGAACTGGACGACGTGGTAGACTGCGACCTATGGCACCTCTTTTTTCCATGCCTCGAAGTCGAGGTGTAGTGTGAACCACTTCTCGAACGGGAACGTTTAGATCTCTTTCGACGAGGAGAAGTTGATCTCGACTCCTCTGATGTTTTACGTTTAGACGGAGTAGAGGGGGATTTTTGAGGCTTACCTGTACACTCTCTCAAGGCTTTGGCCTATCATCGAAAGGCAGTCCTCGCACTCCGAACACTGATGATTGGACCCTAAACACCACAGGCAGATCCTGTGCGGGTCCGTCATGGACATCTTTGCTCTGCAGTCACGGCACTTCTTGAAGCCGCACCGAGGAGTGGACAACGCCTATAAGGAAGCCCTATTGCGTCGAAAACTCAAAGTGATGATGATCAATTTTCGAAGAAAACTCTAAGAAGTTCTGTCAGGAACAAGTTGTTGCATAACCGAAGCTGTAAAGCGCAGAAAAACAGAACTGAAGTCAATGGGCGCTGCACGTGCTACTTTTACCTGCAGTGACGTCGACATCGAGACAGAGGCCTCCGAGTGACATTGACTCAACCACACATCGACGCACAGCGCCCTCTGCTGAAAAGAAAATTCTGAGGCAGCAAGCTGGATATTAGAAACATCAAAGATAAGGAATATGTGTGAGCACACAATCCATTCGAACAATAGTTATAGGTAAGTAAAGTGTTCCTTCACCAGCATGGGGTCTGGCATGCATTCACATGCTCATGAATAACAAATACAACATTACTCAACCACAGGAGGAGGCAAGGCTCAACAGAATCAATTACACTTAACCCTGGAACAGACTCACCTCAAGCAAACAGGTTTCCTAGCACTGCTTGGCCGACTCTGAACTCCTGCCTGCTGCCTGTAATCCCTGTCGACACAGTAGAATTTCATGAAAGTGTGCGTGGACCTCCACGTAGCAGCCCTGCAGATGTCTAACAAAGGCACACCAGACAGGAATGCCGTCGTCGCAGCGATCGCTCTGGTGGAGTGGGCTCTCGGGCGGCCGGGCATCGGTGCGTGATGCAGCCAGAGAGCCATAATGAGATGGAAGCCTTGGACAAGGCCTTTCCATAGTTCACAGGGCCAAAGTTCACAAACAGCTGTGAAGTCTTTCTGAAAATTCTTCGTGCATGTAACATAGAACTTCAGGGCACGAGTAAGGTCCAGTGAGTGCAAGGCCCTTTCCGCTGGTGACGAAGGTTTTGGGAAAAAACAGGTAAAACCAAAGGCTCGTTGAGGTGGAATTCCGACAGAACCTTCGGCATGAAGGAGGGGTGCATACGCAGCATCATCCTCATTTCGTGCAAAGTCAGGTATGGCTGCTTGCAGGATAGGGTCTGGAACACCTGTGTATGAGCGCAATATAAATAGAATATCATATCATATCTCACCTACCCTTCTGGCAGTGGTGATGGCCACAAGGAAAGCCGTTTTCCACGAGAGAACCTTGAGCGGGGCCTGATGCAAAGGTTCGAATGGGGCCCCCATGAGCTTCGCCAGAACCATGGTGCATTCCCACGCCGAGGCAGGAGCCTTCACTGGTCGGAAAGATCTGAAAAGTGCTTTGAGAAACTCCTTGACGAGTCGGTGGGACCAAAGTGAAGATCTTCCTGGTGACCTGGTGTAGTGGGAGATAGCTGCCAGATGTACCTTGATGGAGGTGTGAGCCAGTCCGGCCTTGGCCAAAGATAGCAAGCACGGCAGGATCTGTGGGGCCGGGACACTCAAAGGGGTAATCTTCTGTGACCGGCACCACGTAGCGAAACGCTTCCACTTTCGGGTTAGATGATTTCCTTTTTCGAGGAGGAGCTCGATTGCCCGCTGGCAATGGGGGCAGAGGGCGATGTTGATCGCTCCCTGTCCAACTTGGGACAAGCTTCCACAGCGAACCAGTGGACTTGCAGGTCTTGGCCTTGTCTTGGGCCCCCACGGATGAGGCGTCCTCAAAGGACTTAGAAGACCGCTCCTCGGACTGGCCGATCCTGGGTGAGGCATGACCCTGCTCTGAGCACAGGCAGAGGCCCTGGCGTTCAGCTACGCCGCCATTCAACTGTGCCTGTCCCTCGTTGTCTTCTTGAAGAACCTGAGGAATATCTTGCACTCCACCTTCTTATGGTCTGGGTGCAGGCAGTAGCGGCATTGCAAGCGCTTGTCTTTAACAAACACATTCCATACCCCTTTCTTGGTGCAGGGCTTGAAGAGGGACCTTCCCCTCCTTCTCCGTCATGGTCAGAGGGCGCGAAGTAGGCCCGATGGCCTTCCAGAATCTTCAACGATCTTCGCTCTTGATGGGTGCTGAAATTCACCGACAACGGATCTGCGCTGTCAGCGGATGAAGAAGAGAGCACACAGGCTCTTTCCGAAACAAAAATAGAACCTTTTGCTTTCAAAAACACACAAAAACTGAGAAGTAGCTTACAGAGCAAACTTGAGGACTTCAAACACTGAAGCATACGGTAAAAATCTGAAGATGGCGGCCAGAAGAGGGGCTTAGGGAGAGGGCGTCATTGGCTGGGGGAAGTATGAACCAGAGAACAGCGATTAGTTTAAAGGAGAAATACAGTTTGTAAGTGAATGTGAAACAGTTTTTTCTTTTACCGAATCTTCCTAGCCTGAGGATGGGGAATATTCATGAGCATGTGAATCCATGCCAGACCCCATGCTGGAGAACAGGTCTTTAACCACACCAAAACAACCCATACCTTGTTTTGCAGGCAGAATCAAATGGACATATATATATGTACACAAATGATGAGGCAATAACTACATCAAGCATTCTTAACATCATGCCTGAAATGGGTTTCCATTTGTTTCCAAATAAGACCATTGCAGCTTTACGTGCATCTGCACAGTGATGGCGTGTCACCATCGACATATAAAGAAAACTCCAGCCATAGCTATCGGCTAAATGTAATCTGCATTTCAACATGTAGGAAATAATATTATATCTTACCCTCTGCGCATTAACAAACAGCTTGTGAATGATGCTTCCTGCCGGCCCCCTCCCTGCTCCAACGACTAGCACTTCTGGTTGCTCAAGGAGATCACTCACAAACCTACCATCAAGAAATTACAAAAAAGACGGAAATTGACTAACAATCTCAAAGCAATACCAAGTGTAATAAATGGTTAGGTATGTTCACAATTTCAAACACTATACACCAGTTTTCCAGTGACTATAAATCCTTTTTGTAGTGTAAACATTTGCAAATTACGACTAGTATTAGTTAACACATTGATGAGTCTGAATCAGATGAAACCCCTTATTTTAACATTGCTGTTACGTAATTAGTTTTTCATGGAAAACGGAAAAAAACACATGAAAATTATTTGTAGATCTGTCCATTGAACACAATGTTCTGCGTTCCTGCGCTTTAAAACACTATCCTGCAGTTTGGAAACTTAAGATGTAAACCTCTGTCTGCATTGGAGGGACGTCATTTCAACAAAATGCCAGGCGTAGCAGAAGTGACATCACACGACCCTTGACATCCGATATCACAGGAAGTGATGTTATTTGACCCCAACCCGAAGTGATATCATGGGAAGCGATGGAACACAACCTTTCACCGCTTGACAAAACAGGAAGTGGCATCACATAGCATTGTTCCTAAGTACACTATGAAAAATATGGTTACGATATCACTATAATGTGATATACATTTCATATAAGAATGGATCGACATATGTATTGTTAAAATCAGTGTGTATAGGCCCATATTACCAAATTACTGTAAATGCAAGCAGACGCCCATGGCCAAATGATAATGATGTGTTATTATATAGCACTAATAGAACAAATATACATACATTATCACCCAACCTGTGTTGGCACTTATTTATCGACCTCCGAAGGATGAAAGGCTGAGTTAAGTTTAAGAACAGACTAAATCAGTGACTCGCCCCCTGAAGTGTGCCTGAAATAAACCTTTAATGAGTCTAGGAATTATTGTACAGAATTCCAGAAAGACAAATGATTTGGTATTCATATTCCGGGTCACTGCTGGGAGACCTCAGGGGTCGCAGTTTCAACCCCTGGGGACCCCTAAATGTCATCCCTGCTGCATTGTATGCAGTTTGAATTTGAAACCGAGATTTGTCAAAATTGAGTCCCAAATTCTCAGAATCTAGCTTTGAATGAAAACTTTCAGAGAACTTAACTAATCTTTTCGGTGCAACTATATTCAAATCTGTCACTGTTAGATGTGATGTTTAACAACTTTATTTAAAAATCTATCAGATTTTTTTATTTGTCAAGTTAAAATATCTTTTCACTTGGTGAAACTGGAATGAATAAAGACAATTAATTTGTTGCCCAAAGCGGGAACCCGGGGTGCCAAAAAAAAAAGAAATATGGATTTTTATTCCTAGCGTCTCGGTGTAGGAAGAAAAATCCTTTTCCAAGATGGAGATGGCCACCATGGAAAGGGAAGGCAGGGCTCTGTACAGAGCCCCTCTTCCCTTTCCATGGCAGCCTGCAGAAGGCGAAGAGAGAACCCTATGACCATATTACAACAAGCACATTTTTTTCCCTTTCAAACCTATCCCACTTTCGAATACCTTTACCACATAGCAAAGGGGCGTGGCTAAGAGGCGATGGAGTAGGACATGTAGTAGGACGTGTCTCCCCCATGGCTCCTGCCTATCCGATATGATCCTGAAGAAAAACAGAGCAAAAATCGTGTGTTGGAGCTCACAGACAGAAGTATGAATAAATGAAGGTGCCGGGCGCATGTAAGAGCAGATTGGCAACTGAACGAGTAGAATGTCCAAGCAAAGAGAAAACTGCAAGTTTGCATCCAGTTCGCTAAGAAAAAACAAAATGGCTGGCGCGGACAAAGGACCGACTCGCAAGTGAAAGTGACTCAGAGGCTGCAAAGAGATGGTGCGTTCCAGCTGGAGGCCTTGAAGCGGACCTGCGGCTAGAGACCATCGGATACATGGATTCTGTACCGGGGGGTACTTATAGATCTGCGGTCCGGAATGAAGACTACATCAGAGGAGCTTGCATGACAGTGACAACGACAAACCACAAAATGGAGGAGGCACCCCGATAACCCGGGCGGTGTTCTCCCTCTCTTCGGGGCGAAGGGGAGACGGCCACAAGGAAGCACGGCAAAATGTCAGGAAAGCCTGTGAATGGAAACAATGGAAAGGGGAGGGGCTACCCCTTTATAACGGGCGGGTTTCGTACTGAAGGCAGAATCCAGCCTTGGCAGTGGGACGCCCGCCCGTCATCCAGGAAAAGGACTTTCTTTGTTCGTGTGGCTGTGACCAGGCGAGGAGGTTCGTGTTATCCCAGTGAAGGAAGAGGTCCGGTATGGGAAGTTCCAGAGGTTCCAGAGAAGTTGTTGCCCAGTTCACGGGAGAAGGAGTTGGAGATGGCGCAGCTTGAACAAAGAAAGAGGTAAATGGCTGGGCATGGAGGGGTTGCGGTTCGTGCAGCTTAATTCCACGGATGGCGGACGTCGGGTAATTAATGAGGCGTTCAGGCAGGACGGCATCGGCAGTCAGTTACTGCTATACTCCCCAGAGACCTGGGGTGAGGGGATGTCGGAAGCGAGGAACAGTGTTCCTTTAAAGGAAGGACGGTGAATGCAGGTTTAAATCTGTGGCTTCCTTCCCTCATATGCAGTTCCATGAAGATTAGGAAGCGGCACTGAGACGAGGTGCAAGGCGTTCAGTTATATAAAGTGATTTAAAAGTAGAAATGTTGGCTGTAAGTGTAGACGGTATGCAGGAGCATTTAGCGAGCGTTTGGGGAAGCAATGCAGTTAAGGTTACTGTGGAGGTTAAAATGCACGCCACGCAGTCGTGGGTAATTATTTTCAAATGGAT
The DNA here is from genome assembly GCF_040938575.1 of Ambystoma mexicanum. NCBI lineage: Eukaryota > Metazoa > Chordata > Amphibia > Caudata > Ambystomatidae > Ambystoma > Ambystoma mexicanum. The sequence continues at coordinate 1,219,615,004 of NC_090931.1, forward strand.
TGCATTAACAAATGTCTAAGTAAATTCAAGGGAACTACTAGTGAGAACGGAGCAGTCAGCATGCTGGGTGATTCGGAATGTATGCGGTTATGGCCGGCTTGGTTACGTGCACCGGTCTGGACGCAGGTAGTAGCAGTGATTTAAGGATGTGTCGGCTAGGGCTGGGTTGCCCCGCGGGTAGGCAGCCAGAAAGGGGATGTGGGTCACAAGGGTGATAAAGGGGCAAAAGGAAGATAGTCGGCCATGTGCAGTTGCTAGCATGCTTTTATACATCATGGCGTGAGGCGTGCACACATGATGCATTTGCTGGGGGGTGTTTCCCATGCACATGCAAGGCGGATGCAATAGGCAAGCCAACATAACGCGCCTATAAACAAGTGTTTCATGGTGCACTTTTTTATGGTGATTTAGCCTAATGACTTAGTGCTGTGCATCCTTTGTGCTGGCTTATGCTTAAGGTCGATAAGGGATTAGGCGGTTCCTTAATTTTCACACCGCACATTAAGAAACCGATATGGCATTTATAACACGCCTATACACAAGTGTTTCATGGCGCACTTTTTTAGGATGATTTAGCTTACTGGTGTAGGCCGGTGCATCCATTGGGCAGGTTTATGCTTAAGGTCGCCAAGTGAGTAGGCCGTTTCTTAATGTCAGATTTCGCACATTAATAAGAGCTACAGCAGAACTTGCGGTGTAAATTGCATATTGCACCTTTGGTGTCCGCACCATGAACAGGCAGGTGATTTTTGTTGGCATAGCACTGCGAGGGTTGGCATATAAGGGTTTTGAAGCTGCATTCATACTTTATAAAGAGGTGGAGGATAGCTCTGGGGATAAAGTGCTTGCCTTGGAAGCACAACGGTACCAAGCACCCCAGGTTCGGTCCGCGCTCAGAAACCCCGGGCTATTAAGCGCGTTATAAACAAACTATCATATGTCATACACAAATATCAGGGGTTCTAGAAATGCGGGTATGCGGTTGTGCTGTGTAGTATTGCTGGTCAACTTGTTATTGTTGCATGCATGGTTATGGGCGTCACAAATGTGACAATGCAATTAAGCTTCTATGGTGTGTTACTTCACGGTGCAGCTAGTAGTTTTCACCAGTTTTTACTGCATGAAGGTGCCCACGGTGGTTCGAGTGCAAGGGATGCTGTTGTGGGTTAGTAATTTTAATGGTGCAAGGGAGTAAAAACGTTTAAAGTAAGTTCAAGGAATTACTAATTTGATGGAACAGGCCTCATATGCAGGGTGATCTTTCGAATTTGGGTCAGGTTCTGAATGTCACGTTGGTGGTGATTTCTATGGAGGGGAGACCCGTGGTGCAAAGATTGATTGATTAAAGCCTGGTAGAAGGTTGATTCTAAATCATAGACAGCGTACGAGGATGCATGTAGCGAGATTCAGGTGTAACAATGCAGTATGGTTTCAACGTTTTTTTCAGCTGCACGCCATGGGGTTGTGGGTTATGTATTTACTTATGGAGGGTAGTTAAAATAGTGTAAGTAGGCTCCAAGCTATTGGAGCGAGTCAGCGCCCGTGTGAATAACAATCGCAGGGGTTTTATGCAGCAACCTGATTTTGTATTTCAGAGAGCATAGCCAGACCCACGCACAGGAAGACATCTAGGCCTGCTGGAGAATCCTGTGCTGCGTAAAAGATGTGCTCCTTTTTTCCAGAAACCACCTGGTGGTAGGGAAGAAAGAGACAACGACGGAATCCTGCCGACGGATGATCCACAGCCTCCTGAGGGACTATGCGATCATCGACGGGCCGAAGGACGACAGCGACGACTAAGAAGAGTGAGTAAACGTACATTTACACAACATGTTCTTGTGCTCTTTCTCAAACAGGACCCACCCCTGGGTGGAGAAAACGAGGGAATCGTCGACCGCACCCGAAGCGGTAAGACGAAGATGCGTAAGTAATGTGCACCATAACCTTTGTTCCGTGCATCGGCCGGAGTGGAGGTAGTACCATGGATTTAAGAAGAGTGCGCTAGGGCTTGGTGGCTACGGGGGTAGGCAGCACAAGGGTGCGGTGCATTGCAAAGGTGATATAATGGGAAATGGAAATCAGGGACCCATGTGCGGTGCTACATGGTGCAATGCGGGCACAAAGAAGGCATGGGCTTGGGGGATGTTTCTCAGACAACAGAGTAATATTAGCAAGCCAAGTCAGTAATAGGTTTCTTGAGTTTGCGCTGCACGTTATTTGTAACACGCCGAGACACAGGGGTTTTGTGGCACATGTTGCAAGGGTGAGGTAACGTACTAGTTGAGGCGATGCATCCATTCGGCTGGTTTAGGCTCGGGTCGTTTGATGGTTTGAAGACACGGCGCAAAAGTAATTTATGAGCTGTCCAGGGCCTCAGGGCTTCAAGTGGGCGTACAGATTGCGAGCAATGGGCAGAGCAAGGTTTTTAAATGGCAAAGAGAAGCCCATGTGGTTCTGGACTGGGAGGCATGCTTCGCTGATGAATGGACTGGGTAGGGGGAGTGTGGTGTGACGGGGCTGGGCCACCTGAGCATTGCACGAAAGGAGGAGCTACGGACACTGCTACTCGGTCAAGTGACGGATGTGCTGGGCCTGCTCAGAGGTATTCTTGAGACCTGTTGGGACAAAAACAGTGCGACTGCAGCCACTCCGCCTCCATCGCCTACCTCAATTGGAACCTCTTGAACAGCCTGCTGCAGACACCTAGTGTACTATAGAATCAGCCGATGCCTATCCTTGAAGCTGAAAGTGCGTTTGACTGCTCACTGTGCAGCGGAGATGATGACAGAGTGAGGCCGGTGCCCCGCAGAGGTGCGGAGCACGCAAAAGACAGTGGACAGCGGAACTGGGCAGAGTGTCTCCCTGTGAGGCAGACAGCACCATAGTTGTATGGGGCTGTGGACGCACGGGATGCTACGTGCGATGCGGAGTTTAGGCAGAAGGGACATAACTGCTACAACATCACAGCTCCAGGACTGGTAAGCAGAGGAGTCAGAGGGCGAAATGAGCAACCTCTGGATATCAGCAGGGACGCACAGTCCCTGAACTACAGGCAGGCACAGTGAGGGGAGAGCCTTTTGAGTACACCCTGGCAATTGTAGCACCTCCCTGCTGGGTACGTACTGTGGGATCGGGAAGCTTTGGGCTTGGTCGCTCCGGCCGTGAGAGCTAAACCGCAAAGAGGTGTAGTAGGGTATGAAAGTGGACGGCCTGGCTACGAGAGGTGAAGGTATCTGGTGGAAACTGCCTCATTGTTCCCAAGCTGTGCGCACAGCCAGTGAAGCAGTATCTCCCTACTCAGGGGATGCACTGCAGACCTTGGAGACCTGAAAGCCGACGGATAAGATGCACTGAGGCGGCTAGGAGCGGCCCGTAACACAGAGCACAGGAACATCGTAAACCAGGTGAAGGGTGCATGCAGGGACCAAGGGGCGCTAGCACTGAGGCTTTCAAGACCACGGCTGAGGCCTGGACAGTAGGCTGGCGTGGGAAACTCCACGGGGTATATGCAAAGTGGCACTACACAATCTCCAGCCAAAGGTGAAATCACAAGTAAAATTACATCTGAACTAAGCCTGGGCGGGGCACAGTAAATAGCGCCTTGGTGGAGCTAGATGAGTAGGCGCACAGCGAAAAATGAGACAGAGGGGGCGGCAGAAACTGTTTCCATCTTGGGGTTCTACCCAGTGCGCTTGCTACACCAAGTGAAGCGCTGTGGTGGCGGAGAGGGCCTGCAAAGCGCATCCGAGAACAGTAGTTTCACTGAGAAGCCACAGGGTCGAAGAGGACGCACTGCACCTGCCGGACGCCTGGACGGGAAGGTAGGCACGCCCGGAATGCAGCAACAGTGACGCTGGCCAGAGGGATTCCGACCGGGAGACAAGGAAATGGACAGCGAGTACACCCAAGTGCGACCTCCGTAAAGGCACCTGAGGAGCAGGACCTGATGAACTGCAATTTAAGACGGACCTTGAATAGCGAGAGGGGTGAGCCAGAACGGAACTGATGGCGAGAAAAAGCAATAAAGCAAAAGGCAAGCAAACCACCATGGAAGCCTTTGCGAAAGGACCGGAGGTGGACACCGACACGTGTGGCGACCACAAACAAATCCAGAGTCAAAGGGAAGAAGCAGATCCCGGAAAGCAGCTGATCCTCAACGCTATAGCAGCCTCAGAGGCAACGATAGAAGTAAAGATTGACACCAAGCATAAAAGGCCAGCCCCCCCGGCCAAGGTCCTGCGTACCCTTATGCAACACTTTCAGCTTGAGGACGTATGGAGGTCAATACACAGGGATAAGAGAGAATATTCACACTATTCCTGCCTCCCATAAAGTCTACAGAAGGCTGGATTATTTGCGGTACAGGAATGCATTGGGGAATTTATGGGGGCGGCATACCATGCTAGGATCCTGGCAGACCATGCGCTTCTGGTGGCAGTCTGGAAGGTGGTACCCATAGACCGCCTATACCCACGTGGCGATTGAGAAGCGAGTCATTACATTATAAGGCGTTTCTAGGATATATTAGGAAAACCACTGCTGAGTTTATTGCAACTAATGAAGGCAGTGTGAAACAGGTGGGCACAATCTGGGAAGCATATAAAGTGGTGATCAGAGGCGAATACAGAAAGTCATCATTAATTAACTAAATGACGCGGAAGGAAGTTGTTGAAAGTGGAATGGCAGGGGGGAGATAAACAGGACCAACTGGAGGAGGAGATTAGACTGTATAACACACTGGGAAAGGTTGGGGAAATTTAGCTATGCAAGATATGTAGAACGAATTCATGCGCAAGGAGATAAACCTGGGAGAATGTCAGCCTGGGTATATGCGGATAAAAAAGCGAGATCTCCGATACACACCATCTGGAACGCAGAGCGAGAGGAGGTTAACACACAAGACGGTATAAACAATGTTTTCTCTGAATATTACAGGGAACTGTACACTGACCCAATTGGGGTGCGAGACGAGGACATACAGGATGTGCTAGACCTAATCACTTTGCCGAGGCTAGATGAGCCGCAGAAGAGCATTCTAGAAGAGCCAGTTACCCCAAAGGAAGTCTTAGCCACCATTAGAACATTGCCCTCAGGGAAAGCCCCTGGTACGAGTTGGGTTACCGAGGGAGTTTCATAAGGCTTATGTGGATACGTTGGCACCACTTCTTGCCAGGGTGTATAATGACGCATATGAGCTGGGCAGTATCCCGGGAAGCTTGCGAGAGGCTGTGATAATTCCACTCTTCAAACCAAACAAGGATGACCCAGATCGTAGCTCTTATAGACCGCTGTCCCTATTAAATCAAGATAGAAACATCCTGACCACACTCTTGGTGAACAGGCTTAGGAAAGTGATACTGATGCTAGTCCATCAAGACCAAACAGGATATGTCCCTGGGAGAAGGATAGCTGGGAATTTGAGAAGATTGTACCATGTCATTTTCTGTATGACTGACAGGGCGGAAAAATGCGCTGTTGCCTCATTGGATGCCACCAAGTCGTTTGATTCTGTCCATTGGGACTGGTTATATGCCACCATGGTAAAGATGGGAATAGGTCCAAAGTACATGAAGTGGGTGAAATTGTTATATACTCAGCCGAGGCCAGGGTTAGGACGGGCTACAGGTTCTCAGATTTATGGGAACTGCAGAAAGGGACGAGACAGTATTACCCAAATTGACCTTTTACAATTGACCTTTTGCACAATTGACCTAATTATAGTGGTCCTAATTGATCTTCTGAACAATTGACCTTTATATTATTTTAGTTATTTTATATATGTATTGGGTTGGTTTTGAAATATAAATGATATAAGGGGTTTGGGTGGGAGTTGCAGGGGGTTTTGGATTGGGTGGGGAGGTTGCAAGGAGTTTCCCCCTGCATATATGTCCTAATTGACCTTCTAAATTAGGTCACTTCTACCGAGGTCAATTCTCCCGAGATCAATTGTGAAAAGGTCAATTAGTATACAACCGACAAGACAGGGGTGTCCCCTCTAGGCGTGTTGCTAGGTCTGGAAAAGACCCGGGGCTACGCTAATGGTGGAACTGTCGGGACTGGGGGCTAGCTAGCCTTTTGGTTGTAGCTCCTGAGATTCTATCATGGGCTACAACCAAAAGTCCAGGGGCTATAGTCCCCTTAGCTCACCCCCTAGTAACGCCTCTTGTGTCCACTGTCCCCAATGCTATACATACTGGCTGCGGAGCACATTGCAGCACTCCTGAGACAGGAATATTGTGACGCAGGTGTTAGGCAGAATCCTGTGCAGTGCCCTTAGGGACCACTACACACAATTAAGACTACAGGTGGCAATACAAGTTTTACCTTTGGTACAAGCCTGTACTACTATGTTAAAGTGGTAGCAGTAGCGGAGCAGCCAGGATTATCTCAAGAGTATATGAGCAGTAGCAGATATTACACAAAGGGACCACAATTACTGTGACTCAAGCAAACACTGACTCAAGTTTTCAGGTAAAAAATATAAGTACATTTATTTTTAAACCATTTGTTATCAACCCAACAGCAGGCATAGAGATAGATGGGGTGTGGCATATATCGTCCATGAATGTGGACAATATGTTACTGTACCTCAGAGATCCAGAGGTAAACCTGCCATATGTGTTTGAGGTGCTGGACAATTTCTGTATGTTAACGGGGATCTGAATAAATAAGAGCAAGTCTTGCCTATTCCCAATGGCAGAGACGGTGACACTTAGAGAGGCAGAATTGCCGGTCCTAGCCTTGCCGTGGAGTAAGGACTCCTTCAAATACCTGGGGTTGAATATATACTGCGACCCTAAGCAGGAGCATGAAGCTAACACAGTCAGTGCCAAGGAGGGCTTCAACAAATCAATGGAGTTTTGGGGCAAGCTACCCCTGTCGATGGTAGGCAGGGCGGCATTATTAAAACTGGTGGCATTTCCAAGGCTAATGCACTGCTTTGGAAATGTCCGATATAATATCCCTAAGAAGTTCTTCACAAAACTAGACAAAGCATGCAGGCGCTTCATCTGGCAAGGGGGAGGAGGGGGGCATAAAGTGGCATTGAATGTCTTACAGAGGCCATGCGCACAGGGGGGACTGAAGATCCCGAACTTTTAATTATACTTCCTGGCATGCCAGCTGCAGTATGTGGAACACTGGATGGCGGACGACCCTACTGGGGACACATTTCTCTTACAACCTGCGTTACAAAGACTATTCCTCATGCACCTGATTTGAATTTCCCCGAATGAGTAGGGTAGTTACCCTCACTTATTCAAGTTTGGTATAGAGGTATGACGGAGGACATGTAGATTCATGTGAATGGGAGACCTGATATCGCCACAGACGCCTTTGGCAGCGGTGGTGTCGGTAATGCAAGGACATAGGAAGAGAGTGAGGACACACTGGGAGGCAAGTAGGATAGCGAGGATAGGAAATTTGAGGAACGATAAGGGATGGCTAGATATTGCAAGGCTGAGGGAGAATAAAACATACATGAGGTTCAATTCCTGCTACACAGGACTATATTATGTACAATAAAAGACAGGTGGCTAGCCATCACAGAGGAGACTCTTGGATGTGAAGACATGGAAATGCTCATAAATATATCTATTTCTAGAATCTACGAAGTATTGATTGATTGTTCCTCGAGAGCACAACTGAAATGCAAGGGAAGGTGGGAGGGAGAACGTTTGAGGAGAGTGAATGGAAACGGAGTTAAAAGGAAACAGTATGAATCAATTGTGAATCACATGATTATGTAATCGCTATTTTGGTTATTGTTGGTTGCGATTATGAAAAGACTAAAAAACTTTAAAAAAATAAAAAGAAAATAGAACTTTTCCACATAGCCAGTCCCAGGTGGACATGACATGGCCACTTTAACCCCATTTGTCGTCCCGCGTGGTCATGGGCAGTAGCCAGATTGTCCGGGTCATGACCTTATGCCATGATCCAGACAATCTGACCACTGCCCATGCCCACAGGCTATACCTCACTCACCAAAAGTATATCATTATTTTTTGTACCTACATTATGACACTTGTAAAAAAATAAAACCCAGGCACATTTGCAAAACCATGCTTTACGGTCCTTGTCAATGCTCCTTACAAGAGTTTGCTGGAAATCCGCCCAGGTTTTATTTTTTTTAAAGTGTTAAAATGTATGTACATACAATATTCATATAACCTAGCCCCCACTTGACAAACTCCATTCAGACTTTACACAAACATTCAAGGTTGGGTCTATAATCTTTGTGAAAACTTTTGTCCCAATTCTTCAAACGGCAACAAAGTTATAAGCCAGCAACAAAGTTATAAGCCATCTAAAAAATGTTGAGACCCCCCCTGGAATTTAGCCCCCTCTTGACAAAATCCCACAAAACTTTACAAAAACATTTATATCTAGATCCGAAATATTTTTGCAAAAGTTTGTGTATATTAGTCAAATCCAACCACATTTATAAGCCATTACAATATTTTGGGACCCCCTCTAATTTAGCCCCCCTTAACAGAATCCCACCAAACTTTGCAAAAACATTTATATCAAGATCTAAAATCGTTTTTTCTAACTTTTGTGCGGATTTGTCAAACGGCACCACATTCACCTGACAAACAGATTTCGGTGTCAGAGGTGACCTCATTCGGGGATTCCTGGTTGTACGAGAGAGGTGCGGCTTGACTACGTTTCGCGCGTCTTGGGTTTCTTTCCTCAAACCCGTCAGAGGAGAGCCCAGGTGCAGCAGGTTCATCGGGCGTAGCTGGCGATACACGACACACGATATGCCGAGAAGAAACGCTGAGACAGTGTGGGTCACTGCTTGACCAGGAGAGTCAATGGGTAAGGACATTATTGTGCTATCCTGCATGGTTTAGTGCCTAGCGCTACCTCAATGTTACCCGGAGCTTAGAGCGTTCTGAACTGGAGCCGAGTGCATCAGGTGTATTCACTCGGCAATCGCGTGGTGGCAAAAGCACATTTATTGCCCCACTCGAAAATCCTCAGAGACGAGTGGTACGGAGCGGTACGTTTCGAGTGGTACGCCATGGCATGCCAGCAGGTGTGTACAGCTTCAACAGAATTTCAGATGGATCCAAAGCTGATCGAAAGTAGTACACCTTTGCCACAACCACAGCTCCGGCTTGCTCTGTAATGCTCACCACCAGACCGGACAGAGCCATAGCTCTGTACTGCTCACCATCAGACCGGGTCTCCTTGCCCTCCTATAGTGGAGTGCTAGGTGGTGTCTGCAGTGTGTCATGATTCCTGCCCCTCATGTCCCCAGCCCTCCAAGATGTCAGGCTGGAGCCAGGCCACGATCACCTACATGGCCCTCAAGGGCCTCTCCATCCCTCCAAAGACCCACTTGGAGTCAGACTTGGCGCTTGTGGCACCACACTCACTCACTCTCATAGGATAACATTGGGGATTGGACTTGTAGTGCATTGATGGGGACAAGATGGATGCCCCCACGTATTTTGGTTCCCAGAACTGCATGTGCAGTCTAGTCTTTTGGGTGTGGTTCAGCCCAGAGATACCTGGGAGATACCTGGGATACCCAGAGACTATTTGAGCCACACCCAGACTGAGAAACATGCTTTGCGTTTTCTGCACCTGCAGCATGACACTCACTGTGTTCGGATCGGTCTCCAGTAGGCCTGCATCTTTCTTCTGCGCTCAGCTCCTGCAAGAACAAGAACACCGTTAGGAACAGCCTTACCTTGCAGCGCTTTTGCCTATCATTCATCGCTCCTTATGTTCGGCGGGCATCTTCGGCGGTGTCATTCCCATCCCGGCACGTCGCTTCCTAAGAAAAGAGAAAAGAACAGAAAAAAAGGCATTAGTAAGCATTCAGCAAATCTTCGCTTATTTTTAAAGACTGTACGAGCTTCAAACGCTTACCTGAATCCCATCCGCTCTGGGGGAACTCTGTCTCCGGAACTTCTCATCCATCTGCAAGAGGGAAAAGACAGTCCAGGTTAGCGTGGAAACATCTAGAGGCGCCACACACCGTGCTTACTCACCGCATTTCTTCTTCATAACCGGCATCCACGCTGAAAATGTTGCAGCACCTAAAAGACACGGAAAAAGAACTCAGTTCAATACAAATACGAAAGAGGTGTATCGCGCATTGCACTCTCGCTCACCGTCAGCGCTACTCATCTCAGCAGCACGCCGCCATCCCCGGACGCCAGCCATCATCTAAGGAAGGAAAGGAAAAAAGTTGGAGAACTGTTCAAAAGACTCATTATACTTACCTGTCGGACTCTTGCCAGTGAAGTAACTAGGCAGCAACGAGCCCGCACCAATCAACGCGCCCCTGCGCTGAAAGCAGGATGGAGAGCACACTTTCCAAGAAAACAGGGTGAGCTGTGGATCAAAGGGAAGGATTGGACCCCGGGGAACAGAGACAATAGGGAGTTAAACTCTACCAATCCTGTGTTTCAGGCCCAGTCTCCAGTCGAGTAGACTCCAGGGAAGGGTTTGAGGTAGTAAGAGGTCAGAACAGGCTGAGTGACGTCCCTGTGGATACCAGGTGAGCGTTACAAGTGCCTGTACTAGAGACAGAGTGACGAGGGCGAGGCCTGGTAATAATTTCAGTGCTAGAATGTCAGCAGACTCCTGCGCTCCTAGTGCAAGGACTCGTCAACAAATGAGGAGGGGGGGAATGATGCCCTCGGAAGAAGGCGAGTCTAACTCCACAAGAGAGGGTGACCAGAAATGTGTGTCGGAACAAGTGATTCTGGGCCTGCTTAACAATGGGCATGAAGGTGAGAGGAGTGAAAAAAGGAAGAACAGAGAGATAGAAGATGTGGAAAATCAACTGAAGGGAGAAAGACATGACCTAGAAGAAGACCTTGAACCAAGCAAACATGGTCAGTATCCAAAGCATGCCACAGAGAAAGCAAATGAGTATAACTCAAGGGAACTAAAAACAAATAGCTTAAATCATACCCCTATACGAAAAGACAGTGGCGATGTTGGGAATTTGAGTGGCCGAGTTTTCCTGTGTAGCAGAATGCTTGCGCATTTCGGATTTGTCGCTATTACAGGCGGATGTGACAGTGGAGAAGTTGGAGATAGAAGGTCAGGAAGCTAGGGCGACCTCAGTGGTGAAGCACTTTTCGGTGAACTGTAGCCAGCCAACCAATCCCAGCCCGCCTATGATTGTACCTGAAAAAGAAGACAGGATGGATGCGAATAATGGGTTGAGCTTACTAAAACATCTAAACCATCCCAGTGGAAAAGTGGTGGGGATATCCCCGATGAAGGGTGGGACAACGACGAGGATGAGGTGTTACATGATTCTGGCTAGACGTAGGAGTGGTTTGCAGGAAAAGAGGGTGGCTCAAGGAGTGGAGAATAGTGCTCAGCTTCAACAACTGGTGATGGCATCACTGACAACCTCACTCCTACCATTTACAAAGCTCTATGAAGCTATCAATACTAGTATGCAAGACCAAAGTGCACTCTTATCAGAGGTGAGCCGAAAGCTCATTCTGGAAACTTTTGCTACTAGAGTGGAGAGGAGGCTGGACAGGGAAGCTGAAATAAATACACCTTGGCAAAAATCAACTATTTAACATGGCGCAAAATGTGACACCGCATAAAAATCGATGATGGAAGCCCTACTTCTTGACTGCAAGTGGATGAGAGAGCACTATAAAGACACACAAAGGTTCGAGAATAAACCTTCAAAAGCTCCTGCAAAATCAATAGACCAGCTAAACAGGGGGGTGACTAAAGAAAGGGTAGAGGAGGTAGTGGTAATACTCAATCCCCGCCCGTGCCCAGAGCAAATTGTCCCAGGAAAAAATGTTTTCTCAGTCTTCCAACCCTCTAAAATAGGGGTGACGGGAATAAAAAGGCAGAAGCGAAGGGAAAAGGTAAAGTGGCGCGAGGAAAAAAGCCCAAGAATATGCAGAGAGTTCTGAAAAAGAAAATTAACGGGTCCAGAGCTTTCTTGCAACATCATCGCTTCCCTCCCTCACTGGACATCCTTTCCTGAGCCAAAAAGTCTAGGAAAGAATTGAATCTCAGAGAACCAGAGAAAAATAGAGTACCTGAAGGAAAATCTCCCAAAGAAATTGAAGGTGATAAGGATCTCATTTCTATCATGGATCTAAGTGATCTGATTGAGGAAATTGAGATGATCAAGGAGGATGAATTATGGAAAGAAGTAAGCCTCTCTGATTGGGAAACAATTGAAAGCCAATTGGCGATGACAATAAGATCTCCCGGTTGACCAGCTGGGAAACAGGGTTGGGAGAATATGCCTTAAATCGATATGGGGTTGAAAAAGGTCTCTGACGGTGATAAGGATAATGTTGTCCCCCCGTAATAAAGGATAATAGAAGAAAAAAATCCTTTACTGCTGGGAAACCAGCAAGGCCAAAATGGTCGTGGGAAATCGACTCAATTAAACCGAAAACCCCTTACCCCGCCGGAAGGTAGAAAAACGCAGGGTGAAACATCTAATTCTGGGAGAGGGTTTCAGACTCATTAAGAAAAGTGGAATGTGAGTCACTGAGGAAAAACTACCAATGCTACTAAGTACCCGCAGGTGAAGGATGTAAAAGTCAATAAGGAATGTAGAAGTGGAAATGAGAAGACTGATGAGAAAAAAAAAACAACTTGAAAGAGTTCAAAGAACTGGGAGAAGAAAAGGGTTAAACTTTACATTGAGGGGGGGGGGGGTAGCTAACTATCCATGTGAGGCTGGGCTGCTCTGGAGCTCCTGCAGATCCGACAATTATCCTGAGAATGCCCGCCATTTAAACTACAGCATATTCATCCCAAAAGTAGGAGCATTTATGGGAAGGCAAGCTACATTCAGCGCGCCAAGCTGGAACCGAAACCGTGTCATGCAGAGGAAGTTATCCGCAAAAAACGAAAGGTGAGGCTCCAGAGGACGACTAGACCAAATGGCCGCCCTATCTAACGAACGTCGCAAGGGCGAGCGGACAAGGATCCATGTAGACAACAAGGAGATCTGACACTGGAAAGTGCCCATCAGAGAGTCCAGACGCACACTGAACCAAGCGCACGCTGGAAGTGAATGTGCGCCGGCCCCGATCACACACAGCAGGAATACCGGGACGTACGAACAGACACGACCTCAGGCTCCGGCACACGGGTGCACGTCAAGGTCCATCTGACAATGCCAGAGACGGTGCACGCGCGGGTGAGCTCCTTTGGCAAGGTGAGATAGCAACGCCAATACCAAGCCGCTTACAGGAAAAAGACCATCAAGAGCAGAGTGGATGTCAGCTGGACCTGATAAGGCCGCTGTAACATCCATAACACTGTGGTCACAGACTGGCCACAAACACAGATAAGGACGCACAAGGCCAAAACAAAAGGCCCACATGTAGTGAATCGCAAGGAGCGGCACCCCCCAATAAGCTAAGAACGCATATTGCAAAACACATTGGAGGGGGAGACACTGCAGCACAGTACGGCAGTCCCATTTGGCGCAGCACTGGAGAGGACACGCAGGAGCACCTAAAGGCAGGACAGATATTCAGGAGACCAGCAGAGGCAGCCTCACTTCACAATTCATAAACATGACACACTAAACCAGGCAGACATACGAAAGTACAGGACCAAGGAGGGTTACTACTTGGGGGGCTCAGGAGAAAAGATCACTCAGACAAGACACAGCCAGGGCCTTATACAGAGGAAAATACATGGCTGGGGCATAAGAAACACTGTGGAATAACAAAGGGGACTGAAGCCGGCACAGACACACAAGGAAGTTGCATGGAGCATCGCCTTCTAGAAAACACACACGAGCAAGCACCGACACGAGCAGGGTGTGATATCCCCTCCCCTGGAGTAATAAGGCCCACAGGCCAAACTTGGACCCAGGAAATGCGGCCAACGCGGAGCAATCAAGGCAAGGCCAGAAAAGGCAGAGGACTCTAGAACACCTAAGTATCCTACACTTTGGGAGAAGTACCTCGACCCCTGCCAGCACAGCGGGTAGCCCCCAAACAGAACCTAGCACTGGGCAGGAGAGCATAAGCACCAACAATGGATACCTTGGCCCCAACCACCTCGAACTGCAATGCTGGGACATATAGCGTTGGCATCCAAGCTGCCCAAGACAAAGGGGAAGCAATCCACAATGGAGAAATTCACAAAAACGCCTCAAACAATGGAGGGGGCCAAGAACAAAGAGAGAAGTGCTCAGATGGAAACATCACCAGCACTTAGTGATCATCAGATTCTAGAGGCTATTGCACACTTGAAAGTGGAGTGGGAAACAAAACTGGAGACTGCCATGACCACACTCAGAGTCGCTAGATTTTAAAATTGACGCAGTACAAGTGGACGTTAACCTACTGAGACAGGATGTAAGGACAATAGCAGAACGCACAGGCGAGCTGGAGAAAGAAGTGAAATCAAATACAGCTGCCGGCGCGTCACATGCCTCGGAGATCACGCATTGCGGCAACAAGGGAGCAACCTGGAAAATAGGGCTGAGGAAGACGAAGGACACGCACGAAGAAACAGTATACGTATAGTGGGACTCCCGGAGGGGCAGGAAGGATTGAACCCCACTGAGTATATTGAGACCATGCTGCGGCAAGAAATAGAAGGAGGAGCACTCACTCAAGGATTTGCGGTCGAGAGAGCACACAGAGCTCTGGCAAGAAGCCCCCCCCCCCAGGAACTCCCCCCGAGACCGATCATTGCCAAGATACTAAATTATCGTGATAGGGAAAGGATTCTAGGATACTTCCGCAAAAGAGGCACAATACAAAGGTCATCCGCGTCTATCACCGCTTATCCAGATTACACACTCCAGGTGCAAAGACGGAGACTAAATTTCAGAACAGTGAAGAGGAGGCTGCACAAAGCGGGCTACAAATACATGCTGATGTACCCGGCGAAGCTGAAGGTGTTCCACAGAAACCAAGCAATATTTTTTGAGACCGCGGTAGATGCGACGGAGTGGCTGGATGCACAGAACTGTCGGGGGCAGACGCTTAGAAGGAGAGCAGAACAGAGAACTGAGGCAGCGGTTCCAAAGGCTGAGGTGCTGTATAAACTGTGACATTGGGACTGGATTATAGACCTGTGATGCAAGACACTGGTGGGAATAATTTGATGTGGCATTAAGAGCAGGAGGTACGGAGAACCCAAACTCATACCCCATTAGGTAGGTTAGTTGGGTTACCGGTAGTGCGGTAACCCCCTGCTGGGCTCCTTGTACCGGCTTAGCCAGGATAGGACCAAATGCGGGTCGCCTGAGATCCAGGGATGGAGCTGGGCAACAGTTGGGGACGGGAGGTGGGTGGGAGGGCAGTTGTGGAGTTTGCAGTGGAATTTGTTGGGGAACGAGCTTACACCCACACGCTACTGCGCTTGACATGAAGGATGAGAGAGGATAGAAGTGGGACAGGCTACGGCTGAAGATGGGAGACCTTAAGATAGTAACCTGGAATGTTACGGGGCTCAACAGTTATCTAAACAGAAACAAGATTATGATGTACCTGAGGAGGCAGAGGATAGACATTGCCCTATTACAGGAAACCCACCTCACAAAGGACAAACAGGAGGTGATATGGGGAAAATGGAAAGGGACCACCATGGGGGCAACATATTCGGCATACGCTAGGGGGGTAACTACCTGGATTGCTCTACACGTACCTTTTCAGTTAATACAGTCCACAGAAGATCCAGACAGGAGGATGGTGGCGATAAGGGGTTTGATTGAAAATAAAGAGGTGTGTATTATTAACACATACGCCCCAAATCAAGACATTGTAGCCTATTTCAAGACCCTGTATAGCAAAGTCAGCCCGTACCTGGGAGGTGAAGTTATATGGCGAGGTAACTTTAACTGCACGCTAGACCCAGGGATGGATAAATCGGATGGGAAACAAAGCAAACCCACCCCCACTGCCAGAACCTTGAAGACCCCGAGCTAGAAGATATATGGAGGTTACGCCACGCACAAGATAGACATTACTTGCACTATGCGGCCCCACGAAACATGTACACACGGCTGGACTACATGTTAGTTTCTTCAGAGATGACTGGGGGGATAGTGCAGGCGGAATACAAATTGAGGGTCCTTTCGGACCATTTGCCACTGATCTATACATGGCAATACCTGCCCCCCAGAACGAAGATCCCCACATGGCGGCTCAGAGCTGAGGCATTGAAAGACACACTGTTCAGAGAGGACCTGAGGGAGGATATTATAGAATATTTCCAAAAGAACACCGGAAGCGTAGAATCGGCGGGCACTCTGTGGGAGGCATTTAAGGTGGTGGTGAGGGGATCAGCCATATCCAAATCCAAAGGGCTCCAAAGTGGCATCATTTGAGAACTACAAAAAGCTGAGGAGGGACTAGAAGCAATCATGCAGAAGGGAGACAGCTCCCCGGGGGCCGCCAAAGCCATAAGTAAACTAGAGCAGGAGTGTGGCGACACTGGGAGAGACTATAAGAAATATACGGAAATGCAACATGCGGGTGGGGACAAGCCAGGGAGGCTGCTGGCATGGCTATACAAAAAAAGAGACGCCCAGACCAGCCATCAAGGCAATAAAAGGGGAGAATGGTCAAATACTAGACACCCAAGAGGGAGTGAATGATGGGTTCCTCAAATTCTACCAACAATTGTACGGGGACGTAGAAGGGGGTGAATGGAGCGAGATAGTGGAAACATTAGAAGATATAGGCTTACCGAAGCTGAGCGTAGAAGAGAGAGAGGATTTAGATGCCCCAATCACACTGGAGGAACTGGAAGCAGTAGTTAAGCAGCTACCTACCAGGAAGGCCCCGGGAGCCAACGGACTCCCTAGTGAGTTTTACAAAATGTATAGGACGAAGTGCCCCCCCCATTGCTGGTTATGCTGAACGAGGCGTTAGAGACAGGGAGATTACTGGAATCCCTCAGAGAGGCAATCATTATTCCGCTTCTCAAGCCCAATAAGCCTAGCACAAACTGGGGGTCATACAGACCGCTATCCATGTTAAACCAGGATAGCAAGATTCTCACTGCTGTGCTGGCAAACAGACTGAGACTGGTCATAGGCAAACTCATAAATACAGTCCAGACCGTATACGTGCCACACAGAAGAATATCTGACAATCTTAGAAGGCTCCACCGCGTCATAGAACAAATAGAAAGGTATACGCAAGAAGTAGCAATTGCCTCACTAGACACGGAAAAGGCCTTTGACTCTGTCAGATGGCCTTGGCTGATGGCTGCCTTGAAAGAATACAGAATAGGGCCTGTGTACCTAAAATGGGTAGAATCGTTGTATAGCTCCCCACTAGCTAGAGTGAAGACGGGGTGATTATTTCAGACAAGTGGCAGCTCAGTAGGGGCACCAGACAGGGCTGCCCTTGGTCCCCGATGCAGTACATCCGCGCATTGGAACCCTTAGCGATATATCTGAGACAACAATATGAAACAGTGGGAATTTATACTAAGGGAGGACCACATCTCACATCACTGTATGCTGATGATATACTGCTATACCCAAGATATCCAGAGGAAAATCTGCAATACATCTTGGAAGTAATGGAGCGATTTGCGTCGCTCTCCGGGATAGCAGTTAACCCCATGAAGTCGAGCTTTTTTCCCCCAGGGTAGATATTAGGGATCCCGCAGGAGAACCTAACAGTATTACAGATACCCTGGGAGACTAGAACCTTTAGATACTTGGGTGTTGATATTTATCATAAGGTAGAAGACGAGCATACACAACACGGAGAGGGCAGTAGCAAACCTGGATAAGAGCATGGGATTCTGGCCGAAGCTCCCCCTGGCCATGGTAGTGAGGGTGGCGCTGTTGAAGATGGTTGTGTTGCCCAGGCTGTTACACTTCTTCATGAACATCCCCTATATGGTACCCAAGCAATTCTTTAGTAAATTACAGAGCTTATGCAGAGGTTTCATCTGGCACAACACCAGGAATAGGATAGCCTTATGGAAATTGCAGAACACGTATGATAGAGGGGGTATAAAATTGCCAAACTTCGAGATCTACCACATGGCCAGCCAACTACAGTATGTGGCAAAAGGGCTGATGGAAGACCCCACAGCTGAGTCCAGATTGTTAAGGTCTGAATGTGCCCCGTTTTTCCTGAAAGAGATAATATGGGTGCCCAAACCAGAACTAAGGGGGCGATTGAGGCTGTTGGAACTAGGATGGAGGGTATGGCGTAAGGCTTGCCGGGCTATGGAGAACCCGACCCCATGTTCCCCGCAGATGCCGCTAGTGGCATTGTTGGGAGTAGATGAGCAACTAAGAAAGACGATTCGCAAGCATTGGGAACCGGTGGGCATTGCAACATTGGGAGACCTATGGCAAGAGGGGAAGATAATGGAATTTGATGTGCTGGTAGACAAAACTGGACTACACCCGGGGCAATATATCACCTACACCAGAGTGGTACGGCGGTTGAGAGAATTATGGCCCAAATCGGTGCTTTAAGGTCAACCCGACAAAGCTATAGAAACAATCTACGATATCTCGGAAGGAGAACACAATGTCTCACGAATCTATGAACTCTTGATGTCTAGGGTAGGAAAGGAGGTGACCCAGCTGAGACGGGATTGGGAGGAAGAAGTGGGGACACCCATGCATGATGTGCTATGGGAGAGGGCCCAGAGATATCACAAAAAAGTGTCCAGGAATGCGAGGTTGCAGCAGATCCAATTATACGTAACTCACAGGGTGTTTATGACCCCTCAGAGGGTCGCCAGATTCAAGAGTACAGAAACACAAGCATGCCCTAAATGTGGTGAGGTGAACGCTGGGGTGGTACATATGTTCTGGGCATGCCCGGAGATTGGGAAATTCTGGGGCGAAATCAACCACCGGTTAACCGAGAAAGGAATTCAGCTAGATGTGGAATCAGTGTGGGCATCTATGGTGGGGGGCTTTCCGAGACCTCGCAACCTGAGGCACGTGAGTAAACTTAAGGACCTGGCCTACATACTGGCCAAGCGTAGAATTGCCATGGGTTAGAAGGCAAGCCACAGACCCAAAATAGAGGCGTGGTTGCATGATCTACAGAAATGGGCAGAGGCAGAAACAGCGGTATGGTATGAGGCGACCAATAGGAGAGAAGAGGAGGAAACGGAAATCCTGATGGCCTGGAGACACCTAGCAGCCACACTGTATGGGTCTACCCAAGGTTGCCCAAATGTACATGACTCCTTCGGGGATACAGAGGAGGATGAACCCCTAGAAGAAACTTAGGCAGAGAGCGAGGGGAAGTAAGCTCGAGTTAATGGGGGAGGGTTAAGGGAGAACAGTGGTCACTTCGTGGTAATGTGTTTGACGCATGATAATTATGACATGCACTGTTGAATTTGGTTTTGTTGATTATTGTTGTAAAAAAAAAAAAACTTTTTTAAAAAACTCTACATTGAAAGGGTGGTAGTTGGCAATCCAGTGCCGATCCTAAACAAGCGAAATGTGCTATGATTGTTGAACTGTATTATTCCTACGCATGAAATGTCTTCGAGAGACATTCGAATTGTGGAATTTGTGGTTGAGAAGCGGACAGATTGGGTGATATTGCACCTATACTGAGAATATAAGAAAGATCTCATCCTATCTAGTAAAGAAAAACTTTTGAGGCTGGGATATGAAGTGAGCGATTATGAAGGGACAATCTAGAGAGTTGGAGGGAGGCGACTGTCCCTAGAGAAGTAAAAACAAACCCATCGAAAGTCCCAACTCAACAATTGTGGAGAGGGGAAAAAAAACAAGGACCAAAACAGATTGGAAAGATGCCCATTTATGACAAAACTGTCCTACGGGAGCTAAACTTCATAGTAGCAAATCAGGGAAAAGGGAGTGAAAAGCGACTGACCAAGCTACCTGAGAAAGTGCAGGAGTTTAAGGACTGGGCATGGTTGGCAGGGGCTCTAAATACATCAATGCCCTCAAGTTAGACTAATATAGAAAGAAGTGATGATGTTGGGAGGATTGGATGCTGGAAAACCAGAGGGTTCAGGCCCCCGTTTAATGACCGAGTACCCGATTTAGACTTGTTTGAAATTGTGCTTTTCCAGGAAAGATGGCTGACCTCGAAACCAGATTGTGATGGATATCAGGCCCATTCAAACACAGCCTTAATTGAATCAGGGTGGAATCTTATTGATGTTAAATGTCCAAACTCTTATGTGCAAGGGCTTTTTGTACATCGTAAAGGGGATCCCAGAGAGAGCGGTCTTCTGTTAATTAACATATATTGGCGCTTAAATATAGCCAAGGAGACAAAATTGGTCCTCACTGTGATGGAAATGTTAGACGAAGCAATGCATAAATGGGAGGAGATCAAGATAGTCATCTGTGGGGATTTTAATATGAAGCTGTTGGATAAGGCCGGTATTCTCCAGAAAGAATGCAAGTGGAATGAATGTGGCCAGGAATAGATGGGTAATATCTTGAGGAGAGGGCTGCACCTTCTAAATGGCCAAACAAACTTAAGCCCACTTGGAGATCGGAAAAAGGGGAATCATGCAGAGACTACGGTTTTGTCTCTAAAAATCTGAGTGAAATGGTAGGGCACTTCTCGATTAAACCCCAAAGACTGAGTGACCATGAGCTTTTGGCCATCCATATTATTGGATGGGGGACTGTGGGTCCAGTTAGAAGAATGGAAGATGTGGCCCTCGTTTGGGGGTAAGGGGGAATAGACTAAGGTTAAAAGAACAAGAAGTCAATAGAGTATCAAGCCTGTATACGACCCAAATCCAGGAAAACCCAAATAAAATTGAATATTTGGGGATTTTAAAAGAATTCAAAAAGAGGGGGCGCTGTTGTGCAGCGACCAAGATGGCCGCTGCCTGAAAAGCTCTGGCAACGGCAACAACAAAAATGAGCTAAATATCCTGCCTTCTTGAACCTGAACCCCCTGGCTCCTGCTGGCACTGATCGTTGGCACATAAGGCTCTCCCGGATGAGTTGGAAAGCGGGCATCGCCGCGGAGAAGTGCAGGGGCGGCCGGTGTGGTGAATGGGGGAGGTGCAGCCGAGGTGGCTTGGACGGCATTTGGATGTGAGCGTCCTGAGCTCCTCCCCGAGGGTGAGGCACCGAAGGAGCTGGGTATTGATAGAGACGGCTGAGTGTGGGCCGTGCGGTGACAACTGAGTGAGCTCAGGTGTTGGGGGATACACTGACAGGTGCTCATAGTCCCTAGCGGGATATATCCACAACTGGCGCTGCGCCTGCCTGCGTCCCGGACGGTGCGGAGGCATTCCCCCGACTGCTGTCTCTGCCTGGTGGGCGGCCCGCTGGAGAGTGGAGGATGCGGCGGCCCAAGGCAGTAATCTCCGAGCCTCCGCGCTGTGGTTGAACCAGCGGTGCTAAGTGGCGCAGAGGCTGGCGCCCATGGACTTTGGAGAATAACTGCATAGCAGTGCAGTGTGTCCCTGTGGCCTGGAGGCCGCTGCCTGGGGGACGCCCTGCTGAGGAGTGCCGAGCGTTGCTACACTTCGGTTCTGGCGGTCGGCGAGGGAGGTGAGCGGGGCGGCACTGGGTGAGCTGCTGCGCAGGGGAAGCTGCTAGAGGCCCGAGCAGCGTGGACAGCTGGGGGGGGAGGCTCTGAATATCAGCCTCTGGGGGATTGTGTGCAGTTGGTGGCGGGCTGTAGGTGTGCAGCAGAGGACATTGAAAGGGCACATAACGAGTCAGAATGGATTGCGGCAGGAGAGCCTGAGGTTGGGTCTGCTCGCCTCCCCCTGAGGACTGGCACGCAGTAAGGACACGGCTCAGGGGTGAGGCGGTGGGGTGGCATACTGACGTGCCGGTCCGCCCTTAAGGTTTTGGGGGGCTCTCAGGCTACGAATTTGACAACACCCTCCTTGATATTAGTAGGAGACCGTTGGGGGGCCCGGCCCTCGGGACCCAATCAGCACTGGGATCTTGGTCGTATCTCCGTGCAGCCCACAGAGGAGCAGAACAGTTGTGTGGGGGACTGGAAGAGGACTGGGCAGATAGCCACAGCAGATAGATAACAAGGGTGAAGGCGGAGAGGTGGGTCTGGTCACTCCTGCTAGCGGCAGCTGAATGGGCAATCAGAAGAAGCAGGCGAAAATGGAGCAATTTGCACGCCCAGATCAGGCACAACATCAGTCAGGCACATCGCAAGCCCTGGTGGCGGAGCAAGTGGACATAGCAGCCTTAAATCAAACGTTGCTAGCAGTGAAGGGAAGTACTGACACGCTGAGTGTCAAAATAGACGCCCTCAATTGTAAAGTGGACATCTCAGCAGTGCAAATTGAAAAGCTGTGTGGGCGTATGGAAGAGGCGGAACAGCGGATTGGGTCTACAAAGGATAACGTCTCTTCCCTTCAGCACGAGGTAGCTGGACTACAACAACTGGTTAAGAAGATAGCGGCCAAGAATGAGGATTTAGAGGGTCGCTCTAGGAGGAATAAAGTCAGGATTACGGGTGTTCCGGAATCTGCACACAGAGAACATGGAAAAATGTGTTGAGCGGCTTCTAGTAGATATACTGGACAACCCACCGCTTTCCAACATGTATATGGTTGAACAGGCGCATCAGTCGCTGGCCCACAGGCCGCCACCGGGTGCTCCTGAGCACCCTATTATTGCAAGAATCTTCTGCTATCGAGATAGAGATGCCATATTACGCGCAGCCCGGGCGAAGAAAGAGTTGAAATGGGAAGGCTCCACTATACGGCCGTTTCCTGACTTTAGCCCGGCAGTTCAGGATCAAAGAAAGTCCTTCCAAGTAGCCAAGAGCATCCTACGGAGTAAGGGTGCTAAATAATCTATGATGTTCCTGGCGAAGCTACGTGTGCAGCATAATGGATCTGCATTATTCTTTACTGTCCCAGAGGCGGCGGAACAATTTGCTAGAAACTTACCGGAGCCAAGGGTCTCGCCGCGGTCTCTATCCTGAAGTGGTGTTGATATCCTCAAGTGTGCTGTCATTTGCTGACACATGCGGGAGCGGGGGGAGAGGGAGAGAGAGGGTCTGATTGCATTTGCTGTTGCCACATGGAGCATTGGAGCGGCACTCAGTGCCCCGTGTGCCGCTGAAATTGCGGTATAGTTTATGTTGGGGTTGATACCTGTTGGTTTGGTTGGGACGGGAAGGGATCGAGGGCGGAGGGTTTACAGCCAGTAGGTTATGGTTTCTGGCATGGGTGGGAGTGGGGGGCGGGGAGAGGCGGGCAGGGTTTGGGTTGTTCACATTGTATTGGGGTCAGCACTGTCTATACTGAAGTAACGTCTCGTGCATATTTGTGCATAAATCCTAATCCATATGGTCACAAGAACTAAAAAAACGGTCACAAGAACTCTTAATAGTAAGTTACCCACAGATGACAAAGAGACGAGCGTCACAGTACTCAGAGAATTATGGCGCAGCCGGATGTGAGGTGTAGGCAGAGGCGGTGTATTACCATAATGTCTTGGAATGTGAGAGGGCTCCTGAACAAGAAAAAGGCCCGCCTCATAGCAAACTATAGTAGGAATCACAGGGTGAATGTACTATGTTTGCAGGAAACACACTTGGCGGACGACTCACACCTCCCTAAGCTGGTGGGATGGGGTGTACATAGATACTCTTCATCGTACTCTTCGCACGCTAGAGGGGTGGCAATTTATATACATGGCTCCCTTCAGTTTAGATTGCATGAACAAACTAAAGACGGTGAAGGCCGCTTCATATTGTTAGCGGGGGAGTGTGGCGGTGCAAAACTTCTAATCATAAACATATATGCCCCTAATGTAGATAGTCCGGACTTCTTCTACCAATGCACTAGACACATATACAGATTCCCGGCTTATGAAATTCTCTGGGTGGGTGATTTTAATCTAGCCCTCACACTGGAACTGGATAGGTCGATTACATCACAGCAGGCACTTCCACAGGCAGCCAGGGCTTGGTCCTCTATCGCTGAGTATCACAACCTTCGTGATGTATGGCGAGACAAGCACCCTACCGCGAGAGAGTACACGTTCTTCTCGGGGGTGCACTGTAGCTCCTCAAGCATCGATTACATAATGGCATCCGTGTCTATCGCAAAGAAGGAGGTGGGAGCTAAGATATTGGCTCGTACCCTCTCAGATCATTCGCCTGTGGTAGTACAAATCCCAGAAGTTGCGGACTTCCAAGCTAGCCCCCGATGGCGTTTTAGGGCAGCACCATTAGAGGACGTGGCCTTTTATGCTGACTTAGAGCGAGACATACAAACTTTCTTCCAAACTAATGTAGGCTCGGTACCTAGCCAAGGTACAACCTGGGAGGCGTTTAAAGTGTATGTCAGGGGGTGCTACATATCGCGGGAGGGAGGGGTATTGAAGGCCTTGCGGGGATCTATGAAGAAACTGGAGGGCATTATCCGGGATCTTGAAAATCAACAGAGCATCTTGGATGACCCCGAGACGTGCAAGCAATTGAAGGTGCGCAGGGAGGAATTTCAGCAGTTAGCAGAGAGTGAAGGGAAGTTCCTTGGGGATCCGATAGTAGCTAGGCAATATTGGGAGGGCGATCGACCGAGTAGGACCTTCGCCTGGGTGATTAGGGAGGAGCGGCATATTGCCCCTATAGCTGAGGTAGTGGGGTGAGATGGTGGGGTCATTAAGGACCTGGAAGGGATAAATAAGGAGTTCAATAACTACTATGCAGAGCTGTTCCTATCACGGTATGTAGGGGGACACGACAAGCTGGTAAATTACCTGGACGAGGTAGCGCTGGGTTGGTTGGATGGCGAGCAGGGGGCAGCGCAAAACTCTCCTATTACGGAGGAGGAGGTTCGGAAAGCTATAAAGTCGTTGCCTAATGGGAAGGCACCTGGGATGGATAGCATCACAGCCGAATTTTATAAAGTGTATGGTGACATCTTAATTCCCCAACTGCTAGGTATGTATGAGGACGCCATGGCCAGAGGTACACTCCCGGAGACGACCAGATCAGCATTAGTGACCGTGCTTCTGAAAACGGGGAAGGACCCTTGTCAAATGACATCGTACAGGCCGCTTTCGCTGATTAATATAGATATTAAAATACTAGCTAAAATCCTAACTAGGCGGTTGTTGCCGCACATGCCAGCGCTGGTGTTACCGGATCAGGCTGAGTTTATACCGGGCCGGTCCAACTTGAATAACTTAAGACGCTTGTTCTCCCTGATGCATAATGTTAACCCTGAAGTCCCCATAGCGTTGGTTGCGCTTGACGCAGAGAAGGCGTTTGACTCAATTGAGTGGCCCTTCTTATTCGAGGTGCTCTGACGCTCAGGGTTTGGTCTTACATATCTTAAATGGGTTAAATTGCTCTATACTGCTCCACGGGCTGCTATATATACGAGTGGGGTGATCTCTGAATTCCTTTATCCCACGCGCGGCATGAGGCAGGGGTGCCCATTTTCCCCAATCCTATTTGCCCTGGCCATGGAGCCGCTGGCCTGCCATATTCGGGAAACACATGCTCACCGGGGAATCTGTGTGAGTGCGCACTGAGCCGTGATATCGCTTTACGCAGATGACATCCTTCTGTATGTCGGGCATCCTAAGCAGAACTTAGGCCCGTGATACAAGAAGTACTTAGATTCGGGGAAGTATCTGGTCTTAAAATTAACTGGAACAAATCCGAAGTACTTCCACAGACTCCTGGGGTGCTGCGGGCTGATGTGGGCAGGGATTTTCGATGGTGCTCTCAGGGTTTGAGGTATTTGTGGATTATGGTTACTACGGAAGTCAGTACACTATACAGGGATAATTATGTGAAAATGCTTGAGGTATTGGAGCAGAAAGTAGAATCGTGGATTCTCCTCCCTATTTCGCAGGCTGCGCGTGTAGCGCTGGCCAAAATGGTCATATTGCCCAAGTTGTTGTATATCTTCAATAATGTTCCGTTATGGCCGCCAAGTTCATATTGGACGCGTTCTAGGAAAATGATGAACAGGTTGGTGTGGGCGGGTAAACAACCACGCATTGCGTATGATACTCTGACCGCGGCATATGAGCACGGCGGACTGGAATATCCTAATTTGTAGTGGTATTACCTTGCAGCTCAGCTGCAGTATATAGCGTGGTGGTACCTTCCGAGCCCAATTATTGCGCATACCATGGCTGCTATTAGGCAGAAACCTGTGCAGTTCCCTCTGGGACCACTGCAAAAGATTTAAGACTACAGGTGTTTGGCAGTAAACCCACTTGGTAGCAGTCTGTACCACACAGATTCACTTGGTAGCTGTGCCTGAGCAGTCAGACTTCCCTCAAGAAGAGTTAGGCAGCATACAGATTATTCACAATAGGTCAAAATAACCCAGTAGAACAAGTAAACACTGACCAGAGCTTGGAGTAAAAGAGATATAATTATTTATTTAAAACCACATCTAGAAAAACACACAGGCACTAATGTTAAGCAGTTCAAAAACACGGTCACTAAAAGATATACACTCCCTTAGAAGAATATTAGACAAGTCTTAGGTAAAGCCCCACTTATTTTCAGACAGCGGTGAGCGCTTAACGCAGATGGCACTCTAATAATTCGTTTTAAAAGGGAGAGAAAAGCAGAGTATCATTTGAAACAGATCCCAACACTTTCACAAGAACACAACAAGAGAGGAAGGCAAAGTAAAACCGTGAAATTAGAGTTCAGAAGGCCGGATGCACTTTAAGAGGATCAGAGCGAAATGTGTCCAAGGTCACACGGTTGAAGTGCACAAAAGTCTCGAAAAGGTTCAGAAAGAGTTGGACCAAAAGAAAGGGACCAGTTAGATGGTCAAGGCGGCCAGCCCAGTCCAGAAGGTTAAGGGATTATTATTACCTTGTAGCAATCTTTAGAAAGGGAGGCCTGGCGGACACGGTACCTTAAAGTGGTGAGAATACTCCAGCGGGGGCAGTTGTTCCTGGCAGTGGATGCAAGTCGGTGCTTCGTCCGGGGGAAGAGAGGATCTCGTCGGGGAGGAAGACAGGAGTCCGTTGCACTGCCAGGGAAGAAACCAGCCGCAGAGTTCTCAGGTAAAAGGAACGGTCCCTTTTATTTGCGGTCCAGTGGTAAGTGGCTATCCGGTTGCCGGGGTGCTTGGCACGGGCAATTCGACCACAAGACGTCCTGGGATGCGAGGAAAAGAAGGTAAACTGGTTGTGACCACCAGTCAGGTGAAGAAGCCTCTCCAGCCGGGAGATCTTCTCTGTCGTTGGGAAGTGGCGAGTCGGTTCCGCAGGGCTAATCGGTGGTGTCGTCGTGGCAGGTCGGCTCAGCTTCTCCCTCGTCGGATTCTCAGGTCCTGTGGTGACTTCTGAAGTTCCAGTCCCCAAAGCCCTGCTTTTATGCAGCACACCCCCATTCACTCAGCCTAGCTGTCAATCAAACATGCTAAGTGGTGAGCCGGCCGGCTCACCACTTGGGCCAATCACACAAGAGTGCGACTTGAGTTACCAAGGTAACTCAGTCCAGGGTGCCTAAACCCCCTCCTGCACCCCCTGTGGTACCCAGACAGAGTGGCACCACTTTTGGAGGCTTCTGTGGAGAAGCCCGCCAAAAGTGGAACAAAGGGCTCGACTTGGGTTGGAGTCACAGAAGGGAACACAAACGCCATTTTAGAATCGAGTCCTGGCAAAAAATACCAACCGGCGAATTAATATTAAATAAATAAACCGGCGGTATGTTCGAGGCTATGAGAATTAAATAATTAAAGTTGGTAGCCTCGAACAATGGGAAAATCCCATAGGGATATATTCGCGGTCGAATATAAAAAGTAGTATCCACTGCCACCGGCCAAAACTCGATCAGGGGGGATGGAGACGTGCCCCCTCGACTAACAGACCCCGGGGCAATCGAATTGCCCCGACCAGTACGTCCACAATACGATGGTTTGAACTGGTTTCTGTCCATAATTTGGGACTAGTAAAGCCAATGGTGACTTTACATGCCCTGGGAGACAGTAGTCAGTCCCAGGGTATGGAGTCTATGGTGGGGTGTCACTATGACACACCTGTGTCACTGCACGGAGGATGCTGTGT
Organism: Ambystoma mexicanum; assembly: GCF_040938575.1. Taxonomy (NCBI): domain Eukaryota; kingdom Metazoa; phylum Chordata; class Amphibia; order Caudata; family Ambystomatidae; genus Ambystoma; species Ambystoma mexicanum. The sequence continues at coordinate 1,219,642,974 of NC_090931.1, forward strand.
AACACACATAGTAAAAACACATGAGACCCTATGGAATAAAGGACCCCATAGCCCATAAAACACATTAACAGTCAAAGGAACACCATAAATCATATCCAAGAGTGGGAGAAAAAGATTCTCACTTTTGGCAGGAAAAAAACAAACTCCAGAAATCCAGCAAAGCTGCTGGGGGACTCACTAGGTTAGGAAATTCAGCCTAAAGAGAGAATTCTCCCTAACAGCTGCAAAAGCAATCTCCTACCCTAATAATCTACTGGGAATGCTGTGGGGAAATCGAGATACGGTTCAGAGGGGGGAGGTTCAGCTGATACATGTGACATGTGCAGCTTGGGATCTGCTGAGTAGACTGTTGGATGATACATCACAATTTCATCCGGAATGGCCCATTTACAAGGTTATTGGCATACCTCTTACGCATGAGAGAGTATTCCGGGAGCATTTTACCAGACTGGGGGTGCAGACACTGGGGGACGTGGTTCAAGATGGAAGGAGTGGGATGAGCTGCGCACTAGAGGGGAATATAATGCAGTGACCCTATTGTTGTATTATAGAATCAAAGGATTACTAAAAACCAAATGGCCTGAGTTCCCGAAGGCTCCCGTTTCCAGTCCGGTACAGCAATATATTATTAAGCCACTGGAGGTCAGTAAATTAGTATCGGTTACATACAGAAGGATCCGGAGCGCTATGAGCGAGGGACAGGGAAGCTTCAAGAATGCATGGTCTACCTCTTTGGGCAGCATGTTGAGTGAAACACAGTGGAAGCCTATATGCATGCAGACGCGTAAGTTATCCCTGAATGCTCAGTATAAACAGATTCATTTCGAGTTTATACATAGTGTCTACTACTCTCCGATGAGTCTGAGCAGAATTTATCCCGACAGGTCTCCGGAGTGTAGGCGATGTGGGGGTGGGGAACCAGCAGATTTTTATCATGTGGCTGTCCTGATCACAGCACAAGGTTCCAGCGGTATCCCAAAGAGGGACTGGACATCAGCTTATCATTGTTGGTTAGTGGAACAGCAACACAGTGAGTTTGTGGACTTAGACTAACACTTCCTGACTACCTAGCATGGCTGCCCTAGCTGTTCTCCAGTCAGTGTTGTGCGGTCTAGTTGTTGTCACTCGATTGGTATTTAAGCTCCTCCCAGCGTGCGCTTCCTGCTTCGCGTCTAGTTAGTTTTGCCGACGCTTACATATGGCTGTGATTCCTGTCAGGCTTGTAATTTCTTAGTTCTTAGAAGCAACAGTTTAGCGACCATAGTTTATAGCCTCTTCCCTCTCACATTAGCTTAACTGATTTTGTGACGGAAACCTTTGGAAAATTCCCTCTCTTACTCCTGTCAGGTCATAGTAGACATTGGTGGCGTTGTGACGAGCTTATTGCTCTAGCGAGCCTCCGCCTAAACTCGCATTTTCAAATTTTACCTGAAGCGAGTTTATTACGCACCTCTTGTTCCAGTTAAGCGGCAGTCTCCGAGCCTCTCGCTCTTCGTCTACAGCCCCGCTTGAATTCTCCTCAACAACCCAATTCCGGAGCGAGAGCAACTTGTGCCTTGGTTCCCGTCAGGTGCCAGTGTCCTAGCGTTTCGCTCATTCTCCACAGCCCGCTTGAACTTGCCAGTATTCCCATTCCTCCTGAGGCGACACCACCACAAGTATCAGCCCTTTTTGTCACGACACGTTATTCATGGTTTTAAGTTGTGTATGGGTGCAACATTTTTTAAAGTTGTGGAGAGTTGAAAACTGTATTAGCGAATTACGCCAGCACTAGTTTGAAGGAGGATCATTCTTGTGTTCCAATTGTTCTCTTGCATGTGCTATTGGTAGCTTGACATATTTTGGATGTAGCATTTATTGTGGTACCATTTTTGGCTGGATTTACTCAGTCCCAGTTAGGCATCACCTTTCATTCATGGTTCTTCCACCGCATTCTTACATTTTCCTATACTCGTTAAGAACAGAGTACGCCCTATAGCTACCTCATAGGATTCCATTTTCCTCATGTGTTCAAAGTTCATATAATATCTTCTGAGCCTGGCGCTCAAACCATCAGCATCCTTCTTCAGAACACTGCGCCCCTGCACAGATGCAGGATGGAGAGCTCATTAAAAAAACATACTAGGTGAGACTCGGGGGAGGACGTGGGGGTGAATTTTGCCAGAAGGTTAGCTCATTCCCTGTGCACTTTTGGGTAGCTTCCACTTCACTTAAGGGAATTTTATGTGTGTTCATAGGTTTACCTGATAATACAGAAATTGTAGAAAGTGAACAGCGCTAACTAAGAAGTGGTTTGGAATAGCTTCCTGGGTGTCCCCGCGGAGTCAGGTAAGTATTACAGAACGCGAAGCCATGCAGAAACATACTCTGCCTGGACATCATGGGAACCACAGAGGTTGATCAGCTAGTACAATTGTTGGGGGAGTTGAGAGCTGAGGTTCATGCAGCTCGGTCAGAGACCAATGCCCTTAGGAAAGAGTTAGTTGTAAACCGAGACAGAACTGAGGAACTAGCTCGCCAACTCTTGCAAACTCACGCTGGACAGGTTCCCTTGCCCTTGGGTACTCCACAAGCATCAGCCTCCACTGCACCACCAGTTCCAGTACAAGTAGTTGTTCCGGGAAACATTCCCTTGGCTCCTCCTGAGCGCTTCACTGGGGATCCCAAATAATTCACAGTGTTTTTAAACCAATGCAGGTTACACTTTCTGTGCAGACCAGGACTTTTCACCACAGATCAATCCAAGGTGGCATTTGTTCTATCTTACCTGGGGGGTTATGCTGCGGACTGGTCCATACCCCTTGCGAATAGAGATGATCCAGTGCTGAGAAATTTTCAGGAATTCCAACGGGAGTTGGAAAAACTATTTGCTCGCCATACTCAAAGATAAGCCTTAGATAATGAATTGTTGTCACTCCGACAGGGCAATCAAGACTTACTGGCTTACATGGCAACCTTTAATAGGTTGGTGGCAGAGACCAACTGGCCCTCGGAGAAAAAACCACTATATTTTCACCGCGGGTTGCGGAGTGAGTTGAAGGATGTCTTGGCACAGGTGTTGAATCCCCCTGAGGGTATCTCTGAATTCATTGATTTAACCATCCAATTAGATCACCGCCTACAAGATCGGTGAACCGATCGTGCTCGCCCAGAGAGTCGGGCATATTTTGTTCGAGCAAAGGAACCAGTTGGAAGATCATCGTCGGAAACTCATTCTGAACCCATGCAGTGGGGGGCATTCGAGGCCCAATCTCTCCGGCTGAAAGCGATAAGAGACGGCAACAACAGTTATATTTGTATTGCGGAAAGAGTGGCCATTTCCTGAAGGATTGTCCAGCGAAACCTTCAAGAAAGCCTTTGGGAGGTAATGGCCAGGAGAAGAAAGATCCGAGTCCGGAAAACTTACATGCCCGACAAGTATAGCGGTCAGCTTGTCGAGCGTCAGAAAGGTTTCGGTGACCTCACACTTTGTGTTTCCAATCATCCTGTTTAGTATGCATCAGCCCCTAAAAAAATTTGCGTTGAACGCTTACATTGACAGTGGGGCTATAGGCAACTACATGGATCAACAGTTGGCTAGCAAGTTGGAAATTTCCTTAACAGAAAAGTTGGAAGCCGAGAATGTTTCCGGGGTGGATAGCACTCCATTAGTGTCAGGCCCAGTAACACAGTGCACCAACAACCTTATAATGCTTTGCCAAGGAGGACACAATTTGGGGATCTCCTTCGACCTTATTCAAGCACCCCAATTTAAGATAATTTTGGGAATACCTTGGTTGGAGAAGCACAATCCAGTCATTGATTGGTGTTCCAGAACCTTGACGTTCAGTTCCGGGTGCAAGAAGACATAGTTCTACAGAAGATTCAGCAGAACTGGAAAGACCTGGGAGAGCAATCGACAGTACTTTAGGTCTCCTCGGTGCACTGCCATTGGAGCATAGGAAGTTCCAGGAAGTTTTCCAGGAGGAAAGGCAGGCCGAGATTTTACCCCCTCACAGACCATATGATTGTCAGATCGACCTTGTTTCAGGAGCTCAGCTTCCTTGCCATCGTATATATGCATTAACGGAGAAAGAGAACATTCATCTGAAAACTTACCTCGACCGGGACCTAGCTAATGGTTTCATTACACCGTCTAAGTCCCCAGCTGCTTCACCCTTGTTCTTTGTGCCGAAAAAAGGAAGGAGAATTAAGAACTCGCATTGATTATCGAGCATCAAATCAAATCACAGTGAAGAACATTTACCCTCTGCCCCTCATCTCCACACTATTGGACCAGGTGAAAGGAGCCAAAATGTTCACAAAACTAGATCTCTGAGGAGCTTACTACCTTATCCGTATAAAAGAGGGTGACGAGTGGAAAACAGCCTTCCGCACACGTTATGGACTCTTCGAATACCAGGCTATGCCCTTCAGGCTATGCAATGCACCGGCAGCCTTTCAGTGCTTCATGAATGACATCTTCCGTGAACTTCTGGACATCTGCGTGGTTGTCTATGTAGATGACATTCTGATTTTCTCAACTAATCCCATGGAACATGCGAGACATGTAACTTCAGTTCTCCAAATATTCAAGGAAAACTCTTTGTATGTAAAGTTGGAGAAATGTCAATTCCACGTTTCCGAGGTTAAGTTGTGTATGAGTGCAACATTTTTTAAAGTTGTGGAGAGTTGAAAACTGTATTAGTGAATTACGCCAGCACTAGTTTGAAGGAGGATCATTCTTGTGTTCCAATTGTTCTCTTGCATGTGCTATTGGTAGCTTGACGTATTTTGGATGTAGCATTTGTTGTGGTACCATTGTTGGCTGGATTTACTCAGTCCCAGTTAGGCATCACCTTTCATTCATGGTTCTTCCACCGCATTCTTACATTTTCCTATACTCGTTAAGCACATAGAGTAAGCCCTATAGCTACCTCGTAGGATTCCATTTTCCTCATGTGTTCAAAGTTCATATAATATCACCTTCTGAGCCTGGCACTCAAACCATCAGCATCCTTCTTCAGAACACTGCGCCCCTACACAGATGCAGGATGGAGAGCTCATTAAAAAACATACTAGGGGAGACTCAGGGGGGGGGGGGGCGGGAGGGGTTGACAAGGGTGAAATTTTGCCAGAAGGTTAACTACATTCCCTGTGCACTTTTGGGTAGCTTCCACTTCACTTAAGGGAATTTTATGTGTGTTCATAGGTTTACGTGATAATAAAGAAATTGTAGAAAGTGAACAGCGCTAACTAAGAAGAGGTTTGGAATAGCTTCCTGGGTGTCCCAGCGGAGTCAGGTAAGTGTTACAGTGGCTTGGAGCTGCCCGCGCATTGGGTTGTTCTGGCGCGAGATCGAAGGGGCAATGTCTGTAATGCTTCCTACACCTCGACCCTATACGCCGGCGGTGTGGATGCTAGCTCTGATAGAGGGCGGTTCTCGTACTGAACAGCGACTGCTGGCAATGGCGGTGGGGGTTGCTAGACAGTTGCTGGCCAAGATGTGGGGCAAGAGAAATCCGCCAACCTTTTGTGCCTGGCTTGACGTCATGACACAGTGTGAACGCAGGGAAACCCAATATGCTGCAACTATGCCGGCCACACGCCGTCCAATTGACTATTGGCCCCATTCCGAAGCTATTTGTCTGGAATGGACACTACGTCACACTCACCGGGTGGAGAGCTGGAATGACTCCCATCAGCAAAATGAACTGAGACCACCAATGTTACTGATGAAAGGTGGAGAGCAAAGGAGGGGCCCTCATGGGTAGAAGTCTGTGATGATGTCAACTGTGGTTGCTAGGGTATTGTGACGGGAATTTGTATTGCTTCGAGACGTTAACAGTGGCTGGGTGGGAGGGAGGGAGGTTTGGAGTTGTAGTAATGTTGTTGTTGTTTGTTGATAAAATTAATAAAGAAAGAATTCAAAAAGAAAACTAATATAAACGGAGGTAGGGACTGGATCCAACAACATGTATATGATGTGGAATTGGTAAATAACAGAAAATTGATGAGAAGGGAGATAAGAGAGATTGGAAGGGATGCCCCCTCTGCCAAAAGTGAGAGAATAAGGAAGATCCACCAGAGATTCAAAAAATGGTGTAAGACCTCTAGGGCCATTAGATCACAAAACGACGCTGAAAAAGTTCTAAAAGCAGTCTGTGCAAAAAAAGTCTAAAGATATCTGGGAGCTAATATTAAACGGGGGCGTTTTCAGAGAAGCAAACTCATCAAATATGGTCTCAGAAGACGATTGGGTTAAACATTATTCTACCCTTTTCGCAGATCCAAATTGGAGGGAGGAGGTAGTTCCCAAGTATCAAACTAAGAGATGGAACTTGGAATTCGATGAACATGACGCGGATATGATGATAGGAAATTTGAGCTCTTCTCGTGCGGCAGGGCCGGACGGCCTGTCAAACCAAGAATTGAAGAAAAAAAAACAGAGAACAGTGGGCCAAATTGCTTGTCGTCAAGTTTTTGCAGATCATGGGAAACAGGGTAATGCCATCATCCTGTAGGGAGGCCAATATTGTCCCCATTTTTAACAAAGGGGACAGAGCTGACCCTAGGAATAACCACCCTATTGCCCTGTTAGATTCCATAGGGAAGATTTTTGCAACAGTCCTCTTGAAGGATCTTAAGGCCTGGGCTGGGAAGAGTGGTATCCTGGACCCCGTCAAATGGGGTTTGTGAAGGGGTGGGCACATCCCTTAATCTCTTCATATTTAATTTATTAAATAAGAGGGCGCTGAACTCGGGGACAACATTATATTTGGCCTTTATGGACCTAGAACAGGCCTTTGATGGTGTCATCAGGGGAAAAATATGGGCCAAATTGAGGAAAATGGGGATGCCCAGAGGATCTGGTTGAAGCCATGGAAGCCCTATATACTTATACCTCTGTTCGAATCCGGCTCTCAAAGAAGGGGATTCTATCGGAAAAAATAAATACCTTCAGAGGATTAAAGCAGGAGTGCGCATTGGCTCCTCTTCTATTTTTGTCTGTATATAGCAGATTTGGCCGAGTCACAAAAATTAGTAAGAGTCTTCCCGCTGAAGATCAATGGTAAAGAGGTATCATGGGTCCTCTTTGCAGATGATCTGGTCTTCTTAGATCAGGCGCAGATTGGGTTGCAAAGGAGATTAAGTGTCTGAGTCCTTCCTCTGCCAAAATGGCATGAAAATCAATGGCAAAAAAAAAATCGAAGGTCATGGGGATAAAAGCAATAGGTAGAGGGTGTTGTGAAAGGTTCACTTGGCGAATAGAGGGAATTCCCCTAGAGATTGTTGATACTATCATATATCTCGGAGTAACAATTAATAAGAGCAGAAGTGATCTAGCTCACTACTTATACCTACGACCCAGGCTTTCGATATTGATAAATCACGCGCAGAGTTTCCAGAAGAAATATGGGAAATTTACACTCATACCAATAATTGCTTTTTACAAGCAAAACATGGCTCAAATAATAACCTATGGGGCTGAAGCGATACTCCATCTGTCTTTCTCTGTGTGGGATAAGCTCGAGGGCTTGTTCTGGTGGAAAGTTCTGGGGCACCCAAACAGCTTGCCAACCAGCGTGATAGGGCTAGAATTTAAATTAAAGCCTCTTGAGTCGATGGTGGCATGGAAAATGATGGCTCTATACCGCAAATGAACTGAAAATCCTATAGCATGCCCATTTGAATTATTTAAAGGGTATTATGAGATCTGTGATGAATACATGGGTTGTTGGAAAGAGAAAGTTGAGAACATTTTGAAGGGGAGGGATATTGAGATTGGGGACCTAATGACAAACCCTTATAAGGTGAAGAAGAAGCTCCATGCTTGGGACTGGATGGACACGGAATAGCAGTGTGGGAAAGATAAACTGGGTCGCTTGATTATTGAGGATGGAAAGGATATGAATGTGCTTCCAATTTACCTGCAGAAATGTCATTCTCCAAAGATCTGTGACCTTCTACTGTGCTGCCGCTTAAACATCTTAGATACAAGGGAAGTACGGTGGAGGAGGAAGACGCCTGGGGTCTTAAATCCATGGTGTAGAATCTGCAAGCTACCGGAAACGGTGGAATGTCTGATGCATTTGATAACGGCCTGTCAATCATTGGTTCAAGTGTGAAGAACAAGTTACTTACCAAACTCTTAACATCCTTTCGATGGGATGTTACTCCGATGTATTCCTCATCTTTGATATAATCCATTCCATCTTGCTGGCCTCGAAAACCTTTTCCAGTAGAGGGCGCTGCGCGTCGATGTCCCTCGAGTCGGTGTCCCTCGACAGCCTCCGTATCGGCGCCGTCGTCATCATGAGTACAAATAGACTTGCGCAGCATCCGCTGCTCAGTTCCGTTTTGAAGTTTAAATTTGCTTGGCATGAATTGGTTAGGAACCTTGAAGGAGCATAAGCTGCAACTGCAAGGAAAGTTTTACTGCGGGGATGGATGGGAGGGGCGATAAGGAATACGTCGGAGAAACATCCCATCGAAAGAACGTTACCAGGTAAGTAACTTGTTCTTCGAAGGGATTGTGTCCTCAGACGTGTTCCTTATCTTTGATAGACTCCCATAGCAGTAGTATATAGAGGAGGTGGGAGTAAAAATGAAATGTTTCACTTTAAAGATGTACAGAATGCAACACAGCTTTTCCAAATTTTGTCTCCTGGCTTGAGGAGGAATCAAGGCTGTAAAATTTCGTAAAAGTGAGTGCGGACGACCATGTGGAAGCCGCACATATGTCCTTAATTGGAACTCCTCTTTGGAGAGCCAAAGAGGCTGCGATACCCCTGATTGAATGAGCCCTAAGATGTTGAGGGGGCTCCTTTCCTGCCAATTTATAGCTTTCTATAATAGTTAAAATAATCCATCTTGAAATGGTGTGTATTGTAATTGGCAAACCTAATTTGTGTCCTGCATATCCCACAAACAATTGGTCTGCAAGTCTGCTAATGTAAAAGCTTAAGGCACGCCTTGGATCCAGCCTGTGTAATCTCTCTTCCTCTTTCCCTGGATGGGGAGGAGAATAGAACAAGGGTAAAGTTATTTTCTGAGTAATGTGGGATTCAGAGATCACCTTTGGGAGAAAATTGGGCTTCACTTGTAAAACAACCTTATCTTTATGAAAGATTGTATGAGGAGGTTTGCAAGATAGAGCTTGTAATTCACTCACTCTTCTGGCAGAAGTTAGAGCCACTAGAAAAACTGTTTTAAGAGTGAGAAACCTTAATGAACAGGAATGAAGTGGTTCAAATGGAGTACCCATCAGAAACTTTAAGACTAGGTTTAGGTCCGACAATGGAACTTGAAAAGGTTTTGGGGGATAAATATTAGTTAATCCTTTCAGAAATTGAATTACTAAGGGTAATTTGAAATATGAAGGCTCCTCAACAGTACGCTTAAAGATTGACAGCGCTGCGAGGTAGCCCTTGATCGTACCAACTTGGAGACCTGAATTTGCTAAGTAAAGCAAGAAAGATAACACCATTGGTGTATTACATAAAAAGGGTTCAATATTCTTTTCTCTACACCAGCTGCAAAATTTGTTCCAACAGCAGCGGTATAAAGTATTTGTTGCTGGCCTTCTGGCTGAAAGCAACACCTACATGACGTCATCCGGGAGATCCCAATCCTTGTATCACAACCTTTCAGAAACCAGGTGTGAAGGTTGAGGGTTCTGCTATCTGGATGGAGAACCTGACCTCCCTTCTGCGAGAGAAGATCCTCTCTTTGCGGAAGACAGATCGGAAGGCAGATGGACATGTCTAAAAGATCCGGGTACCATGTTCTCCTGGCCCAATCTGGGGCAATTAGGATCATGGGTTTCCAGAATCTTCTCAACCTCCTGATCATTTTAGGAATGACGCGGACTGGAGTAAACGCATACAGAAGTGGATATTCCCAGTCCACTATGAACGCGTCCCCTAGAGCTCCTCTCGGGGGATATTCCCTTGAGCAATACTGATCGCACTTCCTGTTGATGCTGGTGGCGAACAGATCCACTTGAGGGGTTCCCCAAAGGGCGAAGATCTCTTGAAGGATTTCCTGAGCTAGTTCCCACTCGTGGGAGACTGTGCTCTGCCTGCTCAGAGCGTCCCCCGTCCAGTTCTTCTCTCCGGCTAGGTGAACTGCTGATAGAGAGATTCCTTCTTGAATTGCCCAAAACTAGAGCTGCATTGCCTCTCTGCACAGTGGCAGTGACCCTACGCCTCCTCTTTTGTTGAGGTAGTGCATGGCCACTGTGTTGTCCGTCATTATCAGGACATTTTTTTCCCTGTACTGATGGCAGAAAAGCTTTCAGCGGTAGTCTGATCGCTCTCAGCTCCAATAGGTTGATGTGTAGTCTGGACTCCGATGGAGGCCAACGACCGTTGATGGTCAAGTCGTTGGCATGGGCTCCCCACCCTGTGAGTGAAGCATCCGTGACTACTGTTATCTCCTGCCATGGTTGCCAAAACTGTTCTCCTTTTAAGATGTTCTCCCGACAGGCCCATCAATGAAGGTCTCAAGCTACTCTCTCTGGAATTAGTATGAGATCTGACATTCTCCCTGAGAATTGAGACCATTGGGTCCTTAGTGCCCACTGAAGGGATCTCATTCTCAGGCCAGCCTCTGGCACAAGGAAGATGCTGGGTGCCATGAGGCCAAGCAACCTCAAAAAGTCAAAGGCTGGAATACGTTGAGCATTTTGAAACCTGGTGACCATCTGTAGAATATCTTGAGCCCTCACCTCTGGTAGCGAGGCTTTTCCCAGGGATGTGTCCAGGACTGCTCCAATGAACTGGAGTCTCTGTGAAGGTATCATCTGTGACTTCTTCAAGTTGAGGGAGAAGCCCAGCTTGTGAAGGAAGTGGCAAACAATCTAGATGGATCTGAGCTTGTTCCGGGGATACTGCTCTGATCAACCAGTCATACAGGTAGGGGTAGATGTGAATCCCTTCCCTCCTTAGACTTGCAGCCACAACCACCATTAGCTTGGTAAAGACCCTTGGGCGGAGGTCAGCCCAAATGGCAGAACTCAAAATTGATAATGAGAGTTGCCAATTGCGAACCTCAGCTATTTCCTGTGTTTGAGATGCATTGGCACATGGAAATAAGCATCCTGAAGGTCTAGAGATACCAACCAATCCTGAAGCTGGAGGGCCTGAAGGATCGGAGAAGGGGTTACCATCTTGAACTTGTCTTTCCGGAGGAATTTGTTCAATTCTCTCAAGTCCAAGATGGGTCTCAATCCTCCGTCCTTTTGTACTAGAAAGTAGGGGGAATACCAACCCTTGTTCCTCTCCGCTACAGGTATCGGTTATATGGCTCCTTTCTCTAGCAGGTCTGAAATCTTCTGCATAAGGAGCGGGTCTGGAAACTTCAAAGACTTGTTCCCTGGTGGATGACTCTGAGGGGTTTGTAGGAAAGGGAGGCAGTAACCTTGGGCAACTGTCTCCAATTCCCAAGCATCTGACGTAATAGCCTGCCATTCTGCCAGATGTTAAGTTAACCTGCCCCCTCCTGGTGTCTTGTGAGGGGAGACCTCAGAGGGGTTTAGAAGCGGCTGACGCAGATGTTGAGGGTAAAGTAGCACCTGCTGTTGTGGATTTTGTACCTTTTCCCCGTCCACCACAGGTGAAACGTCTCTGGCCCCTTTGAGTTGGCTGTCTCCTGACTTTTCCGAATGCAGAGTAAAAGCGAAAGGACTTACCCTCCCGGAAGTACCTGTGGGGCGATTTGGAGTTTGTCTGATTGCAGCCCGAACGGATTTTGCTGCTGCTTTGGAAGTTTGCAATTCCTCCAGACTGTCATCCTTCTTTCCAAATAGAGAAGTGCCATCAAAGGGCATATTCAGAAGTCTGACTTGCACATCTGGAGCAAACCCAGACTTCCGCAACCACGCAAATCTGCGGATTGTGGTACCCGCCGCCATGGCCCTGCTGATGCTGTCAGCAGAGTCAATGCCTGTTTGAAAGGACTCACACATTGCATCCTTACCATCCCTGATGATGTTTAAGAATGCTTCCCGTTCTTCCCCTTCTGGTAGACAGTCAGCCGCAGATGAAGCACACTCCCAATGTGTGTGGCTGAATCTTGCTATCGTGCAAGTGGTGTTGATAGATTTCAGTGCCATACTACATGCCTAAAAGACGTTTTTTGACATGGCGTCAAATCTTTTATCATCTCTGTCTTGTGGAATAGTGGGGTATGCCGACTTACTGTTTGATGAAGTCGCTGCCTGCACAACTAAACATTCTGGAGTTGGATGTTTACTTAGGTATTCTGGATCTAAAGCTGATACTCTGTATTTAGCAGAGAGTTTCTTATTTACTGCATGGATAACTTCAGGAGCCTCCCAATTTGCAGATATTTTCCTTTGCAGAGCAGCATGAAAAGGAACAACAGGATCCTCTTGGGGTCATTTATCCAATATATCAGGATGGTCATCTTGCTGATAAGTAGGTGCAGGTGTAGTCCACCCCATAGATTCAATTATTCTGGCCATTAGAGCCCTATAAGGTATCTCAGCATGTTCTCCAGGTTCTGGTCTAGCAGACTCTACTTCGGGAGATGTATCTATACCACTTGCCTCATGTAGAGACTCTTGTAAGTATTTTAACTTATTTTCTTCAGAGATTAATTCCTCTGGAATGGGTACTGTAGTTCTTTGTAGATCAAAAGGTCTATCATTTTCAGATTCCTCCCCTTCTTCATATATGGAAGACAAGGCTCTAAAATAATCAGACCTAGAATAGGGAGTAAAATCCATTTCCAGAGAAGAAGGAGCCAAATTTGTTGTTACTGCCGGAGAAAACCTTGTGGTTGTCGATGTGGACGTTGTAGGCTTCGACAATCCTGTAAAAGGCGTTGAAAACGTCGGAAAATGCCTCGATGAACTCGAGAGCATCGGAATCCAACTCGGCGTCGTCGAGATTGTCGATGGCAATCTCAACGTCATGGTTGGGGATTTCGACACCCCGGGTGCCTGCGACGTAGAGGCAGTCCTAGACTTATCCTATATCGGAGTCGACGGAGTCGAAGACAGCGCTGATGAGGCAGATTTATGCGTCGAAGGTCCCTTCGACAATGGCGTCGATGAAACAGATGTGTGTCGAAGGAATCTTCGACGACGGCGTCGATGACGCAGTCTTATTGCCCTTACTCGAGGGTTCATGACGCTCTCGATTATATTTATTTCCCAGGTTCAACGACTTGCAGCGTTTTGATTTTTCGGGTCTTTCACCCAGGGTATCACTTATAGACGTCTACGAGGGGGTCGAGGCTTTCTCGAAAACACTAAGCATTTTTTTTTACAGAATTCCTCCCACTTAGCCAGAGAGCTGTGTTTCGTGGGGCAGGTGACCCTTTCCGGGGAACTAGAGGAAGAAGACGAGGGAGATCTATGGCGCCTCTTCTTAGAATGCCTCGATCTCGAAGAATAATGGGATCTCGATCGAGAATGTTTCTTTTGACGACGAGGAGACTAATGCCTCGACTCAGCCAAAGAAACTTTTGAAGGGGTAGAAGTTTTAAAAGCCTTACCTCTTTCTAGCTTCCCCTATGCTCCTTCAAGGCTTTTGCCATCATGGACATACAGTCCTCACACTCCCAAAAATGGTGCTCCGCTCCCAGGCACCACAAACAGATCCTGTGAGGATCCGTTAAAGACAATTTGCTTCTCACAGTCGCAACATTTTTTAAAACCGGACCGTGGAGTCGATGGTTCAGATGAAGATGTCATCATGTAAATGTAGTACTTTCGAAGAATAAGAAGATTTTTATGAAGAAAGGAACTGAGGGTTACGTTCCCGAGGCTCACGAAGCGCAGAAAAACAGAACTGAGCAACGGATGCTGCACGGGTCGATTTGTACTCATGATGACGTCGGTGCTCATATGGAGGCTGTCGAGGGACACCGACTCGAGGGACGTCGACGCGCAGCACCCTCTACTGGAAAACATTTCCGAGGCCAGTAAGCTGGAATGGATTATATCAAAGATAACGAATACGTCGGAGGACACAATCCCTTCGAAATGTCTTTTTGGAAGGTCATATGGAAAAAAAGACTACCCTGAGCCCTATGGAGTGGTGGGAATGGGTATTGATGGGTGAGCAAACTGGACTGGTAATTGCTACAATGAAAATGTTGAGTTCGTACTGATAGGGAAGGGCGATGGTGAAGGTGGTTGAAGAAAAAAAAAACAAAAAAAACATTGTTTGGCTTATAGGCATAGATTGTTATTTCAGAAGAGGATGATTAAGTTGTAAATGTTAAAGTTTTTTTTTTATTTAACAAGATCATGTAACATTCATTTGTTCTCGATTTTTTGTTTTTTAAACCAATAAAACCTTTATTTTTTTTTAAATGGCACATTTATAAGCCTTTACAATATTTTGTGACCCCCACTGTAATTTTGTTCCCTCTTGACAAAACAGCTCCACACTTTTTTTTAAATTTGTTTTTGGCGAATATACACCTTTAAAAAACATCAACAAATGATACATATATACAAAAAGATATTACAAAATAGCAATAATACAAACAAAACAACAACAAAACAAAGAATGGAGCAAAAAGCTGCATATTAAAAACAACATCAACAACTTGATAGGATATCATGACATAGTCAGCTCCTGTGCGTACAACTAGTGTATAAACACTGCAAGAATAACTGTTAAGTAACAGAATTGCAAAGGGGAATTAAAACTTGAGAAAACAGCAAATGGGTTAGCAAACCCAATTCCGAGATCAACCTTAATAAAGCTTTATTGCAACAAACATAAGAGGAGATTAAACAGCAGTGTCCTCAAGTTCATTTAGTTTTGATTCAATACATTTAAGTAAACGAACCAGTGAGAGGATAAGCGAATTGTTGCGTCCCCACATGAAACTTAACCAAAGTAGATTGCATGAAAAGGTCAAAGTATCATATGTAGATACACCAAGCAACTGCATTCTTTACGTTAAGCAATAGTTGCAAAATAGAGTAAAATGCTTGAGTGTTTCTGGGGTATAATCAAGACCACAAAAGCGGCAGAAGCCATCAGAAGTATCTGTATTTTTGGGACTCCGTTTTTCCTACGAAAGTTGGCATGGAAGAGATCCAGTTTGAATCTCATGTAGAGACTTCGAGATCTGTGGCAGGGAAAGCATAATAAATAAGGCAAATGCGGCTGATGTTTGTGTCTAAATTTAGCATATTCTTTGTAAAATGAATAATCTGCGATACTGTCAGAGGTCTTGCACCAATCTTTTTGGTAAAGTGTTTTTTTTTTAACTGTGACTGGGCGAAAATAAAGATCTTCAGATTTCATGCCCATTTCATTAAACAAAGACCTCATTAGGTGATCGAATTGGGCTATTGAAGCTTGATATGACTAGGAAAGCAGAACGGCAAAATCCTCATACAATGAGTTAGCAGGTTGATGTAACATTTTGTCATAGATGGTCAGTCTTCTCCAGTGGAACTTGGAGGTTAAGGTAAGGAGAAGAGTCCAAGCTCATGCAGATGGATAGTATTGGGCAGGGACTTGGGAAGACCAAGTACGGTTTTCCAAATCATACCCTGTACCTTATTTAACATTGCAGCAATGTCCAGTAGACATAGATCTAAACCACACAGGATTATAGCTTCCACTTTCATGACACAGAAATCTAGGAGTGGTGTAAGTGAAAAGCTACAATGTCTATGGAATATGAATTTCATTTGGGCTGTAAGATTGTTAGTCTTTGCGTTAACGGACCCAAGCCATGTTTTTAGTGAGTTACTATTTGAGATTTGAGAGATTATAGCCTAGATAGATTAACTCTGTAGAACAGAGAATTGAATTACGATCGATAAACCATTTATACTTACACAATATTCTTTTGTCAGTGAAAATAAGAATATTTGATTTGGAAGAGTTGGTGGATGCATTATTTTGATTACAATAGGAAGTAAACAAATTTAATTTATTCTGTAAGCCATAAGGAGTACGATCAAATAGAATAACGTGATCAGCAAATGCTAGCCAATGTAGGCGCAAGCCTCCTAGCTTTGCAGGAAAGATGTTATAATTTTTCCAAATTTGGTCAACATCAGCAAGATATAGATTAAAAAGAACTGCCGCTAGGTTACATCCTTTCTTAATGCCAATGGTAGTTGGTATTGCATCTGTGAGTGAACCTGTTTCATTTAAGCAAACCTTGTAGTTTGTTTGATTGTGAAGTAGCGCCACACTTTCAAAAAGCATTCAGAATCAGGTATAGAATAAAATTCCAAAATTTCATCTGAAGTGTTTGCGAACATCACAGGACTGTAGCCGACCATCCGGACTGTTCATGGACTTCGGGAATGAAAAACACCTGTGTTTTGGCTTCTTCTTTTTTTTTAACCTTTCTTTATTGGCATGGTGAGAGAACAGACGATCAACACAATGTACAGTATAAAAAGGGTATCAAACACATAAGTGGTAATGCAATACATGGGAAATGCCAGCAAGGACAGATACACAATAGTTCAAAGTTATGTGGCTCAACAATGGGTTTAGTTTACTTCACCAGGAGGGGGGAGGACAGTAGTTCTAAGTCATCCTTGTTATTCAGGTAGGTGCAAAATTCCATCCATACATTCTTGGGTCGAGAGGTCAGCGGGAGGGTATTGATATAGTCCTCCTCACACGCTTGAGTCCAGGTGAGGGCCCCCAACCACATCTCAAACAAAGGGGGGGGGGGGGATCGGCGCTTCCAACATTGTAATATGCATTTTTTGGCTACTATGGTGGCAACATTCAGAAACCTAGACACCTTCCTCAATTCAGGGTTATCCCACAGGCCGAACAGTATAGCTAGGGGTTCTGGAGGGATATGGGACGCTGTAATTTCCGAGAGAGCGTCAATTATGGCTTTCCAGTATGGGCCCAGCGCATCACAGGACCAGAACATATGAGTGTGATCTGCAGCAGGAGACTTACATTTAGGGCAGGTGCGAGCCTGGGTGTGTGCAAACCTATCCAGTCTGTGCGGTGTGTAATATAATCTATTCAGGAGCTTGTATTGTATACACCTATGTCTGGCATTCAGAGAGGTGGTTCGGGTGTGTATGCACATTTTTTCCCACACTGCGTCAGTGATGGGGAGGCCCAGCTCCTCACTCCACGTTTCACGTGCCTTAAGTGGCACGTCCTTAGGGTCGGCCATCAGCAATTTGTACAGTGAGAACACTATCCCTCTAGCTCCAGCGGAGTTGGATATGTAGTGAATCTCAGGCGAGTCTGGGGGCTCATCAGGGTATGAGGGCCACTAGGCGCAGAACACCGCCCTCAACCTGTAATATTGTAGTAGTTCCAACGCAGTACCAAGATGTCCGGGGCGCCACGTCTGCGGAGTGATAAACTTCCCATCAGGGTAAAAGTCGGTCAGGGCCCGGTAGCCCAAGTCGTGCCAGTGTTTCATTAGGAGTTTATCATAGTTTATCATGTGTAGGGCTGAGGCCTGGGAACTGCCAGATGGGCAGCCATTTGTAATATGGGTGATTGCCGGGTTGTGTCTGCAGGATATATTTCCAGGCCCTGATAGTGGCTGCTACAGGGTCGGCCGGGCGGCGGCATGAAATGTATGATGGAGTATGAGAGAGAGGGTGTTGACACCTTAGCTTGCTAGTTTCTCGAGCTTCACATGCGGGGGAGGGTCGGAGAACGTGTACCAGTATGTGGTTGGGCCTGAGCGGCTGTCCAGTATTTAGCGAAGTCGGGGGCAGTGAAACCCCCATTTCCATAGGGAAGAGCCATGTGCTGCCATTTCTTACGAACCGCGCCCGAGTGCCATAAAAATTGGGCACATGCAGTGTGCAGGTTCCTGAAGTATCGCTTTCCAGGCCAGATCGGCACATTAGTGAAGACGTAGAGTAATTTAGGGACCATTATCATTTTGATTAGAGATAGTCTACCCGACAGGGAAAGTGGGAGACTGCGCCATTTCAACAATTGAGCCTCCACAAGCTGCACCGCAGCCACGTAGTTGTCAGCCAACAGTGAAGCTTTAGTAAGGGACGCCTGCACTCCAAGGTATCTGATGCCCCTCGGTGACCATCGGAGGGGGAATTCGCAGGGAGGTTGTTTAGTGGACGGGGTGAGCGGGAAGATTTCAGATTTGGTGTAATTTATGGTAAAGCCTGAGAAAGTGCCAATTTTGGTTATGTCTCTCAATATCGGGTCCAGGTGGGTAGCCGGGTCGCTAATATAGAGAAGCATGTCGTCAGCATATAGTGAAATGATCTCGGGAGTATCGCAAAGACGTATACCTTTGCGCGTGTGTTTGTCCCTAACGTTGTCAGCCATGGGTTCTATAGCGAGCGCAAATCGGGGTATCGGGGAGAACGGACAGCCCTGGCGGGTACCTCTGTGGAGAGCGAAGGGGGCCGAAGCCCTGGAGTTGACTAGGACTCTGGCTACGGGGCTTGTGTCGAGAAGTTTGATGTACGATCTCATGCGTGGACCAATTCCCATTTTGTGGAGCACCGCCCACATATATTGTCATGACACCATAT
The DNA here is from genome assembly GCF_040938575.1 of Ambystoma mexicanum. NCBI lineage: Eukaryota > Metazoa > Chordata > Amphibia > Caudata > Ambystomatidae > Ambystoma > Ambystoma mexicanum. Next base: position 1,219,661,464 of record NC_090931.1, read on the forward strand.
CAAACGCCTTCTGGGCATCGAGAGTGGCTGCCACGGCTTGTGCGTTGGGGTCAATTCTAGACAAAACATTGAACAGGCGACGGATATTGAGGGCGGTGGATCTGCCGGGTACAAAGCCAATCTGGTCAGGATGAACTAAGTGAGGCATAATGGGGAGGAACCTATTGGCAACAATCTTGGCAAATATTTTCGTGTCAGTGTTAATTAGGGAAAGGGGTCTATAGGAGCCACATTCGTCCAGCTGTTTACCCGGCTTGGGTAGCACAGTTATAAGCGCCTCACGCATGGATTGGGGTAGGATGTTTAACTCTAAGGATTCGTTCCACACCACCAGTAGTCTGGGTGCCAGAATGGCTACATCTTCCCGATAAAACTCTGAGGTTAGGCACTCCGGGCCTGGTGCTTTGCCCATAGGGCAGTTCGAGAAGACGGTGGTTATCTCATCAAGGGTGATAGGAGCTTCAAGTAGGTCGCTAGTCGCGCGGGAGAGGAGGGTCATGGGGATTTGATCTGGCAGGGTGTCCGTGTCTTGCAGACTATGTTCTTGCTGGGGGCCATACAGGGTTGTGTAGAACGCGGTGAATGTCCCGAGGATATCTTGGTCGGACCAGCACAGGGTGCCTCCTGTGTCTTTGACACAGTCAATGCGGTTCCTGCCCCCATCAGTGCGGACCGGTCTGGACAATGTCCTACCCAGCCTATCCCCCTCACCATACTTCCTGCCCACTACGGGACGGGCAAAGTACCGAACTTCTCTTAGAGCATGAGACTCGAATGTTTCCAATTCCGCTCTGATCTGTGCCAGTATGGTCGGGGAAGGGGCAGAGGCATACATCCTCTCAAGCTCTTTTAACTTCGCTTTTGATTGCTGCAAGCTATTTCTTATGGCTTTGAGGACCCCAGCCTCCCTAGAGATGCACATCCCCCTGATGAAAACCTTGAATGCCTCCCAGCGTTCTCCATCGGAGGTGTCATGCCTGTTATTGCACTCAAAGAAGGTGTTGATGTCAGCTAGGATATCAGCTTTGAAAACTATGTCTTGGAGGGCCTCCTACTTAAATCTCCAGGAGGAGCGAGGGGGCTGGTCGTGTCCCAGTGTTATACGAAGTGTTACCGGTGAATGGTCCGATAATGTGCGCAGTAATATCTTGGTCTCTGTGACCCTGCCCACCATGCAACTCAATATGAGAAAAAGATTGATCCTGGAGAGGCTATCGTGTGCCGATAAGTAGAATGTGTACTCTCTAGAATGTAGGTTGAGAGCTCTCCATACATCCTTGAGACCAAGTGTGTCCATGTGGGCATGTAACCTATGGGTCGCGCGTGATGGGGCTCTGCGGGCCGTCCCTGATCTGTCCAGGTCTTTATCTAGGATCAGATTCATGTCCCCGCCCCATATGATGGGAATACCAATATATTTCAGAAGCGTGGTGGTGATGGCATCAAAGAAATCAGGGGCATCAAAGTTAGGGGCATATGTGTTCACAAGCAGGCATTCCATATTAGCAAGTGAGCAGTGAAGGATCACATATCTGCCCTCGGGGTCAATGTGGCTGTTACGCAGGGAAAACTGGACTGACTTATGGATTAAAGTTAGGACCCCCCCCCCCTGGACTGGGTGGAGTACTTCGTATAGTATCTATCTATGCGCCATGCAGCTGGGCATAGGCAGTTATCCTGCGGGCCTTAGTGAAATTGCTCAGACCATGGATATTCCATGTCATAATGTTCAGGGCCATGGTGTCACATTAAGGAACATCCCAGTGGTAGTATTCATTAGCTTTCCACCTTTTACATTTGCCGTGTGCACAGTTATGTTGAGTCGAAGTCGTGTATCTCTCAGCCATGTTTTTAACTGTTAACCCAGCCCCAACTTTGCCACCCCCCACCCTCACTGCCCAACCCCAACATGCTGTGCAGACCTCCCACCCCAGAACACAAAAGTCGCCCTTTGGGCCTGCTCCAACCGGGAAATAAAGGTCAGAGGACCAGATGCAACGTGGATAGGACCACATCCCAGCCCAACAGGGGCCAGTCATTAAAAGGAACAAAATGAAATTGAAAGCAAACATTGCAACTGCAACGGGGAGCGCTGGTGCCGTGCGGCCGGCATCTGGAACTTGGTGCGGGGCAGCATATGCTGTCCCGAATTTGTTGCTGCGGTAAACAGGTATCACAAACAGCCTCTGAGACCAGAGAGTGCACTCTGGTTGGTTGACATCGCAGGAAAGAGTAGGACACAGGGATAGCTCCGAGAACCAAGTGGGGGCGAAGGCGGAGTAAACAGTTTAGGAGCTAGCCCGTGGCCCACATACATATGATAAGAGGGCGCAGTTGCTGAGTGGACACAGTGAGGTTGCCATCAACACATCATCATAAGGCACGGATCAGTGGACACTTTATAACATCGTGGGCTATGCCGCTTATGGCGCGTGGTCGCCTCGCGGCCCAGGAAGAGGTATATGTAGCTCACTGAACTTCACCGCTTTGTCTGGGACAGTGAAAAAAAAGATTTTTCCATCGTGAGTGATCTTTAGGCGTGCCGGGAACAAGATGGCATAGGGGACGTTGCGCTCCCTGAGCAGCTTTTTGACGCCTAAGAATTGGCGCCTCTCCTGCTACACCGCCAGCGAGAAGTCCGGGAAGATTCTGATGGTGTGGGCCTCAAATCGCAGGTCTCCCTTTTCCCGTGACAGACGAAGGATGAGATCTCTGTCGCGGTAGTTGAGTATCTTGGCGACAATGGGTCTGGGAATGTTGCCGGGTCTGGGGCGCGGCGATAGGGCCCGGTGAGCCCGCTCAACTGTGAAATATGGTGAGGGGGCAGGGTTATCCAGCAGGTCTTTAAGTAGTTTCTCCACTGCGTCTTCCATCTGCCCCTTGGAGCGCGTTAATACCATCTTCGTTCACCGAGATTCTATTTTCGGCCTCGGTGATCGTCGATCCCGCCTGGTCTACTCAAGTTTTTAGCGAGGCAACATTAGCATGAATGTCATCCAGTTTTTCGTGGAAGGAGGTGAAGTTTTTAGCCAAAGACTCCATTAGTAGGGTGAGGTCAGGTGCTCCGACCACTTGGTGAGGGGTCAAGTCTGGCTCGTCCTGAGGCAATGACACGCGGGCTGGCTCATCTCGAGGGACCGCTTTAGCGTACTTGTCCACCGTGCCCCCTTGGGCACCTGTCTTGGGTCTGCTAGGCATTGTTGCTGTAGTGGTCCCGGGTGCAGAGAGGGCACGCTTATGAGTAGGATGAAGAAATGGGGAAGGCAGGGACGGACAGGACCAACCGTAGTGTCGTTTGTGCCGGCAGGCGCCACAAGGCAGATGGGGGACCACCGCAGATAGCAGAGAGTTACTGGCGGAGCAGCAAAGCTGTGATGGCTGGTGTGCGCGGCTTCCACATGTGTTCAGGTTGCACGGGGGGCCAGCGGGGTCTGTCTCAGGGGGGCCCGTACGGAGACGGTGATAATGCCAGCGGGAAAGTGGGGTCGTTGGCGCCTCAGGAGGGAGAAGTCCAGGCGTAGCGCAGGCTCATATGGAGGATGTGTGGAAATGAAGCGATCACAGGGCACGGCCTGGTTTAGGGATGTCAAATCGATGCCCCAACATTAGCGGCCCGCCCAGGCCCCCCAGGGCTGGCTGCAACGGGGTTATGATGGAGTGTGAAATGCAGGGCATGCGGCGGGACGTCGCATAGTGCATTGGGTAGAGGGGCAGGGCGCTAACAGTACGGTAACAATGCAGGGGGTCCGAGGTGCAAGGGCCCCTCTCTGCCGCTCGCAGGGGCCAGGCGCCGAGGGCCACAGATGGGATACTGTCAGGTGCAGCAGGGGGATCTCGGATCCGTTCAGGAGTCCTCGGGGACCTGGTCGATGCAAAGGGAACGGTCGCGGCCCGGAGAGAGGCTCGGGCGCAGGTGGGACACTTCCTTATGGCAGTTCTGGCGCCAAGCAGGGCCTCGCCACCCACGCACACCAGCCCCCGCTCACCTGGTCCGCCGCGGCCACGGGACAAAGAAATCCTCCATCTTGTCGGCGCCGGGGGAGGCCGTGAAGATCGCCGGCACAGCTGCAAGCTGTCACATCGCCGCCCGCCAACAGAGGGCCCGGCCGGCGACTCGCCGCAAGTCGCAGCGTCCGCAGCGGGTCTCTCCGGCGGCCGCAGCAACTCCTCAGAGCGGCGGGAAACAGGGGGCCACCGCCGCAGCAGCGGGGGATCCAGGACTCAGGCAAGCCGCCGGGGCCGGGTGGAATGCGAGGCCCAACTCCAACAGGGGCGCCAACCAGGTCCCGGGAGGACCGATCAAGGCCAAAATTGCACAAAATGTCCAGTGCAGTGGCGAAAGCAGCACGGCCAGCCGATGGTCCTTCACAACGTCAGGGACCGCAGATGTGAGCAGATGAACGCCGAGACCGCACGGAGCTGGAAGGCTAGGCAGCCATCTTGGGCTGCTCCACAGCGCCACACTCGTGTTTTGGCTTCTTATGGCCATATCCCATCCTCATCACCCCTCACCACCCCAGAGAGTGTTTGATAAGTTTGACAAGTGCAATCTTGTGTTTTTTTAATATGTTTGTGGATGTCCACAAACCCAACATGGCGGGCGTTTCCAAAAATCTGATGCACTTCATGCTTTTCACTATCCAATCAGTGGGTGCATCCGATGACCGGACTGAACAGGGAAGTGAGTCTGCAGACCGAACCCAGATATCACTCATTTCTTTTTATCTACTTTTGGGCCGTTTTAAAAAAAAAACTACTGGACGGATCTACACCAAATGTACAAAGCACGCTTTCGGGACCAAGCAGCCACTCCAGCTGAAAATTTAGTGAAAATCCATCCAGCGGTTTGGGGAAGCAAAGTTATAAGCCGCCCGAAAAAGCGCTCTTGCTAAGAGTTGAGCAACTTAACCATAACTACAGGGCCGCTACCGCAGGCCCTGTAATGAGAGTGGGAGAGAGTGAGTGGGTGAGAGAGGGAGCGAGAGAGAGAACAGACATATGGAGGGTAGGCGTTGGGAGTGAGAGAAACAGGACCGGCCTGCTAATAGCCACTGGTAGCAATGCAGGTTTGCAGGTTGTTTTGCCTTGTATAAGGGTGCAGAATTACAAGTCTGACACAGAGGTGGCATATTGGTTGGCATAGTAAAAGTAAAGCATATCTTGCCCTGTTTACTAGGAGGGGTTACCCTACCTCAACAATAATACTAAGGACCCAGTCAGGATATCTGTAAAGTAAAAAGTCCACCGGCCTGTGTCTAAGCCTATTTCCGTCCCTTACACTTCTAAAGTAACTAAAGAAAACTAGGTGTCTCATTAATCCAGAAGGAGGTCCATCTCTCTGGATATAAACTCCAAGGCTCAGTTCTGGTGAAAGCTCAGTTCTTGCAAAAGAATATTTAGTTTCAATGTTCACTTCTTGAATGTTCAATCCAACGTAAAGAAAAGACAGTTCCCCTATCTTCTGAAGGGAAACTCATCCTTGGTCCATACTTCAGCTCATTAACAAAACACAGTTCTCCCAATCTCCCAGAGAAATCCTCTTCCTCTGTCTGTGAAACAAAATATATACAGTTCCCCAATCTTCTGGAGGGAACCTCTTCCACTGTCTGTGAAACAGAAAATGCAGTTTCCTAATCGATCATCAGGCCTAGCTCACTAACCTGCCAGACCTGACCGTAGACTTTAACAAATGACCCAATATTGTAATCACCAGTGGGGTATCAAGTCTGGTTCACTATCCTGCCAGACTTGATTACGTAATTATGAGTTCCAGAACTTTTTTTCCTCTGATTTACAGATCCTTTTATACTTTCTCAGGGTCTCCCCGACTTCTTCTGTGCTCCAGCCTACTGGGTATAGGTATCTTCACAGTGATGTGGGTCTTTGCCCCTTAAATCCTTCACCGATTGGCTTTGCTTGTTTCCATGTCGGTAGCAGGCCCTGAGGTATACTGGCAGAGCTTCCCCACTTTCATATGTGTCCCAGGACCTGTTCTTCTGCTTCTGTGGGATCCCTGTCCCTGCTTCACCTTTTATCCCCTGGGACAGACCTGGTTTTCTCTCCTGTGAGGTATTACATTGTACAATTCGTCTGATGCCTTTCTGTAATTAACCAAGTTTGCATCCACTTGTATAGTACCTCAGTTAGCCCTTTTTGCTTTCCGGTATGTTGTGATGTGGTTCACAACGTTTGTATCAAATTCTAAAATTCCTCTGTCATCCCCTTTTGTTTCTCGGGATAATTTTACGTGATTTACAAATTGTGTATCAATTTGTATAATTCCCCTGTCATCCCTTTTTTTTTATTTCAATTTTATTGGTTTTGTAAAAGTTCGACAGACAATTACATACAAATTCCAACATTGAGTCGAAAGAAAAAGATTGTTCATAGCAAGTAACATTTTCATATCGAGCGTATAAAGTCTCTTGGAATCAAATAATTAACCAATAACGTCAACAAAACCCACTTTCTTTACCCCGCCCCCCTGCCCCCTTCACATGTTACCGTCCGGGGATTGAAAACAAATTTAAACATTACCAAAGAACCGCTAATATACTCATGACATAAGGCAAGTGTGCACAGCATAACACATGACCCTGGCATGACAGGCTCCAACAGCAATTGAATAAAATGACACAAAATTCGGCAGTGTTTTGCACACATTCTTCTCACGTGACATATGTAGCACGAAATTCTGACCATGCGTTCTCAACATTGGTACGATCTCCATCTCCAAGGCAGCAGTCAGGTTTTCCATTCTGTAAATACTCAGAGCAACACCCAGCCACTCAGTCTTGCTAGGGAGTGTGGCTCTTTTCCATACCATGGTTAGACAGGCTTGTGCGGCCATCAACAGACCTAACACCATTTTGGGTGCTTTCTTGATCGTGTCCTCCGTTTCAATCAAGCCGAACAAAATCAGCAGTGGTTGTTTCTCTCTTTCGACATCATCTAGGTCCCTAATCCAGCTAAGAACCTCTGACCAATAGGCTTGGACCACTACAAATCCCCACCACATATGCCAATAATCAGCCCGCTTCCCGCAGACCCTCCAGCAGTATGGGCTTACTCCTTGATACATTTTGGCAAGCCTGGTTGGGTCATATTGCCATCTATACATTAACTTGATAGCATGTAGCTTATACTGACATGATATAGATGATTTCGCCGTCTGTCTGCATATTTGAAGCCATAAATTCTGTGAAATGTGCCTATCCATATCCGATTCCCATCTGCCTTTAAGTGTCAGGGAGGGTGTAATGTCGACCTCAATCAATGCCAGGTACATTGCACTTATCAGACCTCTGGAGCCCTTGTATGTGTCAAGAATTCTCTCGAATGGGGTAAGGTCCCTCTGCAATTGTTCTTTCCATATCGGCCTTGTCAATACCCCCTTGAGTCTCAGGTACAGGAAAACCGAGAGCAGGCCTATGCCAAGCGCCTCCTGAAGCTCCTGAATGGTTATAAAAGAGCCATTTCTCCATAGTTGACCTGCCCTTTCTAGGCCCGCCTGGTACCAGGTCTCAAAGTTTCCTGGTTCCGGGATTGCATCTCGGATCCCCGGGGACCATATATGACCCAGGGGAGAGGGCCATGTCGTAACTCCAACCATTTTCTTGCCTTGTTTCCATTTTGCCCATATTGTACCTATAATGGGATGAGATTTGATGCCATTACGTAATTGGGACCCAGGCACCCATAGCCATTCCAAAATAAAGGGACGGAGGTGATAGTTATCCAGGGCTATCCACTGTGGCTCCGACTGTTGCCTGACATGAGGAAGGAGGACCCGGAGTTGGGCCGCCCTATAGTATGTTTCGATGTCCGGTAGCCCTACCCCTGCATTATCTTTTCGAAGCTGGAGCAAGGACCTCGGAATTCTAGGCTTTTGGCCGTGCCACAAGAAGGCTAGTAGCAATTTTCTCGTGTTCATGAAGTATTCTGGGGGCATTTGGATGGGAAGCATTTGGAACAAATATAGTATTTTAGGGAGGATCACCATTTTCATGGCATTTAAACGGCCCAGCCTAGAGATGGTGTGCTTGGACCATCTTTGAATATCTTTTTGAAGGGCAAGTGACAGTGGTGGGAAATTGGCTTCATGTAGGGATCCTAGGTCCCGAGTAACATTAATATCCAAGTATTGGAGCGTGGTGAGACTGACTTTTACTCCTAGGGGGGCAAAGCGTTCGACCTCAGAGTCTCTACTTTTGTCAATTGGGAGGAAGACAGATTTTGCAGTCTTAATTTTGAGGCCGACCAACTGACCATATTCTTCTATTATTTCGAGCGCGGCCGGGACCGAATCCAAGGGATCAGTTAAGTGTAATAAGATATCATCGGCATATAGACCCAGTTCGTATTCTCGATCACATACTGCGATACCTTTGACTCTGCTATAGTGTCTCAATTTTTGAGCTAGCGGTTCAAGGGACATTACAAATAATATCGCTGACAGTGGGCAGCCCTGCCTCGTTCCCCTTTCCAGTGGAAACCATCGTGAATGACCTCCATTCACCACTACTGACGTTGTGGGGGAGGTGTACAGCGCTTTGATGGCGCAGCAGAGTTTTGGCCCTAACCCGTTCGAGACCAATACCTGTTCCAGAAATTCCCATGACACCCTATCAAAGGCCTTCTCGGCATCCAACGACAAAAGTGATGGGTCTCCTTCCATACCATGTGCCTCGTGGAGTAAGTGAAGTGTTTTTCTCATAGTGTCCGTGCCCTGTCTCCCAAGAACAAAGCCAACTTGGTCAGAATGTATTAACCTAGGGAGGTGCGTTTCATGCCGCAATGACCCTGGCATAAATCTTAGCATCGATATTGAGGAGAGACATGGGACGATAGGAGCTACAGTATTTAGGATCTCTACCCTCCTTCGGAATGACTGCAAGGAGGGCCTGAGAGAAGGATGGAGGAGCGTGACCTGTGTCGAAGATGTGGTTGAACAGGGATGCAAGAAAGGGGGCAATGAGAGTGGAGAATGTCTTGTAGAAACCGGGCGTGAATCCATCATCTCCTGGGGCTTTACCTGTCTTCAAGCGCTTTATGGCTTCTACAACTTCCTCCTCTGTGACTGACATGTCTAGGGAATCGGCCTCCGTGCGTGTGAGTGAGGGGATCTGCACCTCCTTGAGGTACATGTCTATGCTTCCCACGGGAGGAGGGGGGTACTAACATATAGATCTTCATAAAAGAAGGAACAAGTTACTTACCTGTAACTGTTGTTCTCCAGCATGGGTCTGGCATGGATTCACATGCTCATGAATATTCCCCGTCGTCAGGCTGGGAATCCTCGGTAAAGAAAAAACCAGTATCAGTTTCGTTTCTGATCTGTCTTTCGTAGTAATAACCAATCACTGGTCTCTGCGTCATACTGACCACAGCCAATGACTGCCCTCTACCTAAGCACCGCCTCTGGCAGCCATCTTCAGATTTGGAAGCACGTGAAGTGGCAGTATGACCAAGTGAAGAGCCGCAGAGGGGTAGGCGGGAGGGTTCGCATGTGAATCCATGCCAGACCCATGCTGGAGAACAACAGTTACAGGTAAGTAACTTGTTCCTTCTCCAGCATGGGGTCTGGCATGGATTCACATGCTCATGAATAAAGAATACATAGCAGTACACACATGCACAACCACGGGAGGTGGCAAAGGCTCAACATTAAGCATCACATCAACTCAACATTAAGCATTTTACCTCCTCACCAGGCTCACCTCAGGCGAACAGGTTGCGCAGCACTGCTTGGCCGACCCTGGACTCCTCCCTGGAATCCCGGTCGACGCAGTAGAATTTCGTGAAGGTGTGCGTCGACCTCCACGTAGCAGCCCTGCATATGTCCAGCAGGGGCACACCAGATAGGAACGCCGTGGTAGCTGCGATCGCTCTGGTGGAATGGGCTCTCGGACGGCCAGGCAGCGGTCGGTTTGCCAACCGGTGACAGCACATGATACAGCCGGAGAGCCATCTGGAGATGGAAGCCTTCGAGAGAGCCTTCCCCTGATTGACAGGTCCAAAGTTCACAAAGAGTTGTGACGTCTTCCGAAAACCCTTCGTGCGGTCCACGTAGAACTTCAGCGCTCTAGCTACATCCAGCGAGTGCAAAGTCCTCTCAGCCGGCGACGAAGGCGACGGGAAGAACACAGGTAACACCAAGGGTTCGTTGAGATGGAAGTCCGACGGTACCTTGGGCATGAAGGAGGGGTGCGTCCTGAGCACTACCCTCGTGTCGTGGAAAGTCAAGTACGGGGCCTTGCAGGAAAGGGCCTGGATCTCTCCCACTCGTCGTGCGGAGGTGATGGCCACAAGAAAAGCTGTTTTCCACGATAGAAACTTCAACGGGGCCGAGTGCAGAGGCTCGAACGGAGGTCCCATGAGCTTGGTCAGCACCACGTTGAGCTCCCACGCCGGGGCCGGAGCCTTCACCGGCGGGAACGATCTGAACAGTCCCTTCATGAACTCTTTCACCAGACGATGAGACCACAAGGACGTCCGGCCCGTGGTTCTGGTGTATCGGGAGATCGCAGCAAGATGAATCTTGATGGACGCATGTGCCAGACCAGCTTTGGCCAGCGTCAGCAGGTACGGCAGTACTTGGGGAGCCGTAATCCGTAGAGGGTTAATCTTCTGTGCGTGGCACCAGACAGAGAACCTCTTCCATTTGTGTCCGTAGCATTTAAGAGTCGAGGACGCCCTGGCCTTTGCAAGAACCTCTCTGCAATCGGCCGGTATGTCGTATCCTCCAAACTCTAGTGCTGCAGGAGCCAGGCCTGCAAGTTCAGCGACTTCGGGTCGTGGTGGAGGATGGCGCCTCCTTCCCTGGAGAGTAGATCCGCGTCCGCCGGCAGCTTGATCGGCGGGGACGCTGACAAGTCCAGAAGGTCCGGGAACCATATCTGCCTCGGCCACGCAGGTGCGACGAGGATCATCCTGCACCGTGACCTCTTGAGCTGGTTGACGAGCCGGATTAGCAGAGGCAAGGGAGGGAACGCGTAGAGGAACAGGCCCTCCCAGGGGAACGAGAAAGCATCGCCCATGCTCCTCGTCTGGGGAAACCTGCTGGCGAACCTCCGGCACTTGGTGTTCGTCGCCGTCGCGAACAGGTCGATCTGGGGTGTGCCCCACCGTCGGAAGAGGCGATCCACTAGATCCTGCCGTAGTTCGCACTCGTGGCACGAGCGCAGCTCCCTGCTGAGTGAGTCGGCGATGGTGTTTTTTATCCCTGCCAGATGAAACGGCACCAGAAAAATCCCTTGGGCGACGGCCCAATGCCACAGGTCCTGCGCCTCCTTGGACAGCGCTGGGGACCTGGTTCCGCCCTGTTTCCTGATGTAAAACATGGTGGTGGTGTTGTCGGTGAAGATCCTCACCACCTTGCCCTTGAGGGACGGAAGGAAGGACCTGAGGGCCCAAAACACTGCACGGAGCTCCAGGACGTTGATATGTAGGGACTTCTCCGTCGGGAGCCAGAGTCCCCTTGCGTGCAGATTTTCGGTGTGCGCTCCCCACCCTTCCAGGGAGGCATCCGTGGTCACAGTCTCCTGGTGGGCTGGGGTCTGGAAGTCCATGCCCGCCGTCAGATGCGCGCGGGTGCCCCACCACCGTATCGCTCGTCGGAAACTCTCGTCGAGCTTGATCCTTTCCTCGAAGCTGCCCGTCGTCTGGATCCAGCGCGCATCCAGGAATTCTTGCAACGGGCGCATCCGGAGCCTGCACATGGGAATGAGGTAGATGCAGGAAGACATCATCCCGAGGAGGGACTTGATGGACCTCACTTTGGCCGCGTCGGCCACCAACATCCGTTGCACCTTGCCCAAGATGGTCCTGGTCCTCTCCTCCGACGGGGAGGCCAGAAGGGACACTGTGTCGAGCCTCGCTCCCAGAAACAGTGCGACTTGCGCGGGCACCAGGTGGGATTTGGCGTAGTTCACGGAGAATCCCAGGTCCGTGAGGAGTTGGACGGTCCTTGCCGTGTGGACCACGGCGAGCTCCCTCGTCTTGGCGCGGATGAGCCAGTCGTCCAGGTAGGGGTAGACGTGGATCCCCTCGCGGCGCAGCTGCGCCGCCACCGGTGCAAGGCACTTGGTGAATACCCTGGGTGCCGACCGTAGTCCGAAGGGAAGGGCTTTGAACTGGTAATGACGCCCTTGGACCACGAATCTGAGGAATTTGCGGTGCCCCTTTAGGATGGGAATGTGGAAGTAGGCATCCTCCAAATCCAACGACGATAGGAAGTCTCCTTCCTCCAGCTGACCCAGGACGTGCTGGAGGGTGACCATCCGGAACTTCTGCGCCTTGATGAACTTGTTCAGACGTCGCAGGTCCAGGATGGGGCGCCATCCTCCCGTCTTCTTCTTCACGAGGAAGTATCTCGAGTAGACTCCGGAGCCCCGAAGCCTCTTTGGGACGAGTTCGATGGCGCCCTTTCTGAGCATCGCCTTTACCTCCAGGAGAAGTTGAGGGACGTGAAGTTCTTTCCTGGCCACGGGGGGGACGCGCGGGCACCTTCTTTGAAACTCGAGCGCATGGCCCCGGGCCAGGGCGTCCAGCACCCAACGGTCGGTGGAGATGGACTCCCACACGCTGACGAAGCCCGCCAGCCGGCCTCCCACCGGGGTGCTTCGGTGGGGGCCCGACCCCACGGCCGGTTCAATCCTGCTTGGACGCGGCCTTGCCGCCTTGACCTCCTTGGCGACGACGGCGGGGTCCGCTAGACTTGCCTCGTCCTCTGTAGGCCTCTTGCGACGACGAGCGGGCCGCTTGACGGTAGGAAGCGAAACCGCCGCCGGAACCTTTGGAGGCGCCCTTGCCTCCGCCGCTCCGAAAGGGCGTCCGTCGTTGCAGGACTCCAAGGGCCCGGGCCGTCTCAGTATCCGCCTTGATGGCCTGAAGGGAATCGTCCACTGTCTTCCCAAACAGGTTGTTCCCGTCGAAGGGCATGTCCAGGACTCTGGTCTGGACGTCCTGCCGGAAGTCCGTAGCTTTGAGCCATCCACGACGTCGAAGGCAAACACTGTTGCCCAGCTGGCGGAATCCAGTGTCGGCGATGTCCGTCGCCACGGTGATGGCGTGGTCCGAGGCCACCTCACCTTCCTGCAGGATCTCAAGGGCCTCCGCCCTCTTGTCGTCCGGCAGAAAATCCAGCAGGGGAGCCATCTTGTACCAGAGCTCCCTGTCGTAGCGGGCCACGATAGCCAAGGCGTTGGCCGCTTTAATCGTCGTCGCTGCCGACGAGATGACTCTACGCCCCATAGTATCCAATTTCTTTCCCTCGCCGTCCGGCGGGGAAGTCGATGTGGAGGCCGCACCCCCCCCCGCTTTCTTCCTGGCTGCCGCGGAGACGACGGAGTCCGGGGTAGGCTGCGCCCGGAGGCATAGGGGGGCCGTGTCCGGGACCCGGTACTTTTTCTCGTACCGGTCTCTTCTAGCTGGCGTCGTGGAAGGGTTCTTGAGGAGGGAAAGGCCCTCATCCCAAATGTCGTCCAACAGAGGCACTGCGAGGACCGTCTTCCTCTTGGCCTCGCGCCGCTGATAAAGGAAGCCTTCCTTTTTCTTCTCCTCAGGGCAGAGTTGGAAAAGCTCGGAAGCCCTGGAGATCATGGAGTGGAAAGATCCGATCTCGTCGGGCGGAGAGGCCCTGGTGGGAGGCGACGACGGAAAATCCTCGTCGTATGCCTCGTCGTCCGTACCCGTCGCTGCCGTGTCAGTCCCCGTATCATCCCCTCGGGTGGACGGGGAGGAGGGCTGGAAGGGGCGCGACGGTTGAAAAGGAGGTGGTGGATGGATCCTTCTTTTCTTGGTAGGGGGAACACCAGAAGGTCCCGGTTCTGGATCCCCCGACGGGAGAGGTTCCTCCGTCGGTAACGGTAGCCTCGTCCTTATCTCGGAGCATAAGGACTGTATGGCCAACAAAATGGCCGCCGAGTTGTCTTGCGGCGCTGGCAGAGGGGAATCCGACGGGCGAGCAGGGGCCCCGTCGGTATCCTCGACGATGTCGTCGTCGTCACCTGCGTCGGGGTCCATTCCGACGGGCTGGCCTTCTTCCACGCCTAGGCCGTGGCTTAAGACCTCGATCAGCTCCTCTTCTGAGGTTGAGGCCGACTCTACGACGACGCCCTGCCCCCCCTTCTTCTTCCCCACGGAGGGTTTCACGGGGGTCCTATCGATGGGCACAAAGGAAGACTCCCTCCGAGGAGGCAGGGAGATTCTGGGCCCTGAGGTCGCCACCACTGGTGTAGCCACCACAGGCTGAGCCAGGGCCGCCGCGACCGTTTCGATAGAGGGCTTGGTCGGATGGATCAAGGCCTTCACCACCTTAGGTGCGCTCACCGCCTTATCCTTGAGGGAGGGGGCACTGCCACGCTCCTCCTCTGCCTTAGAGCTCGACCGGGGCCTCTCCAGGAGCTTCGCCGGGTGCTCGGCCTTCCTCTTACCCGACCCAGAGCGTTGGCTCGTGGTTGATGGTGCCGGGGAGGGTGCGCCCTGCCTGGCGCCCGTAGAGCCCGACCGTTCGGCGCTCCCGGTGCCAGCGGACTCGCGGTGCTTGGCCTTATGTTGGGCCCCCGTCGCCGGGGCGCCCTCAAAGGTCTTAGAAGACCGCTCGGATTTCTTCTTCTTCTCGCCAGACGGGCTCTTACCCTCCAGCCAGTTGGCGAGACGTTGATGGCGGTCCTTCATGGTCCGTTCCGACATGTTGCCGCAAAACGCACAGTCCTTCTCCACGTGCGTCTTGTCCTCATGAAGGCAGTAAAGGCAGAAAGAGTGTTCGTCCTCCTTGAAGACGTTCTGCAGCTGGCATCCAGGGCAGACCCTGAACAGCTTTCCGGGCGTCGAGCTTCCCTTCTCCTGGGCCATCTCCGAGACAGGGCCTGAGAAGCTTCTGGAGTCCTCCGAAGTGTAGCTCGACGAAATCTTCACCCTTGAGGGGCACAGATGAATCCGACACGGGTCCCCGTTGATCGGATGTAGGATCGGTGGAGCTTGAGGCTCTTTTGACCGAAAGAATCGAAGTTTTTTGTAAAAAGCGCGAAAAAATAGCACTAACGCTCGAGAGCAATAGCACGAGGATCCCAACACATGAACGTGCGGTAAAAATCTGAAGATGGCTGCCAGAGGCGGTGCTTAGGTAGAGGGCAGTCATTGGCTGTGGTCAGTATGACGCAGAGACCAGTGATTGGTTATTACTACGAAAGACAGATCAGAAACGAAACTGATACTGGTTTTTTCTTTACCGAGGATTCCCAGCCTGACAACGGGGAATATTCATGAGCATGTGAATCCATGCCAGACCCCATGCTGGAGAAGGCAAATGCTTCTTGTACGTCCTCGGGGGAAGTCACAGTCATGTCCATGAGGGTGCCGTCCATCCTTTCGATAGGTTCAACCCATCTCTCCGCCTTCTGTGGACGGAGACGAGCCGCCAAGAGGGCATCTACCTTGTCGCCCTTCTCATAATATTTTTATTTGAGGTATTGTAGGGTCTGGGCAGTTTTCGCCTGCGATAAGTATTTTCAACTCCTCTCTGAGTAGTTTAGCTTCTGCAATATACTTGGGTCTTTCAGATGGGGAGGACTGTGCCAGGCTCTGGGCCTTACAGAGCCTTTCCCTAATGCCCTTCTCTATCAAGGCACGTTCTCAGTTTTTTTGGGCCCCTTCCCTTATAAGCACCCCCCTCCAAGTTGCCTTGGCTGCCTCCCATACGGATGTCTTCCCTACTTCCCATGTGTCATTAGAAGCGAAGAACTGTTCGATCTCGGTTTCCAAAGCTTCCTTGAAGACCGAGTCAGCCCATAAGGAGTCATTACATCTCCATTTGGTATTCCGGGGGGCCAGGTCGTTCCAAAGTATACCCACCATAACCATATCATGATCCGTCCAAGCAGAGGCGTATATAGTTGCCGCTTGCAATGTGCGCAAGAGGCCATCTGAGAGGAAGATGTAGTCGATACGCGTGAGCGTGTCGTGGGGAGAGAGTGCAAGGTGAAGCCTCTGTCCGTCGGGTGCAAATGGCGCCAACTGTCCACGAGACCATAAAGATCGAGGGTTAGTTTAATGTCCATCTCGTTCCGCGTGTTGGGTGGATCTGCCACGTCAGCTTTAGTTTGTCTATCCCTTGAACTGTCCATCCACGTGTTAAAATCCCCACCGAGAACTGTGTGTCCCCTGGCCATGCCGAAAACCTTCTCACTGATTTTGTGGAGGAACCTATTTTGCCCTTGGTTAGGCACATAAAGCGTAGCAAGGGTGACTGTTGTGCCCCGTATGTTTCCCCGACTATGAGAGCCCTCCCCTCCCTGTCCATCCATGTCTCAAGAATTGTCATCCAGAGGCCTTTGCGGATTAGGATCCCCACTCCCGCTTTTTTCGAGATACGTGAGCTCCAGAAGGAGGGTCCGATCTCCCGTGCTGGGATCACTCTCTCCTCACCCTTTCGATATCGCGTTTCTTGGAGGAATAGAATATCTATATTTGATCTCCTAAATCCCTGGCAACCATGGATCTCTTTGTGGGGGAGTTCAAACCCTCGACATTGAGTGTGCAAATGCGTAACGTGTCCTTATAGAGTGTAGGTGCCATCTTGAGCTTTGGGTAAGTGTATAAGCAGCCAGTTCGTCTGCTTCATGGCCTGTGTCATGTTTGATATTGCAGTGTGTGGTTCGTATTCCTCAGAATGGGTCTCAGTTAGTCCTTCGGAGAACAAAAACTGACCCGTCCAGTACGTATAATGTCCCTTTATGTATCCAGATTGTGTTTTCGTGCCCATCAGGTCTGTGTTGTGACAAAGTATGTGTTTCCCGCCCGCCCCACCCTCCCCTTCCCCTCCTACGTTCCGCTCCAGACCCATCCGGGTTAACATCACCCAGTCGGTCTCGGACCACCAGTGGAGACCGCGAAACAAGCGGTCCTATCTTATTATAGACATCAATAACAGTGAGCCCGCAACCATTTGCTCGTAACTTATCAACAAACCGAAAACAAGAACTCCGACCCCCCAAAGGCATCATTCCAGCATAAGTGTTACCTCGTATTTCTTTCTGGGCATCCTAAACATACATGGTCAAGTTCAACACATTGGAGTCTAAAGGTGCGACCAAAGAATCGGGCACATCATTGGTGTATGTTATACATGAACCTTTCAGTCTGACGCACCCTTATCGCTTCTCTCTGCCTCGGGCAGCGCCCTATCGACCAGCTTCAACCGGATCCCTCACCACAGAATTTGTTGGCCCCCAGCGGCCTAGCATGCCAGTCTGGTGGCCAGATTAGTGGTCCATGTCCTGTGAATTGTTCATTCTCTGAAATTTCCTGGAGCCTTGGACCTGTCTGCACTGCGGGCCCTTAGTGTGCCATTCACCTTCCTCCCTCCTCTACTCTCCGTGGGAGGGGCCCTACTCCTGGGTACCCAACATGTCAGATATGCAGTCTGCAATGTTCTTTTCCGAAACCAGTTTCACTGTTGAACTCTCCCACTCAAAGGTGAGTGAGAACGGATAACCCCACTGATACCTGGTGCCTTTATCCTTCAGCATTTTCGTAATCGGGGAGCATTTCTTCCTCATTGCGAGCGTGAGCGATGATAGGTCTTGGTAAAGCGAGATGGTAGCATCGCCGAGAGTAAGCAACGAAGCGTGTCTGGCTTTATCTAAAATCCTGGCTCTGTCCGCATAGTTGTGAAACCCAGCCAGGACCGAACGCGGACCTCCTGGCCTGCCTCCGGCTCTGTGGATGCGATCAAGTTTGGGTTCATCCACTGTCTAATCCTTAAAAAGGAGCTTCAGAATGGCGTACAGGGTCTGTTTCAGGCCTGAATCAGATTCTCCTTCCTTTTCGGGGATGCCGAAGACACTTATGTTATTACGGTGTTCCCTGTTTTCAAGATCGTCAACCTTCAGGCGCAATGCCTCTTCCTTGTGTTCTACTTCCGCAATGCTGTGGTCCATTTGGGCTTCCAACGTATTCAAGGAGGTTTGATTGTGTTCGACCTGCTCCAGCCTGTCCTCCATTTTGTCCATTCTCTGTGTAATTTTGTCGATTGTGCTACCTATGTCTGCCCTCATGCTTCGCATCTCCGCGAGTAGATCAGCGACATCCGCCTTGGTTGCCGCGGCCTCAGTCCCAACAGTCGACATCTTAAGGTCAATGGGGGACTTCAGAGTTTCGTGGGTTGGTGTGAACTTATATTTTGCCAATCTGTCCTTATGGTTCATGGGCGGCAGGACTCGGTCGATGAAGTGGGTAGGTCTCAACAATGCACGAGAGGTCAGCCCCGCCAGAGTGGGTGCTTGAAAGATATGAGCTTATGTGCGAAAGCAGGATGTCGTGTGAGGATCCAATATCCAATGTTCTCGTTCGCTCGGTGTATCGACCTTCAATTCGGGTCTCGGGCGGTCCCCCAAGGAGAGGAGTCCACGCACAGCCTCTTCAGGCCACCCTCATGCGCGCGTCCTAGCCCAGGCCCAATGCTCAGTGTACTTTGTTTCGGTAAGCCTCAGGGTTCGAGTGGGGGGCCCCGAGGACGGCACACGCCCTGAAAAACAGGGGCCCAACCCTCAGCCCTTTGCTGCCTGGAGAAACCTGCCCAGGGCCTCCCACTGTATCTCCGGTACTCAGAGCACTGCGGTTCTTTCCACCTATGCCACCGGGGGTGGAGGGCGGATCACAACGGGCACCTCAACACCCCAGGCCTCACTCACCAATCGATTCATCAGCCAAGTTGGAATCCAGAAGGGGGCTCGGCGCAAACGGCGAGCAACAGGAGCGGATCAAGCAAGCGGGGTGAAGCCGCATCACCGTAGGACAGGGGCCAGATCCAACGCCGCATGGGATCCGGCGACCAGACGGCCCTCATCCAGGCCTCAAATTCACGAACCTGGAGGCCGCGGGACAGCTGGATGGGCCTGCGGGAGGAGATATGCGTGTACTTTAGAGTGGGCCCCAGCAGCGATGTGGATTGGAGCGCTCTCCCCGGTGCCGCGCGTATCACCGCTCAACGTATGGAAGAGGCACGCAAGCCCCTCCAGCCTTCGTGCTGCGTGTGGCGCAGGGGGAGTTTTCTCCGCGAAAAAGGCTCCGTTTTGCTTCGGGTTGTCTCCGGGTGGTGATTGGAAACTTCCGATGCTGGTTTTCATCGATGAAGTAGCAGATGGGGGTCTTGTGGTGGGGGCTCAACCCTCTTTTCAGGACCCTTGCGCGGAGCATACATGGAGAGCGATACCATTCGTGCGCCCCCTGGTGGCCAGTCCCCCGGTCATCCCTTTTGCCTCTCGGGATGTATTTTTGTGATTTACAAAGTCTGTATCAAATTGTACAATTCCTCTGTAATCCCTACTTGCTGCTCGGGATGTATTTACGAGATTTACAAAGTTTGTATCAAATTGTATAATTCCTCCGTTGTCCCCTTTTGCTCTTCGGGATTCACTTATGTGCCTCTTCAATTCAATTAGCAACCTCAGTTCCCCAATAACAGGTCCAACGCTGTCCATACCCTTGGGAAGTCGCAGTGCGGTCTCCAGTTGCTTCTGGAGCAGAGCTTCCACGTTGCTGCCGTGTTCAGCATTCTGTCTCTTGTTGCTACGCAGCTTCAGGGTCTCCCTCACATCTCTGGTTGCACGCATTCTTATCCATTTCCCCGACACTGAGGACTCTTTTCTGGTGGCAAAGCCTTACTCACCCGAGTGTACAGGACTGCTCTGATGAATTGGAGCTTCTGCGTTGGTGCTACGTGGGACTAATAGAAATTTAGAGAGAAGCTCAAATCGTAAAGCAGAGAGCAAGTTTTCTTGAGCTTAGCAGATACCTGCTTCAGAGACCTTCCTTGGATCAGCCAGTTGTCCAGTTATGGTATCGATCTCCTGAGGTGCGCCACCAGCACTTATATCAGCTTGGTGAAAACCCTGGGCATGAGGTTAAGCCAAAGGGGAGCACCTTGAATTGATAGTGAGTGTCCTTGATGACAAATCTCAGGAACCACCTGTGCCTCTGATGGATTGAAAAATGAAAATAAGCATCTCGAAGGTCCAGCAACACCGACCAGTCCTGAAGTTGTAGAACCTGGAGGATTTCTCCCAACGCCACCATCCTGAAGTTGTCTTTCCCCAGGAACTTGTTCAGGGCCCTGAGGCCCAGAATAGGACTGAGTCCTCCCCCTTTCTTGGGTACCAGAATATAGCAAGAGTACCAGCCCGATCCTCTCTGCTCAGGTGGCACCTCTTCTACTGCCTCCTTAAACAATAGGGCTCTCGGTTCCTCCTGGAACTCCTGTTCTAGTTGTTGGCAGCGAGGTGGTGGCACATTTGGCAAGCTGCAAGGCCCAGGTGTTGGAGGGAATCACCTTCATACCTGTCCCAAATCTCCCTCCAACCAGAGAAACATGTGGGGAGAATTCAATGAGGTTTATTGAGCGCTGCTGCCCCTGCTACTGCAGTCTGCTAGCACATAGAGAGAACCAGAGCTTGGGATACCATGAGCTGAGGTAGGGGTAGATGTGAATCCCCCCTCTCCTGAGGTGCGCTGCCACCACTACCATTAACTTGGTGAAGACCCTCGGGGAGGTGGTCAGCCCAAATGGCAGAACTCAAAACTTATAGTACGAGTCGCCAACTACGAACCTCAGGTATTTTCTGTGCTTGAGATGGAAATAAGCATCCTGGAGGTCCAATGACACCAACCAATCCTGAAGTTGAAGGGCCTGAAGGATCTGAGAAAGAGTGACTATCTTGAACTTGTCCTTCCTGAGGAGCTTGTTCAAGCCTCTTAAGTCCAAGATGGGTCTCAGTCCTCTGTCCTTTTGGGGAATCAAAGAATAGAAATATGGGGAGTACCATGCCTTGTTCCTCTCTGCTACAGGTACTGGTTCTATAGCACCTTTCTCCAGCAGAGTTAAGACTTCCTGCTGTAGGAGCGGGTCTGGAAACTTCAAAGAGTGTCTCCCTGGTGTATTGCTTTGAGGTTGCGTTACAAAAGGAAGGCAGTAACCTTGGGCTATTATTTCTAGAGCCCAAACATCTGAAGTAATGGCTCGCCATTCTTGCAGATACTGTGACAGCCTGCCTCCCACAGGTGTCTTGTGATGCAAGTCCTCAAAGTGGTTTTGTGGCGGTTGCTGCGGTAAAGAGGCTGTAGCTGGAGCTGGCTTTGCACGTTTTCCTCATGCACCACGAGTGGCTTTTTTCTGGCCTCTTTGACTGGCCATTCCTCTCGCCTTTCCATATGAGGAGTATTAACGATAGGATTGTACCCTCCAAGATTGTCCTGATGCACGAAAAGGCTGAGGTTGCCTAATAGCAGCTCGTAAAAATTTTGCATCCGCTTTTGAGGTCTGCAACCTCTCAAGGCTCTCGTCAGCCTTGTTGCCAAAAAGGTGAGACCCGTCAAAGGGCATGTTCAAAAGACTGTTTTGCACATCTGGTGCGAAACCCGACTTTCACAACCACGCAAATCTGTGCATTACAGTGCTAGTGGCCATGGAGCTGCTCACACTTACTGCAGTGTCCAATCCAGACAGCATGGCCTCCTTTCCATCTCTATCAATGGTTAGGGATATTTCCCTTTCTTCCCCCCTTCTGGTATGTGCTCCGGCGCCATTGCAATGCACTCCCACAGAGTGTACGAAAATGTTGCCAAGGCACATGTGGAGTTGGCCGATTTTAACACCATACTCCCAGCTTAAAAAACCTTGCGCGCCCAACATCCACACGCTTGTCGTCCCTATCCGGAGGGATGGAAGGGTACGCCACCTTTTTTGAAGCTGTGGCTGCCTGGACCACCAGACTCTCAGAAGTAGGGGGTTTGGACAGATAGCCAGGGTCGCTACTGGAAGGGCGGTATTTTGAAGTGAGGGACTTATTCACTGGAGGAACTGAGTCCGGGGTCTCCCAATTTTTGGCCACCCAATTTTGTAAGGCTACATGGAAGGGTAAAATCGTATATTCGGTGGGACCATGAACCAATATATCAGTCAGATAATCCTGGATGAACTGAGTTGGTGGTGAAGTGTCAATTCGACTTGCATTATGCAAGGTTTCCACCAGATCTCTCATTCTGCTTTCCTCAAAAATCAGGCATTCTGGGACATTTGGGGTGCCATACTCTAGGCCAAAAGGAACATCCTCCTCCTCAGACCTCTCTTGTTCTTCAAAAAGTTAAGGATTTAAAATATTCTTCCCTTGGTAGAGGTTTATACATTTTTTCGGGAGGAGGTGTAGCAGTAGAGACTAAAGGCTTTACAGTCTTTGCAGCTTTTTCTTTTGCTGCTATTTTGACAGTTTCTGGTTGAATTGGACCCTTTGAAACATTCGGCGCCGAGGGCTTTGGGGTCGACATTGACAAGGGCGTCGATGGTGCCGATGAAATAGTAGTCGTCGACGGATCTGGCTTCGAGGGCGTCGAGGCGCTCTACGAAGGCTCGCCCTAACGGCGTTGGTGACCTCGAGCGGTCGACTCGAGCAATCTTTTTCGCTCGGGGTCCAGGAGGGTTCCCGATCTTTTCTCCTTCGATCACCTGGGCTCGAGGGGGCACGAGTGTCAGAACGGTAACGCTACCGGCTGGCTTCCGAGGAAGGAGCAGACCGAGTCTTAGCCTTTTCAAAAACCTCCATCATTTTAATTCTAAATGCTTCCCATTCTTCGGAGGAAGAATGTTTTGTGGGGCATTTAATTCTCTTGGGGGATTTGTCCGATGACGACGTGGAAGGGGACCGCTGGCGTCTTTTTTTTGGACTTTTCCCTCTAAGACGAAGGGTGGTGTGAACCACTTTAGGACCTAGATGCTTTCGACTTTTGCGTGGAGGAGATTTCTCCTCACGGGACCTCGACTCGACGCTTGAGGCTTTTTGACCTACCTGCAGTTTTCCCTTCCTCTCTCGTAAGGCCTTCCCTTCATGGCCTGAAACTTCGTACATGCCTCCATGTCGAGGCCTTCACCGAGGCACCACAGACGTTCTCGGTGCGGATCCGTGATGGACATTTTGGAACCGCAGGATGTACACTTTTTGAACCCCGAACGCGGGTTAGTCGGGATCGATGACGAGGACATCTCGAATATCGCTTCACAATAACTGCGTCCCAGAACTACTCGAGGCACGCCCAGTCTCCGAAGCAACATGTACTGTGGAAAAACAGGACTGAGGCCAAAGGGCGCCGTGCGGGCTACTTGTATACCAAATGACATCACCCTCGACGGAGGCCTTCGAGGGACTTCGACTCGACGACATCGACGCACAGCGTCCTCTGCCGAGAGAAAAAATGTATGAAGTAGCTAAAGCTGGATAGAATACATCTAATATGAGGAATACATTGGAGGACACAATCCATTCGAAATGTTGTTTCTGCTAACCACCAGCAGCCAGTCCTGTGAAAAATGTTTTTGGAAATATGGCTCTGATTTAATTTTTGCTGCGGATGAGCTGAATTTTCTTTTAAATATTCATTTATCCACTGTTTGACACCAGCAACAACACATACTGCTAGCAGTCTTGTTAATCTAACCTCAGCCTACCCACTTTCACTTCACAAAAAGGATGTACAGGATAGAGTCCATCATCCATAAGGATTTACCCACATCTTTTGGGTCAGCTCTGGGTAAAACAATACAGAACATATAGTGGACCTGTTCAGATGGTTTTTCAGAATGAACCCACGGGTTGGCATTCCGAGAGGCCAAACTATTATGGTGAACAGGAAAAGGCACTGATGTCTAGCCAAACCAAGCCAAGGTAGAGTAGCAGAGCGGTAAAGCTATGGCTACAATCAGACACACACAACACTCCAATAATTCCAGTAAGAAGAGTACAAAAATAAGCAATGAAAACTTCAGCTAAGTATTATCACAATACTATCATATATATTTATATATTCCCCATTGTGGGTTCTGATAACAGAAAACCAACCCTTCACCTTTCGCAACAGTTATGCAATAGCTAGTAAAGTTAAGAGCAACACTAAAAATAACTGTGTGGTAAAGCAAGTGAGAATAAAAACAGTAATTTAGAACCAGTCGGAGACGGGTAAATAAATTAGAGAACACACTCAAGGAAAAATCTTGGACAAGGTCCCCAAGTCTTTAATACGTCCAGCGTTGCTATGAACTGGTGCCTAATGTTCAAAAGTCACAAGTGCCACAATAAAGCCCTTGCAGGACAAGGCTGCGGTGTTGAGTGACGTAACTGTGCAGGAGACCAATGCTACGTAGCACGACGATACGTAGCACACTTCGCTATGTCCACGCTTCTGCGAATATAAGAACCGAGGCACGGACTCTCTGCGGCAAAGCCCTCGCAGGACAAGGCTGCGGTGTTGAGTGACGCAGGTGTTTGGTGTCAAAGGGGATGTGGTGTAGACAGTGAGTGCGGACGACTCACCCTCCTGTCTGCGGCCGCCAGGTAAGAAGTTGCGGGGAGAGTTTAGCTTGCTTCACTCCTCGTAACCCCACTGACCGGTGTCCCTTCTCACTCTTGCAGTGGCGATGTTTTCCTCCGTGACCTGTCCTCTGCCCTCCCGCACATGCCCCTATGCACCCTTGCAAGCCCTGATCGCATGCGCTTACTCGCATCCTAGGCCAGGTGTGCTCCCTCATCTTAGGCTATATGCGTTCCCTTGAAATCCTTGATTGTGTGCTCTCCCTCACACCCAGGGCCGCGTGCGTTGCCTCGGAATCCTTGATTGCATTCGCTCACTCGTGACCTTAGTCTGCATGCATTCCCTCGCAATCCTTGATTGCGTGTGCTACCTCGCATCCTGGGCAGCGTGCGATCCCTCGCAATCCTCGATTGCGTGCACTCCCTCACAACTCTATGCCTTCTTCTCGACTCAGCCGTGCGACCTCTGCATGCCCTGCGGGCCCTCTGCTTCCCCTTCCTAACCCCCTTCACCTGACCTATTGAGTACTTCTGTGATTTTGCTCTCCATGGTGGTTGCATTTTTTTTCCTCTAGATTCCCTTGGTAGTTTGTTCTGCCTTTGTGTTGTTTTACTATCCATGGTTGCTTGCTTACATTGTACTGCCTGCATCCTTGCTGTTCATTGTTTCTTCTAGGTCCCCTGGTTGATTGTTCTGTTTTTGGCATTTTTGTTTCTCCTGGTTGTTTGCTTACATTTTAGTGCCGTCATCCCTGCTGTGTCCATTTTTTACTAGGGTTCATTGGCAACTGACTTGTCTATATATTGCGTCTGAGTTTCGGTCATTGTTCTGTCCTCTGTGTGCCCCTCCTGCTTCTGTGTCCACCCACGTGCTAGTGTTCCCCCACCTGCTGGCTGCCCACTAGCTCACCCCGCCTCTACTCTCCAACCCCCTTCCCCCCCACTCTGCACCCTCTATGGTGCTCTCTGTCTCTCCTATCTTCTCTACTTCTCTAACTGCTTTTCTATATACTATCCTATCCTTCTCACTAAGTCTAGTAGGAAGAAGTTCGAAAGGGATATCCTGGTCTCCAACGCAGGCCTCCTTATCGCAGATACCTACACCAGTGCTTCCTTCAGACAGGCCCTTACCGACATCCTCTGTTGTTCCCTCTTCACGCCTATGGACCCCCATATGGTCTCTGTTCTCTCTCCTTTTTCATTTTCACCCATTAATGGTGGCACCCGATCGGAGGCACTCCTGGCCCCCTTCCACTCCGCCAAGATAATCATTAATGTTTACCTAAACTGAAAAGTCTTGGTCCAAGGCCCTAAGGCCAACCTCCTCTTTTTTAATGGATGCTTCCCGCACCTTATCAACTTCCTTTCTTCTCCCGCTGTCCCTTCTTTCCCCTCTCTGGCTCCTCTGCCTCCATCATCTGCCACCAATACAGCTGCCCCTGCTGCTTCTCCGGCCACCCTGTTGCCTCCTTCCTCCGCCACCCCTGTGGCACCCACTTCCTCCTCCTTGGCTACCTTTCCCTCTCCTCCTTCCTCCTCTGCCCATCCTAGGGCGCCTTCAACACTTCCTCAGGGCGTACCTCTGACCTGTACTCCTCCGCTGAACTCCCTCAAAGGGTTCAACCTGCTCCACATTGCCACACAACTCTCGCTCAGCTGTCAAACACTCCTCTGACATCTGCAGTCTCCTAGAAGAACTCAATCTGGATATTCTTGGTCTGACCGAGAGGTGGTTAACGGCCAGCTCTGTCACGAGCTTTGACACTCTCCTTCCTGATATCTACAAGATCCTCTCCGTGCCCAGGACCAACCGTCCTGGTGGGGTTGTAGCCTTTATCTTCCTGGAGTGGATCCCTGCTCCTATCATTCCTATGCAGGACTACTCCTCCTTTGAATGCCTGGTCTGCAGGCGCTCTCTCCTGGCCTTTCTCTCACTGTGGCCACTATCAATCGGGTGCCCGCCAGGTAGCCTCCTTTGTCTCTGAGTGGGCGGATTTCTCCTCCTCCCTCCCCGCCTCTACCTCACAACTTCTCCTCCTCAGAGACCTTAACATCCACTTGGATGCTTGTCCTTCTGCAGGACTCTTTCACAACCTCTGCAACTCTCTCTCTCTCTCTATTCTTTCCTCTGGCCAATCTTACTCTGCAGGGCACACCCTTGATGTTCTAATCTCCTCAGACCTCCCCCTCTCACCACTCCTCTCTGCTAGAGCGATCCCTTTCTCCTTTCTTCCCATCTCTCTCTCGCTCTACCCCGAGGCCAAGCCGACTCTAGCACAGCCACCTACCTCCTCGGTCATTCGATCCATGAAGCATGTGTCAGTGGAGGCTTTTGAAGCTACTTTCTCTCTTCCTTCTGCACCTTTGGCTGACACAGCCCTTTGCAACCTTCATCTCTCTATCTCCGACATGCTTGATGTACTTGCCCCTGTCATGAGGATCCGCTTGAAGCCCGAATACAAAAGCAACTCCTAGTACGACTCCGACCTCGTCACCCTTAAACGCAAGTGCAGGGTGGCGGAATGGAAGTGGAGGGCAACAGGTGCACCTTCTGACAAACCTGCCTGCCGTCTGCTCCAAAGGCATTACAGACTCTGTCCTCAGCAAGAATAGTGCTCATATCAAAGCCCGCGTCTCTGCGGCATCTAACAACTCGGCCGAACTCTTTAAAATATGCAAGGAGCGGGCCAATCCTGCTGCAGTCTCTACCTCTCCTGTTCCCTCCCAGGCCCTCTATAGGGCCTTGGCTTCTCATTTCATCACTAAAGCTCAGGACATCCTGTCCACCCTCTCTTCCTCTTCTTCCTCCTCATCCACTCCTGGCATTCTTGTGGCCACATCTCCTCCTACCTTCTCTTCCTTTCCCTTGTTCAACTCTGACAAGTCCGATCTATGAAAGTCTGGTCAGAACAGGTACTTCCCTGTTCTTCCACAACCATCAAGGACACCTCGACACCCTTG
This sequence comes from Ambystoma mexicanum, assembly GCF_040938575.1. Classification (NCBI taxonomy): domain Eukaryota; kingdom Metazoa; phylum Chordata; class Amphibia; order Caudata; family Ambystomatidae; genus Ambystoma; species Ambystoma mexicanum. Next base: position 1,219,688,781 of record NC_090931.1, read on the forward strand.
TTCCGCCCATGGCCGATTTCAGCAATCACTCTTTTGCCACTGGAACCTTCCCCTCCCCCGAAGCACTGCTTTGAGCACCCCCCTCTTAAAGAAGCCCTCTGCTGATCATTTCTCTCTGGCTAATTATCGCCCGATCTCTATCACTCCTTTCCTGGACAAACTCTTGGAAAAGCTCATCATCTCGCAGGTTAACCTTCACACTGAATCTGTTGGTTGTCTCCATGACCATCAGTCTGGCTTCAGAGCGGCCAGAAGCACAGAAACTGCTCTCCTGAACATCCGTGAAGACCTGCTTTCCAACCTTGCTTCTAACCTTCCTTCTGTCCTCATTCTCCTCAATCTTTCTTTGGCTTTCAACGCTATCAACCATGCCATCCTGCTCAAGCGCATCCGTGATAACCTGGGTATCACTAATCAGGTCCTGGCCTGGCTGACCTTTCCCACTGACTGACCCTCTCAGGTCCAACTGGGATCCTTCCTCTCTTCTATCTCTCTCTGTACCTGTGGTGTTCCCCAGCAGTTGAACATCTCTGCCTGGCTGTTCAACCAATACCTGGCACCTCTTGCCCACCGCATCGCAGCTCTCTGCTCCAACTTTCAGTGTTATGCTGATGACACCCAGCTCTCTTTCCGGCCTTCCTCGGCCGCCTCTACTTCTTCTCACATTCGTGACTGTCTGTCTGTCTGCAATTCAGGAGTGGTGTGCCGCCAATGATCTCTGCCTTAATGCCAGTAAGAGAGAGATCCTCCTCATCGAAAAAACCAGCTCTCTACTTTCTCTCCATGTCTCTGGCCGCCCACTCTGGGTCCTCTTCCTGCTCCTACCTGTGAAGCTAAGAACCTTGGAGTCATCTTCGACTCCACCCTCTCCTTCTCTCCTCACATCTCTAACATCTCCAAAAAGTCAAACCCTCAGCTGCACCTCCTCAGAGGTATTCCTCCTTTCCTCACTTTCCCCCAGAAACTCACTGCGTCCAGAACACTTGTCCTCTCAAGGCTGGACTACTGCAACAGCCTCTTTTTAAATCTTCCTGCCTCTATTCTCCGTCCTCTACAACCTATCCAGAACAGGACTGCAAGACTTGGCCAGTGGCGGCAAGGATCAAGTTCAAGGCCCTCTGCATTATCCACAAGGCTTTCTGGGGCCTGGGACTGCACTTCCTCCAACTCTCTATTCCAAAGTATCTCCCATCTCGTGCTCTCCGCTCATCCACCTCCAACTCTCTGAGGGTCAATCGCTTTTCCAAACAGAGTTGGGGGCAGATCTCTTTCTTCGGATGGGTCCTCCCTCTGGAACAGCCTCCCTGACTCTCTCAAACTTGAGAAGAACCGTCTCTGGTTCAGAAAGCAACTCAAGACCATCCACTTTGCTTCCGTTTTCTCTCTTCCTCTTACCTGCTGATGACCCGTCTGTTCCACGCACTGGTCACCTGGCCACCCTCTGAACGTGGGCCCAGGTCCCACCCTGTCCAATTGCACCTTGCACTGCCTCTTGGCTGCCCCAGCACTTGTGGTCTGTATCTGTAACACTTATGAGCCATCCACTGGGTGCACTTTCTGATTACCTGCACTTCTCCACCCCATCCCTTTTGCACTTCTCCCTTTCCCCTTCTCTGAGCTTGCGCTATATGAATGACACAAGGCCTAGTAACATTGTTGTTTTGTCCTCCCTCCGTTTCCCTCTCCTTGTCTTGCTAACCTAGTTTTACTTGTGTACAGGCATGTTGATTCTTATCTCCCCTCTGTCCTCATCCTTCTTGATCTCTCCTCTGCTTTTGGCACGGTCAACCATGCTATCCTGCTCAACCGGCTCTGTGATAACCTGGGTATCACTGATCAGGCTCTGGCCTGGCTAACCTCTTTCCTCTCTGACCGACCCTCCCAGGCCCAACTTGCGGTGTTCCCCAGGGGCCTAACCTCTCTCCCTGGCTGTTCAACCAATACTTGCCACCTCACGCCCACCGCATCGCTATACTCTGCTCTAATTTCCAATGATATGCGGACAACACCCAGCTTGTTTTTAGGCTCCGCTCTGCCGCCTCCTCTCCTTCTCTCATCCCTGACTGTCTGCAGTCCAAGCAAAGAGTTGGAGGCAGATCTCTCTCTTCAGCTGGTACCTCCCTCTGGAACAACCTCCCTGCATCTCTGAAACTTGAGCAGAACCATCCAAGGTTCCAGAAGCTGCTCAAAACATTCTTCTTTGCTTCTGCCTTCTCTCTTCCTCTTCCCTGCTGATCTCCTGTCTGTCACTGCACTTGTTACCTGGCTACCCGCAGAACATCTGGCCCAGGTCCCTGCCCCCCAGTTGTACACCTGCACTGCCACCTGGCAACACTGCACTTTGAGGCTGTATCTGTTACCTTGTAGTCCCCTTACCTGCACTTTCCAATTACCTACTGCCTGCACTTACACCTTGCACTGCAACTTGCGGTTCACACTTCTTTTTCATTGCTTTTTTTGTGTTTTGTCAATCATATGTCCTGCACTTCTCTTTCTCCCCTTCCCCTGGCACTAATCCCCTTTTTCCGCTCCATGCACTTGCGCAATCTCAATGTCACTGGGCCTAGTAAGATCATTATCTTGTTCCCCTTTGTTCCCTTCCCATGCCTTGTTGCGCCTTGAAACACGTGTGTATTGGCGCGCTATACAGAAAATACATCATATATACTTTGCAAGCGGGGGGGGTACAAATTGCGAACAAGAGTTGACAAAGGTTGAGAGTAAAAGTTCCAGAAGATTAATTAAAAGGTAAATAAAGTTAAAGGGGGTGTATTCTTGACCAGATTAATATCCGCGGCCACTAACCCATCGTGGACACATTGCAATTGTAACCACAAAGTTACAACAGAAAAAGTTATAAGGATACAAAGTATCTTTACCACTTTAAGGTGGGGCTGGGGTATTATATGGTCTCGAGAAAGAGGTTTCTATGGATCTCTGGAGAACTTGGGCCATTATGTCCTGACCAAAGCCACGCAGTATCAAAGTGCAGAGCTTTTTTGGACTGTACATCTTTTACAGGTATTGTACTAGAAATTTCTCGCAATTGGCCAGCCAATAATCAAAACTTTGAAAGGAAACAAACCATTGCTGTGGGTGAAAAAACACCAGAAATGCCTTTCGTTTACTGAAATCAAGGTTTGCGGCAGCTGTAATATAACAACATCCTGGTACCATGATTTTTTTTTCCGTGTAAACAGATGCAGAGTTCGCCCTAGTTGAGGAATTAAAAAAAGCTGACAAGGAAGCAGAGCACCCTTTGGCCTACTTGTCCAGGAAACGCACTGAGTATGATGTACTCGGTTATCGAAAAAAGGTCAAAAAATCAAACCAGCCTTTCTAGAGTGTTGACATCTAGTACTATGAGCCACCCATGAGCTGGACATCAGGAGAGATCAGCGAAATGTATCAGTGTTGCAACATCTGGAATGCAGAAATAGCCGAAAGGCAGTACAACCCCTGAATTACATACATTTCTGGATCACAAAACCTGCTAGTGGATGATGTGTCCAGAGTACGCTATGATGAAGAATCATGCCAACTGAGTTCTAAAGAGTAGAACATTCTCACTCTGTCATACAATCATCGGAAACGTCTTACTTCTTAGCCAAGGTGCGCCAGGTGAGGACTACGTCCCATAATCTTTTACGCCTTGAGAACTACAATCCAAGGGGCTGGCAGTAAAGAGCAAGATTATTTTTATCTCCAGGATTGCTTGCTGTTTCCAACAGAACAAATGCAACAAACGGTTTTACATTTATGCCATAAGAGCCTCATAGCAGGGCAATGAGGGGTCTATTTCACAAAGAAATTCATTGAACAATACTTTTTTGTCTAGTGAGGTGTTATGTTTCTACTTGCTCAGTGTATGTTTAGTCTAAATCACCCTGTCGTCCATCGTATGGGAAGCTGCAACAAAATGCTAATCCCAAAGGACTATAGTTGTCTACTGAATATATAGTAGAGGACTTTCCCTCCAATGGATATACATCCATAATGGCGACAGTGGATTGTTACACCAAGAAAACAAATTTCTTCCTTAACAAAGCTACCCACAGCCAGTTAGATGGCTCATGTGTTTTTTCAGATGTCTTTCGTCGGCACAGATTTCCCACCAAGAATTCTGACAGTGGCTCACAAGTACCACCTACCTTTTGGACACACCAACTCAACATTTTCAAAAATGAAAGTCTCAGGCTTTTATCTGCAAACCAACAGCCAAACAGAACTCCTTTAAAAAATCCTTGAAACAATGCCTTTGCCGTTTTCCCTCTGCGGCACAAGAAAATTGGGCAACATTAATGGTCAAGGGAGAGATCTCTTCCAACAACTCTTATCGGGCCACCATCAAGGTCAGTCCCTCTTTGTGTATCTCTGGGTACCATCGGTTCGCATTCCCTTTGACCATGGGTTGGACAATCCCCTGTACCACCCAGTGCATTGCCAAGTAAGGGTAGGATGTAAAGATGGGCATTATTGTAAATAGGGGTTAGAGGGGAGGTACTCTGGTGTGAGGTAGTGGGATAGGTTGGCGGCCTGCCTGAGGCTGTCTAACAGGGTTGGATCACCCAGAGAGGGCATCCTCTGGCCTCACACTCCAATTTGCATTCATTGAAATGTATAACACGTTTTCGCCAAAGCACCTTTACACACAAAAGGACGGTACAAATTCAAAAAAGCAAAATTGACAAAGCACATCATCTGTTTATGAGGAAGACCATGAGGAGAAAGGTCTTTCAAGCTAGTATGGAAAATATGAAAAGTAGAATAAGAGCAAATAGTGAGAGGAAGAGTGTTCCAATGAAGAGAAGCAAGAAGAGAAAAGGAGCGAAAGCGAGAAGAAGCACAAGCGGATTTAGGAACAGCAAGACAATAGGTAGATTGAGAGTGTACAACTTGTGAAGGGGAATAGAAAGAAAAAAAGAGAAGCAAGATAAAGTGGAGAGAGACTATGAAGACATTTAAAAATGAAAGAAAGTGAAACAGAAGACAGGATTCAAAGGATAGAATAGAGGCAGCAAGGCTTGAGGAAGAAATAGAAGAACAATACGATAGACCTAAGAGTAAATGGATACAATAACTATAAATAGAATGTAGAAGGGTAAGATGAGATGCAGGGAGACCAATCAGGAGATAGGAACACTAGTCAATACGGGAAATAATTAAGACAGAAGAACAAGTTACTTCTTACCTTGTAACGTTCTTTCGACGGGATGTTCCTCCGACGTATTCCTCATCTTAGATATATATCCTTCCAGCTCTGCTGGCCTCGGAAAATTTTTTCTCCAGAGGGCGCTGCACGTCGACGTCCCTCGAGTCGATGTCCTTCGACAGCCGCCGTATCGATGCTCGACGTCATCCTGCCTATAAAGGCCGCGCGCAGCGTCCGTTGCTCAGTTCCGTTTTGTAGCCCACAGTATTACTGTCTGGACTAGACTAATCACCCTGAAGGAGCGTAAGCTGCAACAACAAGGGAAGTAGAACTGCGGGGATGGATGGGAGGGTCGATGAGGAATACGTCGGAGGAACATCCCGTCGAAAGAACGTTACAAGGTAAGAAGTAACTTGTTCTTCGAAGGGATTGTGTCCTCCGACGTATTCCTCATCTTAGATAGGCTCCCATAGCAGTATTCTATATTCGGAGGAGGGAGTACTGACTTCACGCTGTCTTCTATTGATGAATAGAATGCAGTACAGCCCTTCCAAACCTAGTCTCTTGACTAGAGGAGGAATCCAGATTGTAAAAACGTGTAAAGGTATGGACAGACGACCATGTAGCGGCCGCACATATGTCTTTAATCGGCACGCCTCTTTTGAGGGCCGATGAAGCTGCAATACCTCTGGTCGAATGAGCCCTAAGGTTTTGAGGGGGCTCTTTCCCTGCCAGTTTATAACATTCCAGAATGGCTAGAATGATCCATCTGGAAATGGTCTGCTTAGTTATTGGTAACCCCAGCTTGTGACCTGCGTAACCTACAAACAGCTGGTCTGCCTGTCTTATCCTGGCTAGTCTACTAATGTAAAAACTTAAAACCCTCCTAGGGTCTAGTCTGTGTAACCTCTCTTCCTCTTTCCCCGGGTGAGGAGGAGGATAGAAAGATGGTAGGGTAATCTTCTGAGAGATATGGAATTCAGAAACTACCTTTGGGAGGAAATTAGGCTTCACTTGCAGGACAACTTTGTCTTTGTGAAAGATTGTATGAGGGGGTTTACAAGAAAGAGCTTGTAATTCGCTCACCCTTCTAGCAGATGTAAGTGCTATTAATAAAACAGTTTTAAGGGTAAGGAATCTTAACGAACAAGAATGGAGAGGTTCGAAAGGTGTACCCATCAGGAAAGTTAGTACTAAGTTTAAATCCCATAGGGGAACTTGGAATGGTCTTGGGGGATAAACATTGGTTAACCCCTTTAGAAACTGTATTACCAAGGGTAATTTGAAATAGGATGGTTCTTCCGCAGTACGCTTAAAGATAGATAGCGCTGCGAGATAGCCCTTAATGGTGCCAACTTGAAGGCCTGAATTTGCCAAATATAGTAGGAAGGACAAAACCATTGGTGTACCACATGAAAATGAGTCGATATTCTGTTCTCTACACCAGCTGCAAAATCTGTTCCAACGGCAGCGGTATAAAGACTTTGTTGCTGGCCTCCTTGCCGAAAGCAACACCTCCATAACATCATCAGGGAGGTCCCAATCCTTGTACCTCAGCCGTTCAGAAGCCAAGCGTGAAGGTTGAGGGTTTTGATGTCTGGATGGAGAACCTGACCTCCCTTCTGTGAGAGTAGGTTCTCTCTGAGAGGAAGTCGAATTGGAGGGCAGATGGACAAGTCTAGAAGGTCCGGGTACCACGTTCTCCTGGCCCAATCCGGGGCAATTAGGATCATGGCTCGCCGGAATCTTCTCAACCTCCTGATCATTTGAGGAATGACAGGGACCGGTGGGAACGCGTACAGAAGCGGAAACTCCCAGTCCACTATGAACGCGTCTCCCAGAGCTCCTCTCGGAGGAAATTCCCTTGAGCAGAACAGGTCGCATTTCCTGTTTAGGCTGGTGGCGAACAGATCTACCTGAGGGGCTCCCCAAAGGGCGAAGATCTCTTGAAGGACTTCCTGAGCTAGCTCCCACTCGTGGGAGACTGTGTTCTGCCTGCTCAGAGCGTCCGCTGTCAAGTTCTTCTCTCCGGCTAGGTGAACTGCCGAAAGAGAGATTCCTTCTTGGATTGCCCAAAACCAGAGCTGCATCGCCTCTCTGCACAGGGGTAGTGATCCTACGCCTCCTCTTTTGTTGAGGTAATGCATGGCCACCGTGTTGTCCGTCATTATCAGGACGTTCTTCCCTTGTACAGCTGGCAGGAAAGCCTTCAACGCAAGTGTGATGGCTCTCAGCTCTAACAGGTTGATGTGTAGTCTGGACTCCGATGGAGACCAACGACCGCTGATGGTCAAGTCGTTGGCATGGGCTCCCCACCCCGTGAGTGAGGCATCCGTGACTACTGTTATCTCCGGCCAGGGTTGCCAAAACTGTTCTCCTTTCAGAATGTTCTCCTGACAGGCCCACCACTGAAGGTCTCGAGCCACCCTGCCGGGAACCTGAAGAAGATCTGTCATTCTCCCTGAGAATTGTGACCACTGAGTCCTCAGTGCCCACTGGAGGGATCTCATTCTCAGGCGAGCCTCTGGCACAAGGAAAATGCAGGATGCCATGAGGCCTAGCAACCTCAAAAAGTCGAAGGCTGGGAGACGTTGGGCATGTTGGAACTTGGTAACCATCTGTAGAATATCTTGAGCCCTCACCTCTGGTGGCGAGGCTTTTCCCAGGGAAGTATCCAGGATCGCTCCTATGAACTGGAGTCTCTGCAATGGTATCATTTGAGACTTCTTTAAATTGAGGGAGAAGCCAAGTTTGTGAAGGGAGTAGCACACGTGATTTAGCTGGATCTGAGCTTGCTCCGGAGAAACAGCCCTGATCAGCCAATCGTCCAGGTAGGGGTAGACGTGAATCCCTTCCCTCCTTAGACTTGCAGCCACTACCGACATTAACTTGGTGAAGACCCTCGGGGAGGAGGTCAGCCCAAATGGCAGTACTCGAAATTGATAGTGAGAGTTGCCAATTGCGAACCTCAGGTATTTCCTGTGTTTGAGATGGATAGGCACATGGAAATAAGCGTCCTGAAGGTCCAGAGATACCAACCAGTCCTGAAACTGAAGGGCCTGGAGGATCTGAGAAAGAGTGACCATCTTGAATTTGTCTTTCCTGAGGAATTTGTTCAATTCTCGCAAGTCCAAGATGGGTCTCAGTCCTCCGTCTTTCTTCGGAATGAGAAAGTAAGGGGAATACCAGCCCTTGTTCCTCTCCGCTACAGGTACCGGTTCTATGGCACCTTTCTCTAGCAGGTCCAAAATTTCCTGCAAGAGGAGCGGATCTGGAACTTTCTGAGAGCTGATCCCCGGTGGATGACTCTGAGGTATACGTAGGAAAGGCAGGCAGTAACCTTGGCGACTGTTTCCAATGCCCAAGCATCTGACGTGATAGTCTGCCATACCGTCAGATGTTGAGTCAACCTGCCTCCTACAGGTGTCCTGTGAGGGGAGTCCTCAGAGTGGTTTTGGGGCGGCTGATGCAGATGCCGATGGTAAAGAGGCACCTGCTGTTGCTGCGGCTTTAGAATATCTACCCCGTCCACCTCGGGTAGCTCTTCTTTGACCCCTTTGAGCCGGTCGTCCTCTACCTCTTCCGAATGCGGAGTAGAAGCGAAAGGACTTGCCCCTCGCAGAGGTTCCTGTGGGACGAAAAGGAGTCTGACGGATTGCAGCTCCTAGGGATTTTGCTGCTGCTTTTGAAGTTTGCAGTTTTTCTAAACTGTCATCCGCCTTTTTCCCGAACAAAGAAGAGCCATCGAATGGCATGTTCAAGAGCCTGGCTTGCACATCTGGGGCAAAACCCGACTTTCTCAACCAAGCGAACCTCCTGGTTGATGTACTTGCCGCCATTGCTCTGCTGATACTGTCAGCCGAATCAATGCCCGTCTGCAGAGATTCGCACATAGCGTCTTTACCGTCCTGTATAATATTCAGGAACGCATCCCTTTCTTCTCCCTCCGGGATGCAGTCAGCCGCTGTAGAAGCACACTCCCAAAGTGTATGGCTGAACCTAGCAAGGGTGCACGTAGCATTAACCGACTTTAACGCCATGCTACATGCTGAAAAGACTTTCTTTGCCATAGCATCATATTTTTTATCGTCCCTGTCCTGTGGGACTGTAGGATAAGCTGTCTTGACATCGGTAGAGGATGCTGCTTGTACCACCAGACTTTCTGGGGATGGATGTTTAGACAAAAACTCTGGGTCTGTGGAAGATACCCTGTACTTTGCAGACAGTTTTTTATTTACTGCTGGTATTACACATCTGGGGTTTCCCAGTTTGTCATGATCTTTCTCTGAAGAGCTTTATGAAAGGGCACCACCGGATCCTCTTGTGGGCCTTTGTCAAGAATATCTGTGAGGTCATCTTGTTGGAAAGATTGTGAAGTTGCAGACCACCCCATGAACTCTGTAATCCTAGCCATTAAGGCTCTGTAGGGGGTTTCAGCATGCTCCCCCGGTTCTGGCTTAGCAAAATCCACCTCAGGGGAAGTGTCTAACCCACTTGCCTCATGTAAAGAATCATGAAGATCCTTTAATCTGCGCTCTTCAGAGGAAAATCCCTCTCTAACTGGGGTTACAGGTCCCTGTAACTCAAATGTGTCTTGTTCAGACAAATCACCCTCTTCTAAAATTGAGGATATAGTTCTCAATTGTTCTGAACTCATAAAGGGAGTAAATCCCATTTCCAAAGCAGAGGGTGCCGAACTTGTCATTATTGGCCTCGAAAACGTCGATGTCGTCGACGCCGAAGGCTTCGAGCGTGGCGTCGAAAACAGAGGTGGAGGCCTCGAGGACCTCGACAGAATTGGAATTCTACTCGACAATATCGACGCCATCAACGTCGAGGGCCTGGGGATCGTCACTGGATGTGATGTCACCGTGACTTTTCTCGGCGTCGACGCCGGTGTCGAGGCCGGCGTCGAGTCGACAGACCCGTGTGTCGAAGGTCCCTTCGACAACGGCGTCGAAGACATCGACGTCGACGGAACCTTCGTCGACGGTGTCGACGGAACCTTCGAGGAAGGTTTGGAGGTCATAGTCCTACTCGAGGGTTCGAGACGCGCTCGAGAGGTTTCTTTCGCCGGGTACTGCGACTACCGGCATTTTTGACCTTTGGGTCTTTCGACCAGAGCATCGCTCTCGGCAGTCTTCGAGGGGGTCGAGGCCGCTTTCTCGAAGACGCTCATCATATTTTTTCTGAATTCCTCCCATTCAGCCCGGGAACTATGTTTCGTGGGGCAAGGGATTCTTTTTGGCGAAACAGAGGAAGAGGAAGACGGAGAAGGGGATCTTCGACGTCTCCTCTTCGAGTGCTTCGATCTCGAGGAGTGATGAGACCCACTCCGAGACCTGGAGCGCGAATGGTGACGAGGAGACGAATGTCTCGACTTCGTCGACGAAGAAGAAGCTTTAAAAGTCTTACCTTTCTCCAGCTTCCCCCTACGCTCCTTCAGGGCCTTAGCTGTCATGGACAGACAGTCCTCGCACTCCGAACAATGGTGTTCGGCTCCCAAGCACCACAGACAATTTCTGTGAGGATCGGTCAACGACATCTTTTTCCCACAATCTCGACATTTTTTGAAGCCGGATCGAGGAGTTGTCGGTTCCGACGAGGAAGCCATCGAGTACGGATCGAATAACTCGAGGTAAATAGGATTATCTGACTAAGAACTGAGCAACGGTATTCCGAGGCACCGAGTAGCGCGGAAAAACGGAACTGAGCAACGGACGCTGCGCGCGGCCTTTATAGGCAGGATGACATCGAGCGTCGATACGGCGGCTGTCGAAGGACATCGACTCGAGGGACGTCGACGTGCAGCGCCCTCTGGAGAAAAAAATTTCCGAGGCCAGCAGAGCTGGAAGGATATATATCTAAGATGAGGAATACGTCGGAGGACACAATCCCTTCGAAATAAGAAGTTTAGTAGCATGAATAGAAATAAACAGATGAGCATGATGAAAATTAAAGAAAAGGAAGTGACAGTTACGAGCAGTAAGAGAAATGCGAGAGGAGTAGGAGGGAGAAGAATCAAAGAACACAGAGATTCTAAGCTGAAGAAGAAAAGAGGAGCAGAGAGGGAAGGAAAGAAAGGAAAGGAGGGGGGAAGGGCATTGGGGGAGGAAGGCGGGAAAAAGAGAACGTCTGTTTTAGATGGGTTAAGATGAAGGACGTGGGCACTCATCCAAGATTGGATAGAAGAAAGACTGGCAGAGACTTCAGAATGAAGAGACTCAAGAGTACTTGGAAAAAGAGAAAAAGATTTGGGGACCGTCAGCGTAAAAGTGAACGGTAAGGTTTAAGGAAGAAATGGGAGAAGAAAGAGGAATAGTATATAGCGAGAACATAAGAGAGCCAAGGATAGAGCCCTAGTGAACACCGTACAAAGGTAAGCTTGGAAGGGAAAGCTGGGCAGCCCAAGCTTGGAGGGGAAAGCTGGGCAGCCCAAGATGCAGAATAAGAATGATCGGAAAGATAAGATTTCAACAAAGCCAAGGAGGGGCCAGAGATACCCAAAGAGAGAGGAAAGTAAGGTGGGGTGATCAGCCATGTCAAAAGCAGCGGATAAATCAAGTAAAATTAGAATAGAAGAAAGCTTATTGTGGCGTGCAAAAAGAAGAGAAGACGCATGCAAGAGGGCAGTTTCTGTGGATTGAGCAGGTCTGAAACCAGACTGAGGCGGGAAAAGAAAAGAATGACGATGAAGAGAAGATGACATTTACAAATAAACAATACCCTCCAAAAGCTTGGACAGAAAGGGAAGAGTAATATCGACGAAAGGTAGCAGGAAGTGAGGAATCAAGTGAAGGTTTTTTTTAGAATAGGAACAACATGCTATTGAGTTGGGAACAACAGCAGAGAAAAGGGAGAGGTTAATAAGAATAGTAAGGTAAGAGAAGCGGAGGATAAACTAGGAGAATAAGTGTAAAATGGATAGGATCAGATGGGGTGGCTTTGGGATGGGCACGTGAGAGGAAATGAGCAGTGTCACAGTCAGTTAGAGGATACAAGGTAGAGAAAAGAGAAGGGGAAAGGGAAGGAGAAGACAATGAAGGTGAAGAAGGAACGAAAGAGACACGAAGTATCCCTGCAAACTGTCCCTGGTCCGGGGAAGCGGAGTGTACACCTTTGCATGGACCAGAACCTGGAACCTGGAAACAGGGGCTACACAGCAGTATGACAGGGATTGGTGGGAAATCATAGGAGATCCACTCAATCGTCCCCATGGCTCCATGCCGAGGAATCTTCTGCAGCACTCCCTGGCAGAGCTCCAACTTGTATGGAGTTGAAGTCTGCTCAAGGCATCCACTATGACATTCTCTGTACCACCTAGATGGGCTGCTATCAGAGATACACTGTTCTTCACAGCCCAGAACGAACCACAGTTGCATTGCTTATCTGGACAGAGGCAAGGACGACAACACCACCTTGTTTGCTGTGACAAAATCATGGCCACAGATTTGTCTGTGAGGTCCAGTGCGCACTTTCCCCCTCACAGGGTGGAGGAAAGCAAGCAGGGCCAGCCTGATTGTTTGCTGCTCCAACAAACTGATTTGCTCCGAGGCGTCCGTCAAAGACTAAATTCGACTCACTGTGAGGTCTAACAGGAGAACACCCCAACCCTTCAAGGATGTATAAGTAATCACTGAAAGTTATAGCCAAGATTGCTGGAGCAACAACCCTCTGAGAAGCTGGTCTCTGAGGGACCGCCAGAGAGGATCCCACAACACACAGTCCGAGACTCATAAATGGTCCCACATGTTGGCCTAAAATGGAGACCACTGACAACAGAGAAGCCATTGATGCAACCTCATGCGCTGTTGGGCCACTGGCACCCCCAAAATGCAGGAAGCCATAAGACCCCACAAAGCACAGAAAGGATGAGGCCAAAAACCATTTCCTGGGATCTGAAGATATGAACTACCTGGAAAATGTTTGCCACTCAGCCCTTAGGAGGGATGGCCCGGCTCAGGCGAGTGTCAATGCCTGAGACTGCAAAACATGGGACACCATGACGTTTAAGGTGAAGCACAAACTGTGCAACATACTGCACGTGTAGTACAGATGTGCAGATGCCTGGTCTCCGGAGCTAACTCGGATGAGTCAATCGTCCAGGTAGAAGTAGACATGTGTGCTTTCCCTTCTGAGGTGAGCTGCAAACATTGCAGCTCGGGGTACCGAAGAAGGGTAAAACAGCAGGACTTTGAATTGATAGTAGGAGGACCATGCCATAAACCTCAGATACTTTCTGTGCTTGAGATGTATCATGACATGTAAGTAGGCGTACTGAAAGGCCAGAGGCACTAATCGGTCCTTCAGATAGAGGGCTTGGTGGATTGGGACCAGAATGACCGCCCTGAACTTATCAAAGTGTCTCCTCTCCAGAATGGGATGCAAACTATCGTCATTGGAAGCAGAAAGTGTTAGGCAAGATTGTATGTAGTAACCCTGTGGGAGACTACACCAGCTTTGCCCTCTTGACAATTGGTAACCCAACCTTTGCCATAAGCCTGTACTATACAAGTTGGTAGAGTGACTGAGCAGCCAGGCTTATCTCAAGAGGGGTCGATGTGAGCTATAGGGTTGTAACAGAGATTCACAGTGACATGTATTTAAATAACACTTATACACAAGGTTTCTTGATTAAAATAATTCTTTATTATTTTGTCAGTTTTAAAATAAGCCTTCTTTAAGAGGGAGCAATATGCAACACTTAAATGCACTTCAAAAACTACTCGCCTTCAGTTCAGTTAAGTAAGTAGATACCCTTTTGGGATTTCACACACACACATTTCCTACACCCTTAGGTGACATCAAATGCTAGAACACTGTGGACATTGATGTATCACTTTACACTTAAACGCAATAATGGAGTTATGGGAAAAGGGAAAGGTTAGGGAAGGAAACAATGGTTAACACGTTTCTCCAAACAGGTAAGCACTTTACAATCCCCAATACAATATAGGTGAACCCTTTCCCAGCTATACAAGTAAGGTATGTATGACTTTTTGAGGGACAGTTAAACACAAATTCAGAGGGTAAGAAGAGTCTTCAGGGAGCCAGGACAGCCAATGTCAATTGAGCAAAGTCTAGGGGAGCTGAGGCACTTCTTGAAGATAGCACAAAAGTCTTGCACAACGTTAAAGAGTTGTAAAAGAATCACTGTTGGGCCACAAGTTGGGAGGCTTGTGAAAAGCAAAGATGCAAGTAACTCTGCAAAGGGCAGCCAATGCAAGTCTCCAGTGAGAGCAATCAAGCTACACACAACAAGAGTTAAGTACCCCTAGTTACACAGTACCTGGAGTCTGAAGAAAAGGTTCCAGCTGGCATCTGTTCCTGTTGTAGTCCTGCAGATCCTGTTGTTCCTGGGCCTCCGTCGTGGGGACCAGAGGAAGGATGTCTGGGGACTTCTGCACTATGGTTTGAATGTCGGCAACAGCAATGGGCACAATTGAGATCAGCGACACTTTGCAGTTTCAGCTACTTGCAAATAGCACCACAGCGGTTCTTGGACACCTTGTGGACTTTCCTTGTTTCTGGGGTGCAGCACTCTGTTGAGGGGGCTCAGGCTTAGTTAGTCCTGCTTTGAGGGAGTCCGGAGGATCTGCCTGTATTTGTATTTATTGTTTTATATAGCGCCTTAATCCAAGGCGCTTTACAGTTAACGACAAAAACATATTAAACATGGAACAGTAGAAGCAAAAACAGTAAACATGAATCAAACCAGAAAATCGGCATGTAGAACAATTTGCATAAGAAAAGGGGAAAGGAGAGGAAGGGGGGGAGGGAAGAGGGAGAGAGAGTAACGAGTAAAGTGAAAAGTAGGACGAAGGAGAATTTAGAAGAGAAGGGGAAAGATAAAGAGAACAAAAAGAAGGGTACTAGAGGGAGGGAGAGAAGGGTGAGAGGAGGAAGGATGTCAGGGAGGGGAATGAAGGAGTGATTTCAATGAGGAGCGGAAGGAAGAATAGGTGAGAAAGGTCGGACAGTAAAAGGTAGGGAGTTCCAGTGTAAGGGGGCAAGGAGCTGAAAAGAGCGGAAACAAGAGAAGGCACAGGGGGTTGGGGGGACAGAGTAAGAAGAGATCAGCAGAACAAAGAGCGAGAGGGGGTGTAGAATGAGAGAAGAGAGGAGAGGTAAGGAGAAGCAAGGTTGTGAAGAGATTTAAAGACAAGACAAAGGAAGTGAAATTTAAGTTGGGAGTGGAAAGGAAGCCATCCTGGAGCTCGGGTCCGGCTTAAAGGCGCTGCACTGGATTCTGGTGTTCCTGTCCCATGGCACTCGGTTCTAGCATCAGGCAGCAGGGAGAGGGGTTCCAGTCAAGTTTGTCTTGGGGTCAGTTGGTCCCACCAACCCAAGGGGAGAAGTCAAACTTTCCAGGCTTCTCTAGTCAATTAGAAATTCGGAGCTTCAGCACTGCAGCAGGGCTTCACCGGGCCAACCAACGGTCCAGGAGGGTGCAGCTAGCTTCTATTCCAGTTTCTTCTTCGGGTCCTTCGTCCAGCGGTCGACTCTGCCTTCCTTGCAAAAGACCTCGCCTTTTATGCAAGTCGTTCCTACCACTACACACAATTAAGACTGCAGGTAGCAATATAAGTTTTACCTTTGGTACAAGCCTGTACTACTATGTCAGAGTGGTAGCAGTGACGGAGCAGCCAGGCGTATCTCAAGTATATGAGCAGTAGCAGAGATTACACAAAGGGACCACAATTACTGTGACTCAAGCAAACACGGACTCAAGGTTTCAGGTATACATTTTTTTTTTTAAACCATTCGTTATAAACACAACACTTCTATGAAACTTCAATAAAAACCACATGTTAAATATACTACAACTGAACAATTCACTTTGTACAGTAGTCTCAAGTTAAGTACCCTGTGCTGGAATGAACCGGTGTTGAGCACAAAAACATGTTACCGCGAATACGATTGCGATCACTTTTTGACAGTTAGATCTACTAAACAAATGCGTATCCGTGACATGAAATGCTACCGGGGCAAAAACACACTTAGCACTTGATACCCAGAGGGTGTTGGAGGCAAAAATCACAGGCAATATTTTGGTTAGGCAGGCAGAATCAAGAAACACTCAGAGACAGGAGTTCAAAGGTCAAAAGGGCCGAAGCCAGGGTCTAAAGACACAGGGGCCAGTTGCCGAAGATCACACCGTCAGACAGTTAAAGATTCGACATAGCCAACAGTACTTGGATATTGTCAATGTTCGGAAGCAAAAGTTATAAGAAGGAGGGAAGACAAGGGCACGCCTTGGAAATGAAGAAAAAGGGATTCACCCAGTTTTCTCAACAGAACACAGTACCTTGTTCCAGTGGTTCAGCTGGTGCCCTGGCAGTTGTTCCTGTTGGTTTCCCGCAGACCCACGATTCCTGGAGCTTCGTTGTGAAGGAGGTCGTCTGAAGGGGGTCTGCACCACACAGGGATGAAGCCGGCAGCAGCGACAAGGAATAAAAGGTGCGCTCCTTAAAAACAGGGGAGGCTCTTCAGATGGCTATCCGGATGACTACAGCAGTGTGCAGCGATTTCGACCAAGGAAGAAGATCCTCTGGCTGTAGAAGATGAGCTGGTTATCCCAACCAAGCTCAAGGGAAGAAGACTCCGGACTGGATCTTCTCTAAGTCGTTGAAGGGGAGATAGCTCGGGACTGCAGCAGGGCTTCACCGGGATGGGGTAGTTGCAGCAGCCGTCATTCTCTCTGCTTCTCTTCGGTTCCTTGTAGTTCCAGTGGCGACTCTCTTGACTTCTAGCCCAAGAGACCTGCTTTTTATGCGAAAAAAACCCATTCACACAGCCTGGCTGTCGATCACCCAGCAGGGGGGTTGTCCAGTCCGGACAACTACCCTGGCCAATCATGACAAAGTGCGACTTGGGTTTCCTACGATACACTGTGCAGGGGGTGGCTACACCCCTCCCTCACATTCAGCACACCTAGACACCCAGGCGCCTGGTGGAGGGCTTCTGAACAGAAAGCCCACCAAAAGACAGTGAACAAAGAAGGCAACACTAGTTTGCAGCGCAAAATAAAACACAAGAAGGACTTTAACAAAAAGAAATGGCGAATAAACCCAACCAGAGCCAAAAGACAGACAATTTGGTCAAGCGGGTTTATGTTCGAGGCTAATATAATAGCCAAGAACAATACCACGTTTATCTTATATAATCGCGGTAGAAAAGTTAGGGTAGATACCACTGCCACCAGCCAAGTCTAAATGTTAAAAGAGCGAAACAATGCTCTAGGAGTTATAGATAAAAAGGGATACGAATTAACCCTTTCCAAAACTCCATGGAAGATGGGGTGTACTGGATCTGTGGTAGATTGACTAAGGAAAGTTAATGGTAACTTTACCCTTTTCTGGGGGACAGTAGTCGCCTCAGAAATGGAGTCGAGGGAAGTCTTAAAGACAACCCTGTGCCACGGCACTGAAGGTGCTGTGTGACACACAAAAAGAAGGGGGCTACTGAAGTGGTGTACTTCAGAGTCCACAATCACAAAAACAGATAGAAGCACATAGCAAAACACAGGTAAGAGTGGGGGAAAAGCTCTCACTCTTACCAAGCGGAAATAAAATAAACTCCAGAAGTCCAGCAAAGCTGCTGGGGGACTCACTAGGTGAGGGAAATTAGCCATAGATGAGAATTCTCCCTAACAGTTCCCATTCACTTGCAGCCTAGCTGTCACTCACACAGCAGGGTGGCTGTCCTTGGAGGACAGCCAGCTGGCCAATCACCTGTGGGTGCATTCCTGTAACCAAGGAGACTAAGCACAGGGAGTTTCGGGAACCTGCCTTGCTTCCTACCCTGCCAGACACGGTGGAGCCAGAGGCGGCCTTCACCAGTGAATCCCGCCAAAGACAAAATGAACAAAGGGACCAAACCGAGTTTGGCGCGCAGAGTAAATCTCAAGAAGAACCTTACCAACAAGAAATGGTGAAAAAAGAAGGCCGGGCCATTTTGACAAAATGGGCACCAATGGGTACAATACTGCAGCTGAGGATTCAGCCTGTGGTAAAAATGCACAATGGTAGGAAAAATAAAGCACTGCCACCAGCCATTAATTGTAGAATGGGTAACATAAAAATGTTACATGAGAAGGTAGACAAAGGGGATACCAAGTAACCCCTCCAGCACTATATGTAAGATAGTGGGTGCTGGGTCTACAAAGAGAAAAAGTTTAGTCAATTCCACTTTACTACTCTTGGAAACAGTAGTTCATCCAAGAGAAGGTATTTAAACCTTAGCAGGATTTCTATGTGACACTGCACTACACTAAACAATGATGCCCATCGCGTTTGTCAGACTCCAAAGCCAAAAGAAACACAGGGTTCAAATCTGATTAAAATACATATGAGAGTGGCGAAAAGGTCTCACTCTCTCCAGGATTAAAGTTCAAAGTCCAGCAAAAGAGCTGGGGGTCTCTAAGGTAGAAGGGAGTTAACAAAGAAATAATAAGAATCTCCCTAACAGAAAGTAAAGGGAATACAAATTTCTGCCTCATTCTGAACAGGGCACCAACAGTATGCCAACATTTGTTAGAAGCTGAAGGACTTCACCCAGCAGGAGAAGGCCCCGAGGAAAAAAGGTGCTGGTTGAAAGATGGTCTGGAGGGCACTGAACAAAAGGGAAGCAATAACTCTGTGTCACAACCCGCAATGCCCAACAGTGGGACATGGTATGATTCCACCCCTTGCTGTACATACAGGGACATTCTCCCCCCATCACAGGGGTTCGGTACTGGGAGTCTCCTTCACAGTGGCTTTGCACCAGGGGCAGAAGAGGGCACTGTCAATGCAGCAATGCCTCTTCTCTGAGCTCCACAGCCTCTTCCCTTACAGGGGTCGCGCGACTACTGCTTGCCGGAGGGCACTTGACCCCTGCCACTATGGGCATAGGAGGGAAAGGGTTGAAATCCTCTACTCCTATTGGTGAGAACAGGGGACTGTCGGAACACCAGACCAAGGACTTTGCCATGGATTTGGACAACTGGATATTCTGCAGACTCATCTACCCCAAACAGATTATGTTCTTCAAACAGCATGTCTAGGTGCTTAGCCTGAACATCTGGGCCGATCCCAAATCGTCTGCATCCAGGTGTACCTCCTCACAACCATTCCAGTGGCCAGGCAACATGCCACGCAAACTGCTGTGTCAAGATCAGACAGCAATGTTTGGTGCGCATCTCTGTGCCATCCTCAACCAGAAGGCAAAGCTCTCCTTCATTTCACCCACCAGCAAATTTTCCGAGGCCGCAGAGAACACTGTCCAGAGTTCATAAGATGATGTGGCCAAGGCGCAAGACTTATTTAAAACCCTGAGGGCAAGACTGTGTGAGGTGAATATCTTGCGTCCTCATGCATCAAACTTCTTGCTCTCCCTGTCCGGAGGCAAGAAGTGGAAAAAAAAGGATGTCTTAAGTTTGGCTGTCGTGGCCTGGACCACCAAGCTCTTTGGGGAGGCATGCGTGGAAACGAAGGCGCAGATCCAAAGAAGCTGGATAGGTCTTCTTTACCTGGTCTTGGTACACAGTTGGGATAGAGGTTGGCGTCTCCCAGGCCTCCAACAGCGGTGCATCGGCTGCCAGGTTAAAGTGCCCTCATTCAGAATGTCTGTAAGCTCCAATTGAACCTTTGGTCCGGTAGGGGAGAATAAGCCCAATGTGTCAACCACTTCGCCATAATGTTCTAGAAGGAAGCATGAGGCTTCCGCAGAGACGGTTCTGGAATAATGTAAAGCTCTGAGAAGGTGTTGAGGCCAGTTCTAGCAGATCCTCACTCTTTCCATAAAATTCCTCTCAGAAATCCCTTGCTTTCTTGGAGCATAGGGGTTCCAGCCCAAAAGGCACACAGTCGTCCTCTTTGTCAAAGACCTCCAAATCTTTGGCATAAACTTGCAATAGGAAAGGGGGCGCAGCCTTGAGAAGAACAAATTATTTACCTCTGGGTACGTTCTTTCTGATGGATATGCCTCCCACGGATTCCTCTTCTTAGATATATTCTAGAGCAGCAGCAAAGCACCTGAAATGTTTTTACCACCAGGGGGCGCCATGCAGCTGGGGTGTTGCGAGCCCCACGATACTCTTTGTCATTGGATGTTACGTCGATATAAATAGCCAGCACTGCACCCTGTGACCTCATTTTACACATTATTTTCCCCCTGCTCCGCTGCATTGGGGAATTGTGTTTTTGTACTCCTCAAACAATCTTTGGATTGTCATGAGTCTGACAGCAGAGAAGGAGGGACTTGTAGCGAGCAAAGTAGCTCACTGCTTGAGGGATAGACTGGGAGAGCGATGAGGAATACACCAGAAAGTACATTACCAGAGGTAAATAATTTGCTCTTCTAATTGATAGACTCTCATAGCAGCACTTGCCATTTTGGAGGAGGGAAAGAGGGCGACGCCCATTGCAATCTCCTCATGAACCTTTTGTAACTGCTCTGCCGAATCGGGCTTCCCAACTGCCTCAGGTGTCTAGGCAATAATGCTTAGCAAACATGTAGAGGGATGATCATGTCGCTTCTTGGCAAATGTCCACGTAGGACTTCTCTCTGCAGAGCTGAGGAAGTTGCTAGTCCCCTGGTGGAGTGTGCTCTTAATCCTTCCAAGACTGATTTGTCAGCTATATTATAGCACGCCGAAATCGCCAGCACAATCCACCTGGAAATGGTTTGTTTAGTAAATGCCCTTCCCATTCTAGGGACAGGGTGCCTCACCAAGAGCTGGTCCTCCACTCTGAAGCTAGTTTTTCTTGCCATATAAAAGTACAAATCCCTGTTTAGGGTCCGATCTGTGCAGTCTCTCCTCATTAGAAGGATGAGGAGGTGGGTATAAAGCTGATAAATTTATATTTTGTCTTAAATGAAATTGCGCCACTACCATGAGGAAGAAGGACAGAAACTCTCAGGGTCACCTTGTCTCTGGTAAAGATGGTGAAAGGTGGCTTATATGAAGGAGCTTGTAACTCGCTCACTCTGTGCGCTCACATGATGGCAATCAGAAAGGGTGTCTTCCAGAAAAGAAGGCAGAGTGAGCAAGAGTGCATTGGTTCAAATGGTGAGCCCATTACAAATGTCAATTTATTTTTATTTTATTGTTAATTTATAACGCGCTTAATACCAGCGAGTGGTTTCTAAGCACGGGATCAGGATTCAAACCTGTGAGAGCTGCGTTGCTTTGGTTCCAAGACAAACGCGTTGCCCCAAAGCTATCTTTCCTCCAATGCCAATTTCAGGTCCCCCAGAGGGTGAAGATCTCTGCAAAGGCTTTCTGGTATAGCTCCCACTCTTGGGAGACTGAACCCTGCCTGCTCAGGGTGCTCGGAAGGAGAACACGATGGTGGGCAGATCAATTGCAGACAATGATATTTGTCTTTGTAACTCCCAAAACCGGAGTTGCATTGCCTCTCTGTACAGTGGCAGTGACCTTACACTCCGCCCTTGATAAGGTTGTGCATGTCCTCAGTTTTATCAGTCCTGATCAGGACTGTATTTACCTGTATCGAGGGCAAAAAAGCCATCAGTGCTAGTCCGATTGACCTCAACTGCAATAGGTGTATGTGGAGTCTTGCGTCTGCTGGGGACCAAAGTCCGCTCACTGAGTTCATTCAAGTGTGCGACCCAGACCTTCAGCAAGGCATCCATCACAATTGTCACTTCTGGTCACCACAGGAGGTCATGTGCGACCCTGGTCAGGACCTGCAACAGGTCTGTCTTGTTGCCTGAGAACTGTGACCAATGGTATTGGAGAGTCCATTGAAGTGATCTAATTGTGAGTCTGGCACCAGGAAAATCCAGCATTCCATGAGACCCAGAAACCTTACAAAGTACAGAGCCGGTAAAGTTTGGGTGCTGTGGAATTTGGAGACCATCTGCTGGATGTTGGCAGCTTCGTCTTCGCAGGGAGGGGAAGGGGAGAGCCTTCCCCTTGGATGAGTTCAGGATCACTCCAATGAACTGGAGCGATTGTGAATGTGTCTTCAGGGGCTTTTTGAAGTTGAGGGAAAAGCCCAGGCTGTGGAAGAAGTGGCAGATGCCATATAGGTGATCCCAGGTTTGCTCTTGGGGGCTGGTCTCGATTAGCCAGCTGTCCAAGTAAGGGAAGACATGAATTCTCTCCCTTCTTAGACTGGTTGCCACCAACAACAGCTTGGTGAAGTAGTTTGTGGTACATTCTAGCCTAAATAGTAGTACCTTGAACTAGTAATGTGCACTGCTGATCATTAATCTCAAGTACCTCCTGTCCTTGGGATGTATCAGCACATGGAAGTACGGATCCTGAAGATCCAACGGTACCAGCCAATCCTGAATCTCCATAGCCTGGGGGGATCTGTGAAAGGGTTACCCATACTGAATTTGTCCTTCCTAAGGAGCTTGTTCATGTACCTCAGGTCCAAGATGGATCGCAGTACTCTGTCTTTCTTTGGAACTAGGAAATAGTGAGAGTACCATCCCCGATTCCTTTCTGCTAAATGGTACGGTTTCTATCGCAGCTTTCACAAGCAGGGAAGTAATCTCATGATGGAATAGCGGGTCTGTAGGTTTTGGTTTCAGGACAGGAGGAAGACAGGTAGGTGAGTGTCTGATGAATGAAGAACAGTACCTTTGTGAGAATATCCGTTTGACCCATGCATCCAAAGTAGAGTTTTGCCATTTCTTTGTAATAGTTGGTCAGGTGCCCTCCCACTGGGTGGCAAGAGGGATGAGAATAGGAAGGTTTTGGTTCTGTTGCTGAGCCTGATGGGACAGAAGAGGATTGACTTGCCTCCCCCCCCCCCACTCCCCTCTGCCCCCTCTGCCTCTCGTAGGTTTGGACAATCTTCTTTGCCGTTTGGCTAATTAACTTCGTCCCCCTTTCACTCTAAGATCCATATTAACAAAAGTTTGTTTTCCAGGATGAGAACGGTTGTACTGCCTGCTGCCAAATTGCTGCACTCAGGGACTTTGCAGGCAACTTAGAAGATTGTAGCTTCTCAAGACTGTTAGCATTTGAGCCAAACAAGTTAAGGAAATTAAAGGGCGTATCCAGTAGCCTAGCTTGAACATCAGGTACGAATCCAGACTTTCTCAGCCATGAGAAGCACCCCCCTTAACTGGTGCCCATTGCTCTTCCTCGGCAATCTGAGGTGTCCAAGCCAGATTGCAGAGCCTGGCACACTGCTTCCTTCCCATCTGCAATAATGTTTAAGCAGCATTCTCTCTTCTCCCCTTCTGGGATCTACTGAGATCTGTTTGATGACCGCCCACAAAGTATGGGTAAACTTGGCTAAGGCGCAGGAAGAGTTCACTGCCTTGCGCGCCATGCTTCCTTAAGCAAAAACCATTTATCTTTTTGTCCCTGGTGTGGCAGCCAGACCACTCGGCTCTCAGGGCTAGGGTGCTTTGTGAGAAAGTCGGGGTCTGAGAATGCAGGCCTGTACTTTTTTTTAATTAGATCTTCTCTTACTGTTGGCGCTGAGCAGGGCTTTTGAAAAAGCTCCATAAGAGGGTCCTTTAAGGCTGCATGGAAATGCAAAACTGGTTCTTTTACCGGGCTCCTATCCAGAATATCTGATAGACATATTGTGTAACTGTAAAGACTGGAGGGGGGTATCTGTACTCCTGCCCTCTGTATGGCAGAGCAGAGGAACAGAGCGCCCCAGCCAAGATTCTCTATATGGTATTATGGACGAGCAACCAAGGCTTAAGCTCTTAGGAGGTGATGCAGGCTGGTTCTTAAGTAAAGTGTAGTCCCCAAGCCTCCCACAAAGGAATGTCTGCAGTAGCGGGCATGTAGTTATGGTTAAGTTGCTAAACCCATGGGAAGAGCACTTTTTGTGAGGCTTATAACTTTGCTTCCCCTGGATGAATCCTCACCATACTTTGCAAAAGAAGTATATGGCCCACTCTGAATTGTTTGGTGAGGTTTCGTCCAGGGGGGGGGCAAAGTTATAGTGTGGCTCCCAATTTTTTTTTTTTTCCATAGACTGAATGGAGAAAAACTTTGCTCACGCCAACAACCCAAACCGCTGCAGGTTTGCGGCAGGAGTGGCGTCTTGGTCCCAAAAGCGTGCTTTTGTACATTTAGTGGGAATCCGTCCAGTTTTTTTTTTTGAAACGATCAGAACGTAGGTCCAAAAAAATGGGTGATATCTGGGTCCGGTCCGCAGACCCATTTCCCTGTTCGGTCCGCGGATAAAGGGCTCTGATTGGCTTAGAAAGCAACGTGGTGTCCGGGGACATCGGACACGGCCACTGATTGGATGGTGAAAAGCATGAAGTGCGTCAGATTTTTGGAAACGCCCGCCCTCTTGCATTCGCGGACAGCGGCCAGTGTCCGCGGACATCACGTTAAAAACATATTAAAAAACACAACATTGCACTTGCCAAACTTATCCAATAATCTTTGGGGATGTGAGGGATAATGCGGATGGGATGGGATATGGCTGCAAGAAGCAAAAAAAAAAACCGGGTGTTTTCCACCGTAAAATTCCGCGAACAGGTCAGATGTTCGTGAACAGTCCTGTGAAGTTCACAGACACCTCTGCAATACTGGGTTGGTGAAAGGAAGTTCTTGAATAGCTTATAACTTTGGCGCCACTTAATGAAACTGCATGAAATCTTGCAATTATATTCTTGATCTGATTTAAACATAACATTATGAAAAATAAATAAAATAATAAATAAAAATAAATAAAATAATAAACAAACATTTCGAATGAGTTTGCAAAGGTTGGTGGGATTCAGTCAAGAGGCGGCAAAATTAGAGAGGGGTCCCAAAATATTGTAAAGGCTTATAAATGTGGTGACATTTGACGAATCTACACAAAGATTTGCAAAAAAGATTATAAATCAAGATATAAATGTTTTTGCAAAGTCTGCTGGAATTCTGTCAAGAGGGGGCAAAATTAGAGGGGGGATCCGAAAATATTGTAAAGGCTTCTAAATGTGGTGCAATTTGACGAATCTACAAAAATGTTTGCAAAAAGATTTTAGATCTAGATATAAATGTTTTTGTAAAGTCTGAATGGATTCTGTCAAGTGGGGGCTAAGTTATATGACTATTTTATGTCCATACATTTGACACTTTTGAAAAAATAAAACATGGGTGGATTTCCAGGAAACCTGTGTAAGGAGCATTGGCAAGGACCTTAAAGCATGGTTTTGCAAATGTGCCCGTGTTTGATTTTTTGACAAGTGTCATAATGTAGGTACAAAAAATAGTGATATACCTTTGGTGACTGAGGTGTTGCCTGTGGCCATGGGCAGTGGCCACATTGTCTAGGTCATGAAATAAGGTCATGATCCGGACAATCTGGCTACTGGCCATGACCACGAGGGACAACACATGGGGTTAAAGTGGCCATGTCCATCTGGGACCGGCTTTGTGGTAAAGTTATTCGAAAGTGGGATAGCTTTGACAGGGAAGAAAATTGTGTTTGTGGTAATATGGTCATAGGATTCTCTCTTCGCCGTCTGCAGGCTGCCATGGAAAGCGAAGAGGGGCCCTTTATGGAACTCTGCCTTCCCTTTCATTGGTGGCCGTCTTGGAAAAGGATTTTCCTTCCTAAACCGGGACGCCGCAGGCATCCCGGTGTAGGAAGAAAAATCTTTGTTTCAGCACCCTGGGTTCCCGCTTTGGGAACCTGGGGTGCTAATGGACTTCATCCCTCATTGCAGGGGCTGGAATGGGGGGATAATGGTCCGGAGACCTCGTTATCCACTCGCACTTCGCTTGGGATGATAACTTGGGTTTCCGGGCTGGTATCCACTGTTCCAGTCCCTGGAACGGGGGATAAACGCCACAATATTCCCATTAGCATAACACAACATGCTAATGGAAATGTTGGAAAATCTTATTGAGTCTATTTACTTTAACATGTTAAGTAGATGGTGTGCAAGTTTTTTTTTGTTCTATTTTTTAACTGTGAAAGGTGGTTCCTAAAGGAACATTTCCTTTGTTGTTTTTTGATGCATTTATTGTTTTGGCAGGAGAGCTTAAAATGAAAGGTGGGCAGGGAAAAGAGGGAAGAGGCACCAAGCACTAATATGAAGGGGCAGGTGGACAGGAGAAGATGTTGCGCATGTGTTACTTCTAAGGTAGTGGCAGTGTTTCTCATGCTTCTTGATTACCGCTTCAAAAGCACTTTAAAATGTCTTCCCTTTGCAGAATGATGTGTTGTAGTATATACAGAGGACTGTTGTCTTAAGAAAATATGGATCAACAGCATCTTTTATTGCTTGCAAGGTAGCTGGTGGGATTTTGTGTCCCATAGAAGTAGGCTGTGTGGATACAGTATTGGTGGAGGAAGATAGCTTCCTACTTGCTAAGAAAGGAACAACCTGTCTGAGAGCATTGCGGTCATTGGATTTGGCGTGTCAGGGGAGTCTGCAACCAAGTACAAAGTTCACTCAGTGCATTTCACTTTGGCAGCTTTAGCCTTTGGTGCATTCCCAACAGTGGTAAAGAACTGTCACACCCATGATGCTCTCTCTGGGTGCTAGAGTTAGGTACTTCCTCTAACACATCTTCTTGGTCCTCTTCATTGTCTTTGGAAGTAATGCGCTTTGTTTGTTGCGAAGGTCCTCCAGCTGGTGGTGATGGTGGCTCTTGGGGAGGAGGGATGGCAATAGGTGATGCCATTTATAAGATAAATAGCAGTTTTGCTAAAGTTCTTCCAAGTACGTACTGTGTACTAGATTGTTAATGGATAATGAGTAAGAATAGGTGTAGGAGATCTGCAAGGGAAATTTTGAAGTTGAAAGTTCCTACATCAGTAGAAAATGCAGTTCCGAAATGTCAGCGAAGCACAGATCTGATTGCGAAGTGCAGACGCGTTCTCGGACACGTCATCACGCCGCGCGCCATCGTATGGTCATGTGGCACTGTCCAGAATGTCCACAATGAAGTCAGATGTTCGTGGAAGTATATGGAGACAAAATCAGTTGAAAAAGATGCAAAAAACGTATAGACGTTATACTAGAAGGAGGGAAATGGCAGAGTTTTAATGTGAAACTTTGTAAATTGCACATAAATGTTGCTATATTGGGTAAGTATGATATTAGTAAGTTGTAGGAAAATAGCATGCACTGGTAAAAACCCATGAAATTCACTGTAAAAAACGTTAAAGGGACATTATGGTTAAGTTGCACTAATAAAACCTATGAAATTCATTGAAAAAACGTTGTCAAAGGGACGTTATAGTTACAAGTAAAACTGAAACCTCAGAAATTCGCCAGTTATGGTAAGCTAAGCAACCATAACTCGTGCCACCACTGTGCACTGCTAAGACTAACACCCAGGACATCAAAGGTGACATCACAAATGTCATTGATGACATCACTGATGACAACACATGTGAAATAAATTTTGATGAAAAGTCCCTACAAGGGGTTGTGTTTATAATATTGGTAACAAGATGTCAGGGGTGATCAGGAGACCTATCATGAACTATTTAACCCCTTAAGTGCCAAGGACGAGATATCTCGTCCTTGACATTACCGCGGTAGTGCCAAAGGCGAGATAGCTTGTCCTTTTTGGCACGTTGCTTTGAGCGATCCCTGCAAAGCAAGGATCGCTCAAAACTGTAATCCAACCCCTGGGCTATGTGAGGGAGAGGGTCCCCCCCTTGCTGCCCGGGGGCTGGATGACCTTTAGTTTCACGTTGGCGTGCAAAAGTGAAAGTAATTTTCACAGCGGCAGCCATTTCGGGCTGCCGCAGTGAAAATGAAAGGTGAGTCTGCACCTTTCTCCCCCTCGATCTCCGGCTGTATTTCAAGCCGGAGATCGAGGGAGGTGTCATTGGAAAGGGGAGATTCTCCCCTTTCCAACAACACCTTTTGGAGAGCGCTCGATCCGGATCTGTCTGAGAGGCGGGGGGATGTGGCGCCTCTTACAGTAAGCAGCCCTCTCCCCCCGGCCACCAAAGCATGGGGGCACATATGTTCAGAACCCTGGGGGCAGATGGCTGATCTGCCGCCCTCCCTGGGGGCAAATTGAAAAATAAAACAAAATGCAACGGTGGGACTAGGCACCAGGGATTTTTTTTATGTTTTATTCATGAAAGGGTGGTGGCCCTCCCCCTCCCACACCAAGTGGAAAGGGGGGCCACCCCTTGTAGCCCTCCCTGGGGGCTGATTTCTGCCCCCAAGTAGGAGTACATGAGGTGGCCCCCCATCCAATTGGAGGGTGGGCACCAGGAATAAGTGTGCAGGCCCCCCAAAGGATGGGGCCTGCAGGTTAGGGCCCCCCTGGGGACAGATGGCTGATCATCTGCCCCCAGGGAAGGGGGCAAAATGAAAAGAGAAAAAAACAAAAAAACAACAAAAGAGAGATTTGAGTGGGGAGGCCACTAGCCACCAGGGATTTATTTTATGGAAATGGGGGTGGTCCTCTCACCCTCACCCCAAGGGGAAATGAGGGCACCCCTTGCAGCCCTCCCTACGGGCAGATATCTGCTCCTGGGAAGGGGCATCTGCCCCCAGGGAGGGCTGAATGAGATGCCCCCCTGCATTTGGTGTGGGGGGAGAGGGTCATCCCCCATTACATTAGAAAATTACCTGTCAGTTTAGGGTGCCCCTCAGCCCCACCTAAAGTGCAGCCTGCCATTTTAAATGTTTTTCTTTGTTTACCAAACTTGCCTTGGCACAGAGAGGCACAATGGTGTGCCAATCTGGCCCCAGGGTGCCCAAACCGTACTGCCCCACTCACTGGGGGGCCTGTCCCACAATTTTTGGTGGCCCTCTTCCCCCCCACCCCAAATGTAGGGGGGGATGTACCTCACTCAGCCATTTGTAGGAGGCCCATGGAGGGCTGCATGAGGTGCACCCACCACCCATTTAGGGTGAGGGGGGGAGAGGGCCACCAAAAATTGTGTGACAGGCCCCCCAGTGGGTGGGGCAGTACGGTTTGGGCACTCTGGGGCCAGAGTGTGGGGGGGCAACTCATGCAACCCTCCCAGGGGGCAGATATCTGCCAGTAGGAAGGGGCAAATGGGTTTTTTACTGGGGGGGTGAGGTTCAGTAGACCAACAAGGATGGCTTGCAAGGGGGGTGCATGCTTGAAAAGTATTGATTTGTTTTTGCTGGTTTGACCGTAGGTAACATGTTTTTTTGTTTTGTTTACAGCTTTTTCTACGCGAGCAGCTGCAATGTTATGAGAGTACTGTTTTTTATTATTCTATGGTTAGGTCCCACTGTTAGTGGGGTGGGTGAGACTGGGGCTGGATTGTTGGTGGTGTGGGTGGGAATGGGCCGTCTGGGCAAGTATTTTGGTGGGCTGGGACACAATTGCAGGGGCAGGCCACAAATTGCCCCCCATGCCAGTAGAACATTGGTGTTTCCCTGGGAGCGAATGCCTCCCATGTGGACTGTCCGTCTGTAAGCCCAGGCTCCACCTCTGGGTGTGCTACGTTACAGATGTCACCTCCGGGGAGGAATGGGGAGCCTGCTGGGGCTCTCTGGAGCTGCCGCTGTGCTTAGGGGATGGTACACCCACATGGTACATGGATGTGCAAGGCCAGGGACATCACCTCCAATCGTCCTGGAGTTGTGGCTGGGCTGCATTACAGCTTTTCCCTTCGGGGAGGTATTGGCAACCTGCCGGGACTCCCTGGCGGGGAGAAGCTATAACGCAGAGCAGCCAGAGCTCCAGCAAAGTCGGCGGTAATATCCCTGGCCTTGGGCACCCTTATCCCATGTGGGTCTTTGCTGGGTGTTCTGGGTAATACATTCTGGGCTGATTTGCTTAAGTCAGACCATTTTGGATTCCAGCGGGTGTCCTCTTCTGGGAAATACATGGGGTTCCCTGTTTTCCTTGCTGGCTTGGACACCCTAGGCCCAAATCGGTAGGTTGCCCACATGAACAAAATGTGCTGTGCCAAAAGGCTTGGGGTTACCAGTGGGTTACCTTTTCCTTTTGTGCCCCGTAAGGTGCACCCACACATGTGAGGTATTGTTTTCGTCGGGACACCTGTGGGAACGCGGGAAGGTATGACATCTGTTGACGTGTTTCGGTGAGCGGACAAAGGCAAATGTCTCTGAAATTAGCTGGAAATGAAGACAATTCTCAGACATTTTGCTCTGGCCACCCATCAAAACACACCGCCAACAACACATGGCCTATCTTTCCGCGTCCCCACACGTGTCCCGACGAAACTGGTACCCCACATGTGTGGGTGCACCAACCGGGCTGCAAAAGGAAAAGGGTAACCCACTGGTAACCACAAGCCTTTCGGCACAGCACATTTTGTTCATGTGGGCAACCTACAGATTTGGGCCTAGGGTGTCGGAGCCAGCAAGGAAAACAGGGAACCCCATGCATTTCCCAAAAGAGGACACCCGTGGGAATCCACAGAGGTCTGCCTTATGCAAATTGCCCTAGTTTTTATTACCCACAATCCCCAACAAAGTGTGATATTTGGTGGGGGAAAAACACAATGCTCACTTTGTCTGGGGTTCTGGGTAATAAATTCTGGGCCGCTTCGCGCAAGTCAGACCTCTGTGCATTCCCACGGGTGTTCTCTTTTGGGAAATGCATGGGGTTCCCTGTTTTCCTTGCTGGCTTCGAAACCCTAGGCCCAATTCTGTAGGTTGCCCACACGAACAAAATGTGCTGTGCTGAAAGGCTTGGGTTACCCTTTTCCTTTTGCACCCCGGTAGGTGCACCCACACATGTGAGGTACCGTTTTCGTCGGGACACCTGTAGGAACGAGGGAAGGTATGACATCTGTTGTTGGCAACGTGTTTCGGTGAGTGGACAGAGGGTAATGGCTATGAAATTGGCTGGAAATAAAGACAATTCTCAGACATTGCTCTGGCCACCCACCGAAACACACCGCCAACACCACATGGCCTACCTTCCCGCGTCCCCACACGTGTCCCGATGAAAACGGTACCTCACATGTGGGGGTGCACCTACTGGGGTGCAAAAGGAAAAGGGCAACCCACTGGTAACCCCAAGCCTTTCATCACAGCACATTTTGTTCATGTGGCCAACCTACAGATTTGGGCCTAGGGTGTCGAAGCCAGCAAGGAAAACAGGGAACCCCATGCATTTCCAAAAAGAGGACACCCGTGGGAATCCACAGACGAACAAGTTACTTTCTTACCTGGTAACATTCTTTCGATGGGATGGTCCGACGACCTTTTCCAGATCTATGACAGTAATCACCACAGCTGTGCTGCTTCGGAAAATCTTTCGGAGTCTGCGTCGATGACGTCGATACGCCGCCCTCGCGGACCTCCTCCGACGGCCGACGTCACCAGATGTTATAAGTAGGATGCACAACGCCTGTAGCCTCAGTTGTAGTGTTTTCCCCAGAACATGTGGTACCAGTCTTCTGCCAGTCTGACACACAAAGCCTTGCGGAAACGTAAGCTGCAATCGCATAAGAAATTCTGCAGCTGGGAAGGCAGGGAGGGAGCGATATGGAATACATTGTCGAACCATCCCATCGAAAGAACGTTATCAGGTAAGAAAGTAACTTGTTCTTCGAGGGGATTGGGTCCTCCGACGTATTGCATATCTATGACAGACTCCCAAAGCAGTACCAATGCAAGGAGGTGGGAAAAGAATTTAGAAAGCAGAAATTTAGAATGCCCAATCAAATTGCGGAGTAAATGACAGCCTTGCCAAAGGCCAGATCCTGCCTACGGATGGAATCGAGGGAGTAGTGACGTACAAAAGTATGTACCGAAGCCGAGGTGGCTGCATCACAGATGTTACGAATAGGAACACCCCTCTGTAGGGCAGTAGAGGCAGCCATACCCCTGGTAGAATGGGACCGCAAGCCGACTGGTGGGTCCTTACCCGCCAAGCGGTAACACTCAGAGATAGGCAAAATAATCCAGCGAGACAAAGTCTGTTTCGTCACAGCTTGTCCCAAACGCTTACCAGCGTAACCAATGAAGAGTTGATCATCCACTCTGACCCGGAACATGTGTGAAATATAAAAGCTTAACACTCTCCTAGGATCAAGCCTATGGAGCCTCTCCTCTTCCTTACCAGGATGTGGAGGAGGATAAAACGCTGGAAGAACAACTTTCTGGCCTAAATGAAATTCCGACACCACCTTCGGAAGAAAGGAAGGACGAACACTAAGGACAACCCTGTCCTTATGAAACACAGTGAAGGGTGGCTTAACTGAAAGTGCCTGTAACTCGCTCACTCTGCGAGCGGAAGTGACCGCAACCAAAAATACAGTTTTAAGAGTCAACAGTCTCAAAGGGCATGAATGCAAAGGCTCAAACGGAGCACCCATCAGAAACTTGAGAACAAGGTTCAAATCCCAACCGTGCACCTGGAAAGGTGACGGAGGGAACACATTAGTGAGCCCTTTCAGAAACTGAGAAATTAAAGGAATTTTAAAATAGGAACACTCTTCAGACGAGCACTTAAATATGGATAGCGTCGCCAGGTAACCTTTAACGGTACCCGCTTGCAAGCCCCTGTGGGCCAAAGAAAGCAAAAAATACAGAACCATGGGAATGTCGCATGCAAAAGGATCCACATTCTTAACCCTGCACCAGTCGCAGAACTTTCGCCAACGGCAACGGTACACGGACTTTGTTGCTGGCCGTCTGGCCGAGAGCAACACCTCCATAACTTCTTCAGGGAGGTCCCAATCCTTATACCGCAACCTTTCAGAAGCCAAGCATGAAGGTTGAGAGATCTGACCTCTGGATGGAGAACCTGACCCCCCTCCCGTGAGAGCAGATCGTCTCGGTAGGGAAGACGACGTGGAGGGCAGATGGACAAGTCTAGTAGGTCCGGGTACCACGTCCTCCGGGCCCACGCCAGAGCAATCAGGATCATCTGGGAACCGAACCTCCGTAACCTCCGCAGTACTTGCGGGATGACAGGGACTAGAGGAAACACATACAGCAGTGGGAATGACCACTCCACCACAAACGCTTCTCATAAGGCTCCTTTTGGAGGAAATTCCCGCAAGCCGAACCTATCGCACTTCCGGTTGGCACTGGAGGCGGAGAGATCCACTTGAGGGGTCCCCCAAAGGGCGAAGATCTCCAGGAGAATCTCCTGAGCCAACTCCCACTCGTGAGAGATCGCGCTCTGCCTGCTCAGAGCGTCCGCCATCTCGTTTTCGTCTCCGGCCAGATGAACTGCCGCGATCAAAACTTCCTGCTGGATTGCCCAGAACCAGAGCTGCATCGCCTCCCTGCTCAGAGGAAGTGACCCTGCCCCCCCCTTTTTGTTGAGGTAGTGCATGGCCACCGTGTTGTCCGTCAGGATCAGGACATTCTTTCCTCGCACAGTCGGCAGAAAAGCCTTCAGGGCTAGCCTGTCGGCCCTCAGCTCCAACAGATTGATATGGAGTCTGGACTCCGACGGAGACCAACGACCGCTGACTGTCAACTCGTTGGCATGAGCTCCCGTGAGGGATGCGTCCGTCACGATCGTCACATCCGGCCAGGGTAGCCAAAATGGAGCCCCCCTCATCAGATTGCCTTTGTCGGCCCACCACAGAAGGTCCTGGGCGACCAAGGACGGCACCTGAACAGGATCCGACATCCTGCCGGAGGACTGAACACTGGAGCTTGAGTGCCCATTGCAAAGATCTCATCCGCAACCTGGCCTCTGGGCAAGCTGAAACTTGTGCACCATCTGCTGACGGTGAAGAGCCCTCACCTGGGGAGGAAAACACTGCCCCAGGGATGTGTCGAGCACTGCTCCGATGTACTGGAGCCTCTGAGTTGGTGTCAAATGGGACTTCTTTAAGTTGAGGGAGAAGTCCAGCCTGTAGAGGGAGTGGCAGGTGACAGACAGATGATCCAGGACTTGCTCGGGAGAGCGCGCCCTGATCAATCAATCGTCCAGGTAGGGCTAGACGTGAATCCCCCCTTTCCTGAGATGCGCTGCCACTACTACCATAAGCTTGGTGAAGACCCTCGGGCGGAGGTCAATCCGAACGGCAGGACCCGAAACTGAAAGTGCGAGTCTCCAACCGCAAACCTCAGGTACTTCTTGTCCTTTGGTTGGATCGGCACATGAAAATAAGCGTCCTTGAGGTCGAGAGACACCAACCAGTCCTGAAGTTGAAGGGCCTGGAGGACTTGAGAGAGAGAGTAACCATCTTGAACTTGTCCTTCCTGAGGAGTTGGTTCAAACCGCGCAAATCCATGATGGGTCTCAATCCCCCGTCTTTCTTGGAAATCAAAAAATAAGGGGAATACCATCCCTTGTTCCTCTCCGCTACAGGCACCAGTTCTATGGCGCCTTTCTCCAGCAGGGATTTAATTTCCTGTGCAAGGAGCGGATCTGGACTCTTCAAAGAGATTCCCCGGTGGATTGTCGTGAGGCCTCTGCCGGAAAGGAAGACAGTAGCCGTGGGCTATGATCTCCAGAACCCACACATCTGAAGTAATGGCATGCCACTCTACAAGATGCTGCGCCAGCCTTCCCCCAACTGGCGAACCATGGGACATGGCCTCATGACTGAGCTGAAGCGGCTGCGGCGTTGCCTGAGGGCAAAGAGGCAACTGCCCGAGCGGCCTTGGAACCTCGAGTACCCCGTTTTCCACCTCTGGCACTCCTACGGTGGCCCCTTTGACTGGCAAATCCTCTCACTTTACCAAAGGATGAGTAATAATGAAAGGAACCTCCCTTCCATTGCTGTCCCCTAGGACGAAAAGGCGGAGGTTGTCGAACTGCAGCGCCCAACGACTTTGTTGCAGCTTTGGAGGTCTGCAACCTCTCAAGGCTCTCGTCAGCCTTGCTGCCAAAAAGATGCTCCCCGTCAAAGGGCATGTTGAGGAGCCGGGCCTGCACATCAGGAGCAAACCCCAACTTCAGCAACCACGCAAACCTGCGTATCACAGTGCTAGCCGCCATGGATCGGCTGACACAATCTGCCATGTCCAAACCCGACTGAACGGCCTCACACATGGCATCCTTGCCATCCTGAACCATGGCAAGGAAACCATCCCGTTCGTCCCCTTCGGGAATATGTTCATCCGCTAAGGAGAAACAGTTCCACAGAGTGTGCGTGAAACGTGACAAGGCACATATGGAGTTGGCCGCCTGAAGCGCCATACCCCCTGCAGAAAACACTTTCTTCGCCCAGCCGTCAAAACACTTGTCGTCCCTATCAGGAGGGATGGTAGGATACGACGCCTGCTTTGCCGGGGCGGTAGCCGCCTGCACCACCAAACTCTCCGGAGCGGGGTGCTTGGACAAGTAGCAGGGGTCGCTACTGGCTGGACGGTATTTTCACAGCAAAGACTTGCCCACTGCCGGGAGACTCTCCGGAGAAGTCCAAGCCACCGCCACCCTCCTCTGTAGAGCTATATGGAACAACATTACAGGGTCAGTTGGTGGACCTAGGTCGAGGATATCCATAAGGTCATCCTGAAGAAACTTCCCTGGGGGAGCAGACCATCCCAAGTACTCGGTGACCCTAGACATAAGGCACCGGTACGAGGAGTCGGCATGAGTGCCAGGCTTAGGCCTACAAAACTCCACCTCCGGAGAGGTGTCCAGCCCACTGGCATCGTACAGGGACTGCCGTAGGTCCTCAAATTGGCTATGGCCGGAGAGAATCACGTCTGGCACCGTATCAGGCACCATGCCATCATCAGAGCCCTCATCCACCTCTGAAATAAACTCAAGATGGTGGTAAGAAGGCACAGAATGTGAACCAATGCCATGCTTGACCTTGGCCAGAGCCTTTCTAGGGGGTTCCACCGAGCCCCGGGTTACCCCTGTCGACACAGCCTCGAAAGGCGTTGAGATGGTCGAGTGAATCGGCGTCGAAGCCGAACGCGGCACTGACAGCATCGATGGAGTCAACACAGGCCTCGAGGCCGGAGCCCCGAGCGTGTCCCTCGACAGCCTGGGCGCCGATGGCACCGCCGACTTCTTCGAAGTGCGGGGCCTCGAAAGAGTCCGTCGACGACCTCAGCGCCACCGGCGTTGACGGTTTCCTCGAAGACACCACAGGTTCACACGGTCTCGAGCGTGTCGAGGACCGGGACCTGGACCGGGCATGACGAGAACGATTCCCCTTGTCCGAGCGGGACCTTTCCCGCGAATCATGCCGACCACCCGAGCCCGAAGGCATGCGAGAGGCGTCTCTCGACCGATCACGACCGACCCCACTCGGAGGCACGGACGGACCGGTGCCCTGCGATTCGAGAATCGCCAACATTTTCTTCCCGAAGGAAGCCCATTCCTCTGGCGTCGCATGCTTGGTAGGATAAGCGACCCGCCAATGGGCAGAGTCGTCGGATGGGGAAGGCGACCGATGACAGCGCTTCTGGGAGGGCATCGAAGAGGCCGAGGAGTGGCGAGACCGACTCCGGGACCGAGACCCACTGGACTTCCGACGATGATGCAGAGTCGCCCCTCGAATTGTCTGTCGTCCGCAGACCTCGACTTCCGTGGCTTGGACACCTTACCTACCGACAACTTCTTCTTGCACTCCCGCAAGGCTTTGGACGTGAGCGACTGGCAGGGTGGAAGACGAGGTAGACATCCTTCACGAAGAAGAAACTTCACAAAACGAACAGGTTCGAAGAACCCAGAAACAACAGAAACTCCAAAGAGTCGAGGCGCGCCGAGATTCCCGAAGCGAACACGTTCCCGGAAAAAAACGGAACTGAGGCTACGGGCGTCGTGCGTCCTACGTATAACATCTGGTGACGTCGGCCGTCGGAGGAGGTCCTTGAGGGTGGCGTATCGATGTCATTGACGCAGGAAGATTTTCCAAAGCAGCACAGCTGTGGTGATTACTGTCATAGATATTGAATACGTCGGAGGACCCAATCCCCTCGAAGTCTGCCTTACGCAAATTGCCCCAGTTTTTATTAGCTACAATCCCCGACAAAGTGTGATATTTGGTGGGGAAAAAACACAATGTTCACTTTGTCAGGGGTTCTGGGGTGTTCTGGGTAATAAATTCTGGGCCCCTTCACGCAAATCAGACCTCTGTGCATTCCCACGGGTGTCCTCTTTTGGGAAATGCATGGGGTTCCCGGTTTCCTTGCTGGCTTCGACAACCGAGGCCCATATCTTTATGGTGTGCCCGTCTGCAAAAATCGTGAAATTCAGCTGTCAGAAAAGACTTGGGGTTAGGGGTGTTTTAGGCTTTACCCTTGGTGCCCAGGTAGGTGCACTCACACATGTGAGGTACCGTTTTCATCGACACACGTGTGCGAACGTGGGAAGCTAGGCCATGTGTTGTTGGCGGTGTGTTTCGGTGAGTGAGCCGATTGAAATATGCGGAAATTGTTTTTTTTCCCCCCACATTCTGGACTTTGCTGGGGTTTCTGGGTAATACATTCTGGGCTGATTTGCGCAAGTCAGACCTCTGCGGATTCCCACGGATGTCCTCTTTTCGGAAATGCATGGGGTTCCCTGTTTTCCTTGGTGGTTTGGACACCCAAGGCCCATATCTGTATGGTGTGCCCGTCTGGAAAAATCGTGACATTCAGCTGTAGGAAAAGACTT
The DNA here is from genome assembly GCF_040938575.1 of Ambystoma mexicanum. NCBI lineage: Eukaryota > Metazoa > Chordata > Amphibia > Caudata > Ambystomatidae > Ambystoma > Ambystoma mexicanum. The sequence continues at coordinate 1,219,726,376 of NC_090931.1, forward strand.
GGGGTTAGGGGTGTTTTAGGCTTTCCCCTTGGCGGCCAAGTAGGTGCACCCACACATGTGAGGTACCGTTTGGGACACCTGCGGGAATGCAGGAAGGTATGACATTGGTTGTGTTTGTGTGGTTTTCATAACATTTCGACCCATTGACTGGTGCCCTTTGTCACACAACCCTTTAATTTCCCAAATGTGCCCTACATTACGTCGCTGCTTTAGGCACCATACACTGTTGTAACCTGCACAAATCACCTACCCTTGAAAAGGTCTGCCTGTGCTCTTCCAAAAAATGTATGCTTGCCGTTCCTCACCACATTGGTTTTCCTGATTTACACATGCTAAGTACGTCTGTTCAGGCCATAAGCATAAAACACCTGTGTACCATGGCACAGTGATTGGCTTGTGGTATTGCTCGCTTTGTGAAACACTACAAAAAATGTGTGCTTTCCTAACTGCAAGAGTCAGGGGAATGTAGCAGAGCATTGTTTTTCTCAAAATTCATAGAAGCCATTGCCGTACCAAGCCAACCATGTCCACCACATACCTTTTTTTCAGTCATTGTCCTGCTTTTCCCCCAAACTATGGCATTTGCCCCTACCTAGTTTTTGCCCGGCCTGCGCAAATCACCCCTTCCTAAACTTGGAATTTTGTCTACTTTTCAGAAATGAATGCCTTTCTGTCCGCCAATTCGGCTTTCCTACCCTTTTCTTCCATTCCGTCCATGCATGTCCAATTGGCAAAAATTGCCAAAATCGCCTACCTCTCACAAAACGGTTGATAACCACATCAAACTAACTTTTTCGTTTCCACTCAACCTGTTCTTGAAAGCCACGAAATTGGGGAATTCAGCACAGCAAACCATTTGTTCCTAGCTCCAACAAGGAAAAAAACCACAGGCTTCTTTGTACATCATTTATTTGCCATTTTTTTGAAAAAACACACTTTTTGCCCTATTTTGGTAATTTTCTCTAACCCCCCTACAGCAACCTAGGATTCCTGGGTGGCGTTATGACCGCCTACATGTGGGAAAAAAAAGGGGTCAAATTTGGCCGAGATATTGCATGTAACAAAAAAGTTACAAAGCATTGAATGCCGACATACTAAAATCACCAAAAAAGGCCTTGGCACTGGTGGGAATAACCCATGGCACTTAAAGGGTTAATGTATTAAAGAATGTACTCATCTAAACAACATTGTACTGGAGTGTTGTTGTTAATACAGGAACCTAATCATATATTAACATAGGCAATGGCTGCAGCATGCACCATAGAAGTACAATATTTATAATCTTGTAATTTTGGAAAGTACAATAATGAATGCTACGTTATGCAAGTTTTGATTAATGTTAAACATGTAATAACTAACAAGTCAAGACTTACTACACTTGTGCTAGTACATATGAAGAACTGCAATGCATGCAAATCAGAGGCACATACAGGGAAACTAAAGTAAGGAAGAAAGAAAACAGCATCATCAGAAAATGCTAATAACAAAGTTTATCTTCACATATACAAATGAATTGTGTGTTTGAGGCCTGCTTTTTTCCCCATGTATGTGCACCATTAGCTGAAACTAAACCCTAATGAACGTACTTTAAGAACATATGATAAGGTTAACGTCTAGATATATAGAACTTTTTCAATTTTAATATTCTGATTGTCAGGGAACATAACCACCTGGCCTATATCCGTCAGTGAACAAAAACAAGTGGCCCAGATAAGTGATGTCATCAATTACATTTGTGATGTCATCTTTGATGTCCTGGGTGTTAGTCTTAGCAGGGAAGGGTGGTGGCGCGAGTTATGGTTGCTTAGCTTACCATAACTTGCAAATTTCTGAGGTTTTTCAGTTTTACTTGTAACCATAACGTCCCTTTAACAACGTTTTTTCAATTAATATATGGGATACATTACTCACCGTAATCGTATTTCTGATGCTTGTATCTGCTTAGATTCACATGCTATGCACCGGCCGACACCTAGTGGAAGCTGCATAGTATTACAGTTTTTGTTTTCGAAATTCGAAAAGGGACGTCGACAGGGCATGACAGTAATACTATCCCTAGTGTGACGTCCACTGTACCCATGGTCCTTCGCGCGTCAGGGTCCCTCAGATTGTTTTGTTCTGACATGAGGTTGCATGAAGGTGTAATGTGAGTACAGTTGTATCCAAGCAAATATAGACAGAAAGCTCATATAACATCTATGCACCTTCTCCCAGGGGAGAAGGCTGGGCGCATGTGAATCTAATCAGATAAAAGCATCAGAAATACAATTACGGTGAGTAATGTATCCCTTCTGATGCTTGTGGAATCTGCTTAGATCACAATGCTAAGCATAGATTAGCGAGCAGTGTTATGAGAAGGAGCAGCGGCCAATAGATGTTTTAGAACCGCTTATCCCACCTGTGTATCTGCTTTGAAATGTTTGTCAATGCAGTAATGCTGAGTGAAAGTATGTACTGAGCTCCATGTAGCTGCTTTGCAAATCCTGTCTAAGGGTACATTTGCAATAAAAGCCAGAGTAGCTCCTGAGCTGTGAGTAGAATAAGCACTTGGCGTGAAAGGCTGTGTTTTTTTTTATAATGAATAGCATAGTTGTATACATCTGACTATCCATCTGGAGATAGCATTCTTGGAAATGCGGTCCCCTTCTCTGCCTGTTGCTATGGAGACAAAGAGTTGATCTGTCTTTCTAAGCGGTCTGGTCTTGTCTATGTAGTAGAGAACAGCACTCCTCACATCTAGTGTGTGGAGTTTAACCTCAGCTGAGCTAGTTGGATTCTGAAAGAAAACCGGGAGCTCAATGGATTGGTTTACGTGGAATTTAGAAATGAATTTAGGGGAAAGCCTAGGATGAGTATGTAAAACCAATTTATCGTTATGGACAATAAAGAAAGGGTCCTGTACTGACTAGTCTTGTAATTCACTCACCCTTCTTATGGAAGTAATAGCCACTAAGAAGGCAGTCCTGAAGGTCAGGTTTTTAAGACTCGACTGGTGCATAGGCTCGAAAGGGGTTCCCATGAGCTTTGATAGTATTACACTGAGATCCCATCCTGGTGGGGGATTAGAATTTGGAGGGTGGAACCTCTTTACAGCCTACATAAATGCCTTAATAACTATTACCTTCCACCATGAGACTTTACTTTGAGAAGTGGTATAGGCTGATAAAGCTGCCAGGTGGACCTTTATAGAGTTGAATACTAACCCCAAATCTAACAAGTGGAGCAAATAATGTAGAATGTGTGAAGGAGTACATTATACAGGGTTTATTTGTTTTGACTGGCACCAAATTACAAATCTTATCCACTTGCCAAAATAGCAGTGTCTAGTGTTTGGTTTTCGTGCCTCTTTAAGGATACCTATACACTGCTGTGGTAGATTAAGGTGTCCGAATTCTATGACTTCAGGAGCCATGCTGCCAAGTTCATTGTGTGTGGCTGAGGATGCACCGTTGTTCCCGCGTGTTGGGTTAACAAGTTGGTTAGGTACGGGATTTTGATGGGATTGCACATCGCCAGTTTGCACAGATGTGGATACCATGGTTGTCTCGCCCACATGGGAGCAACTAGGATGAGTGTTCTCTGTGCATCTTGTTCACAATCCTGCTCATTAATGGTGTCGGGGAAAATCGTAAGCAAATTTCCCTGACCAGTTCATCCATAAGACGTTCCCCTTAAGAGTCTGGCTGGGGGAAGCTGGACGCGAAGTCTGGGCATTGCTTGTTTTCTTTTGTAGCGAACAAGTCTAGTGTAGGATGACCCCATTGAGAGAAGATGTGGTCTACGAAGCTTGAGTGTAGTTGCCACTTGTATTCCTCTGGTAGGCAATCTCTTCTCAGAGAGTCTGCTAGAGTGTTGAGTACCCCTTTAACGTGTTGGGAGGATAGGGATATCCCCCATTTGAGTGCCCACCTCCATATTTTTTGCGCCAACTTGGATAGACTTGGACAGTGTGAGGCCCTCCTCCCCTTTTTGTTGATGTCGAACATGGCAGTTGTGCTGTCTGTTAGAATTAGAACCGACTGGTTTGTCAGTTGCATCTCGAATGCCTGGAGAGCATTAAGTACTTCCAGTAGTTCCAGCAGGTTGATATGGTTCTGTGAAGTGACCTGTGTCCACAGACCGTGTTCTGTGTGGTGAAGGTAATGAGCCCCCCCCCCCACCAGGAAAGTGACCCGTCTGTCGTGACAACCACTTGCGCCTCCGGATCGTGGAAGGGTTTTCCTTTTAACAGATTTTCTCTCGACCACCAGAGTAGGTTTTGCACCAGTGTTGGCGAAACAGCCACTAGATCGCCCCACTGGCCACTTGCCTGAGACCATTGTTTCGCCAACCATTCCTGCATTGGTCACATGCGCAGACATGCGTGTGGGACTAGATAAATGCACAATGCCATCATGCCTAGTAACCGCATTGCTTTGCGTACGCTTATCTGGAGTCCGGCTTGATACTGGTGTATTTGCCGAAGCATGTTTTGCACTCTTTCCATGGACGGAAAGGCTAAGCCTGTTTGAGTATCTAATACAGCTTCTAGGAACTGTTTTGATGTATTTGGTACAAGACTTGACTTTTTCTCATTTATCGAGAAGCCCAATTGGTAGAGGAGATTTATGGTTCTTTGTGTGTTTAGTTTGCAAAGATGGGGCGTTTCTCCTGTGATCAGCCAGTCGTCCAGGTAGGGGTACACTGGGATTGCCACCCTGCGCAGGTGCGCTGCCACCACCACCAGTACCTTGGTGAATAACCTTGGAGCCGAGGCTATTCTGAAAGGTAGAACCATGAATTTGTAGTGCTGGTTTGCTACTTTGAACCGCAAGAGTCTTCTTTGCGCTGGGAGCACTGAAATATGAAAATAAGCATCTTTCATATCCAATGTTGCCATGTAATCCCCCCCGTTTTAGCAGAGGGATTAATTCTTGGAGCGTAGTCATGCAGAACTTTTGTGGCTTGACATATGTTTGCAGGGCACAAGTCTTATACTGGGCGCATTGTTCGATCTTTCTTTGGTACAAGGAAGTATGTTGAATAGATACCCTCGTTTACCTCGTTGGACGGCACAATCTCAATGGCGTCTTTGAGGAGTAGCATGTTGATTTCTTCCATCAAGATGAGGTTTTTTTTTAAAACTCATTTTATTGGTTTTCACAACAAACAAAACACAACCATCACACCTGATATTTTCAGTTACAAGTTTTTTAGCATACATTTGCATGTTATTTATTAATGTCTTCCCCCTCACCCCATTCTAACTTGAGCTTCCGCCTCACCCTCCGGGCTTCCCTTCTCTTGGGGTTAATGCCCTTCGCTGCTCTCGGGCGTGTCACATTCACTGGAGTTGGCCCGGGAGGATCCTTACAGTGTGGCTACCATTTGTCTCCATGCTATCAGAGGTCCTACTTCATCATCCTCCCCCCTGTTAGCTGCCTCATACCATGCTACTGTGTCGGCGTCTGCCCATTTCAGGAGATCATTCCACCAAACCTCTAATCTGGGTCTGCCGGCTGCTTTACCAGCTCATGGCTATTCTCCTTTTGGCCAAAACACTTAACTTGATAGCTGCATTGCCACGATATTGATCCTCTTGAAACCACGGTCTACACGCTACCACCGTATCCGCACTGCAGCAGCTTCAATTATAGCACTTGTGCTATGGAATTAGCTCATGTATGCATCAGGATCTTGTGGGACCGGCAGGAGACACGAAAAACACGTCCTATTCCATGGCTACTTAGCCACGCCCCTTCCATCAAGATGAGTTGTTCCTCTTTTGACGTCTTTCTTTGGCGCAGTGGGAGGTTTGATGGTGTTTCTAGGAGCTACACGCAATAACCTCCTGCTACTGTTGACAACACCCACTTGTCTGTAGTTATGCCCTCCCAGGCGTGGCTGAAGTTTGAAATCCGTCCCCCGACTGGGGAAGCATGGGAGGGGACCTGTAACAGGGCGTCATTGTTTGGGAGGCGTTCCTCCACCTCTGCCAGGGGAGGGGAGGGTTTTGTTACTCACCGGACGGAGAGTACGCAAAGACAGGCGACCAGGGCTGCTCATTTTCCTTAGTTGCTTGAAGAGCTTAGTTGGGGCCTCCAACCAAGCGTCCTCTCTGTGAGGGAATAAACTCTTTTCTGTGATATGACTCTCTGCTGATTTGAAACCAGACAGAGAGGCCGATCACCTAAAAGAGCGGGGAGAACGCACCGCCACGGACCCAGCTGTAAATAAAGGACAAGAGCCAAGTACCCAGGAAAAGATCGAGCCACCTCCCCCTAGACAGCTACCATCTTGAGTAATACCTGAAAACACTACCCTCTATTTAATGGGACAGGCACTGGAAGGTACCTATAAATACAGAAGGGTATCTTAGTGCTATTCTACCCAAGGAAAACTGTGCAGGTATGTAGAAATAGGAACGGTCAGTATTTCTTACCACTGGTTGGAGCAAGTTTGTCTGATTATCCAGAGAAGAATGCAACGATGGAGTAAAATAATAAACAGGAATGTTAGTGAGAAAAACTAAAGCCGGGCGGCACGAGGAGCGCACTAGATCCGAGTTGGTGCACTTCCCAGCAAAGAGTCCCTGCGTGCACTTATAGATAGGAGAGGTGTGTAGTCCAGAATGGGTGTCCGATATGCAGCAATAAAGCAAAATGATTGGAATGGCAGAGTAAGAGGAATCACTCAACCCACTATGTCACTGAGAAAAGGATCCCTTTGAAATACCAGAGGGATTGCAAATTAGAAATATTCCCAGAGTATTCACTAATAATTCAAAGTTCAAATGCAAGTTCATTGGGGTAAGCAATAAGTGTTCAAGGGATCTATTGATACTAATCATAGATACGGCAGAAGAAGAAGCAGACCTACAAAGAATAGAAATTGCAGCCCTAGAAGACAAAATCAAACAAGACAAAACCATCAAAGATATTAAGGAAACTTTGGAAAAGATTGATGACGAAATAAGTAAATTCAAGAAATTAACTTTAGACAAAAAAATTTAGAAGTTGAAGAAAGATGTTGAACAATATAAGGAGATAAAAACGTACCCTTATCTTGTAGAAAGTTATTATGAAGACTTACAGAAAGCCAACCAAGGTAGAGCATATAACGCAGGCAATAGGTAAAAACCATTTGTCAACTTTTCATGCCTCCACAAGTAGTGGTTCAGATACCAGCCAAACAGGACCACCGCCCCAATTTTTTCAGGGACGGGGCAAACGCGGCCGCAACAAGAATCAAGGACCACCCCAGATGAATACCAGGAACTGGCAGGGCCCACCCCAAACCTGGTAGTTCCGATCTTCAATTTAACTTCACACACCCTTTCTTCCATGGAAATCAGTGTCCTTTCTAAAGGTTTGTCTTTTGTTCCAACCACTAGGGCAAAATCCTTTGAGACAGAAATAGAACTTCAAAAGTTCTATAGGACAATACGTCTAAAATATTTCTTTAGGAACCCGACACCATCGAGAAAAGAATCGACTATTACAGGTCTCAAACCCCCTTCAAAGTTTACACCTACAAATGCAATGGTTAGTCCTGCAATACTAGCGTTTGAACAAAGAATTTCTCATGAAATCCAAGGCACGATAAGAACCAAAAACAATTCCAGAGACAACCTTACAAGGGCTGAGAGAGCGGCTCTAAAATCCCTACAGTCTAACGACTCATTTATAATCAAGCCCGCAGACAAAGGGGGCGGAATAGTGTTATGGGGCAAAGAAGCATATGAAACAGAAGCAATGAAACATCTAAATGACAAAACTTCATATAGGGAACTGGCGCAAGACCCCACACCAAGGCTCCAAGATGAGATAGGTAGTCTCAGTGTTAGGAAGAATTCTCTGTTTAGGCTGAATTTCCTAACCTAGTTGAGTCCCCCAGCAGCTTTGCTGGATTTTTGGGGTTTATTTTTTTCTCCTGCCAAGAGTGAGACTCTTTTACCCTCACTCTTGGACATGACTTGAGAGTGTTCTCTGTGACTTGCTATGTGCTTATGGGCTAGGGGGTAATTTTCCCCATAGGCCATCATTGGTTTTTGAATGTGTGTTACACAGCACCCTCAGTGCATTAGCACAGGGGTGTCTTAGAGACCCCCAAACATAGACTCCACACCCTGGGACTGACTACTGTCTCCCTGGGTCAGTAAAGTTACCATTGACTTTACTAGTCTTAACTTAGGAACTTAACCAGTACAAACCATCTTACTGTGGAAGTACTGGTAGGGGCAATTAGATTGCCCCTGGGTCTGTTGTCGAGGGGGTACTGCCCGTCCCCCCTCGCCGAGTTCTGGCTGGTGGCAGTGGATACCACGGAAATATTCCACCGGAATATTTCCCAATGGGATTTCCCATTGGTTTTTGATGCACCACTGGTGCAATGTTAAAGATACCGCCGGTTTATTTAATTAATATAAATTCACCGGTTGGGATTTTTTGCCGGAACTCGCCGCCAAAATGGCGTCTAGGTTCACTTCAGTAACCCTGAACCCGAGTCAAGCCTTTGTTCTACTTTTGGCGGGCTTCTGCACAGAAGCCCTCCAAAGTGGTGCCATTCTGTCTGGGTACCACAGGGGGTGTGGGAGGGGGTTTAGGCACCCTGGACCGAGTTACCTTGCCAACTCAGGTCGCACTCTAGTGTGATTGGCCCAAGTGGTGAGCCACCCCGCTCACCACTTAGCATGTTTGAGTGACAGCTAGGCTGTATGAATGGGAGTTTGCTGCATAAAAGCAGGGTTTTTGGGACTGGTTCTTCAGAAGTCGCCACAGGACCTAAGAAGCCGAAGAGGGAGAAGCCGAGCAGACCTGCCAAGACGACACCACCGGTGAAGCCCTGCAGAATCGTCTCACCACTTTTCCCGACGACAGAGGAGATCTCCCGCCGGAGAGTCTTCTTCCCTTAACTGGTGGGGACAACCAGTTGCTGCCTTCTTTTCGCCGTCCCGAAGCATCTCGTGCCGCCTTGCCTGTGCCAAGCACCCCGGCCAGCGGGCTACCACTTTTTACCTCAACCGCGAAAGAGGGGTAAAAATCCTTTGTGACCGGAGAACTCCACGGCTGGCCTCATCCCTGGTAGTGCAACGACCTGCAGCCTTCCTCCCCGTCGAGATCACCTCTTCCTCGGGACGACGCCGCGACTTGCACCCACTACCAGGAACGACTACCACCGCTGGAGGAATCTTTCCACTTTTAAAGGTACTGTGTTCCGCCCGGCCTCCCTTGCCACCGATTGTACGGGGTAGATTTAGCCCTCGGCTCTCGAACCTGGGTAGGTCTGGGACACCCTAACTAAACTTTTCAGAACCATAGTAAAACCGTTTTCTACTCACCTGCAAAGACTTGTGACGTTGTGTGATCTTGGGCACATTTGCGCCTGGCTCCCACTAATGCGGGCCCCGAACTAATTCTCCTTGTTCCACTATTGACTGTCTTTGCTAACCTTATGTGAAAAGTGTTTTACCTTACTGCTCTCTTTATTTTTGCCTTTTTCCCTCCCTTTTGGTAAAACTTGTTGGAGTACCATCTAACGTTAAGCGCTCACCTCTGGTTGGAAATAAGTGGTGTTAACTTAGAATTGTCCAACAAACGAGTAGGGATGTACATATGAGTAATAGTAACTGTGTTTGACTTTCTTATCTTTTCTAATGTGCTAGTGTAATTTATGAGTGTACCTTTAATAAATAAGTTTATACTTTTACACCTAGCTCTGGTCAGTGTTTGCTTGTGCTATTGTGCCTCTGTACCTATTATGTATCCTCTGTATACTGCCTAACTCTTCTTGAGGGAAGTCTGACTGCTCAGCCACAGCTACCACAGTGAATCTGTGTGGTACAGACTGCTACCAAGTGGGTTTACTGCCAACACCTGTAGACTTAAATCTTTTGCAGTGGTCCCAGAGGGAACTGCACAGGTTTCTGCCTAACACTGGTGTACAGCGGTGGGATCTGTATTGAGTATACACTTTAGAGTACTTTTGAGATACCTTAGTGCAACTAACCACAAAGCTTAAGCACAAGAAAGAAAAAAGTCATTTTTAACCTGTCTACTATGGAAAGTTATAGTCAAGAGTCCCTTGCTACAAAAACTGCTGATTGTCTAAGACTTCTCTGTAAGCATAAGAATCTCATGACTAAAGGAAAGAAAATAGAGCTAATAGAAAGGTTGTTAGAAAACCAAAGTCTGGAGGATGGTCCAGAGGAACCTATTACTCCAGCAAATGTAGAAAGCAGCAATGATCTTGATATGGAACAAAGTATTGATGATCTTGGGTCAGAACCAGAAGAGGAGGATGAAACTGTTGTAGATAGTCCCTCTAGGCCTCTGTCTGCTCTACCAGCTGTACCTACTGGACCCTTGCCAGGTCCCACATTTAGCCCTCAATACTTTGAACTAGAGAAAATTAAACTTGAATTAGAGTACAAGAAACTAAATGCTCAAACTGACAAAGAACTAAGGCTAAGGGAAATGGAGCTCAAGTATGAGCTAGAAATGAAGAAATTGTCTGTTGAGAATGCTTCTCTCTCTGGCTCCTCTAGAAGTTCCAGTCCTAAAAGACCCCGGATGCCTAAGGAATTGATTGGTATGTATGAGCCTAAGTTGGATGTGTTGGATTGGTTGTCTATGTTTGAGTATAATCATGGGCTCCAGAACATCACAGGTAATGAGTTACTCACCTGGTTGTTCTCTAGGCTTCCCCCTGTTGCAACTGATGTGGTAATGGAGTTGGGGGAGGATGATAGGAAAGAGTATGAATGTGTGAAACTAGCTTTGATAGCTATGTTTGGGAAGACCCCTTCCCAGTATCTTAAGAGGTTTAGGAGCCTCAAAAAGCATGATGCTACCCCTTGGGCTACCTGGGTGTGTGAAGGGTTGAAAAACTTAGAGGGCTGGATTAAGGGTTACAAGGTGAACACTTATGAAGGAATGAGAAATCTTGTAATGATGGAGTCAATTTATGATGCCTGCTCTCCTGAGCTCAGACAGCACTTGGCTGATTCACAGGAATTAGATCCTAGGAAACTAGCTAAGGCTGCTGACTTGTGGGTTGCCAACAGGGCTACTCACAAGGATTCTGGGGTAACTCAGAAGAAGGATGAGGGAAGACAGCCTAAGAAAGACTCCAAAGAGAATTCTAATAATCCTAATTCCAAAGAGGGCCCCAAACAAAACCATAAGCGTAAGCCACCTGGGAAACCACAGCAGAGTAGTATACCTTCTGGTGCTAAACCAGAAGGAGGTCAGAACAAGCCTCCATTCCAAAGGACCTTTGGGGCCTGTTATGTTTGTAAGGCTACTGACCATGTGTGTCAGGGGTAAAACCGGCCTTGGGCCCAGTACTGTTGGGACTGTGGGGCCTGGGACCATGAAGAAACCCGGATCCAAAGGGTTTCTGTACTTTAAAGGGCTGTTGTGCCCTTTCTGCAGACAGATCCAGCGTTCTGCCCGTCGGAACTACAGTTCCCAGCAGGCTTCGCGGGCCCGCGAGCCAATGGGAAGCCGCGCTGGGTGTGGCACGCGACGAATGCGGATGCGCAAGCCCCGAGGCACGGGGCTTGTGCTCGAGACGCCGAGGAGAGAGGACGTGAGCCCAGCAGCTCCCCGGAATCCATACGTGAGGGGCCAAGAGCCACAGGAACCACGATCCGGCCCCTCGCATACACAAGATAAGTGCCGCTCACCCCAGGGAGAGTCAGGGATCCTAGGGGAAGCGCAGGGGGCATATCCCGACCCCTTCCAGAGCCCCTGCGGATCACGCAAAAGCTAAGTGGGCGGATTCACGGGAGTCGTGTTTGTTGATGTGCATGGTTTCGAGTGCATCCACCTCTTGGGAAAAGCGCCGGAAGGGCGCGTGAGATTGAAGCACTAGCTTGGGGAACCCGGTCTGAGGAAAGACCGCGTTCTGACACCCGGTCTGAGGGAAGACCGTGTTTTTGGGCAAAAGATAAGCCACGTGCGGCAGCGCACCCTAAAATTCCTGGATTGTTTATTCCAAGACCTGAACGCGTGTTGAGAGAGTTTGCATGAAAGTGTGAGATCAGCAGAACGTTTGACAACGCTAATGCTTGTCCTTTGTTTTCTTTTAGTTTGAACCCGATGCGAACCTGAATCTTGGACTGCAAGGACGTGGCACAGGACTTGACAGTCTTGCAGGACTGGACGTTAAGGACTAAAGCAAAGCTAAGTGTGCTAGTCATGTGTTCATGAAACTGTAATGGGCTAATGTCAACAATTGTTTGTTGCTACCTTGGTATGTTGTTGTAAGGCTCGAAAGAGCACCTTCAGGTTGGTTCAAGGGGTCTGGTGAGGGTGGCGGCACCTTTACATGTAGAGGTGTTACGGCAGCTCCATCAGCCAGTTTGAGGAAAGTGTGCAGGCATCGTTTACCCTAAAATCCCCAGTCCTATCCATGACTTCTTCCCAACCCTCTATCCGGTAATCCTAAAATCCCTTTACCTATCCAACCCTCGAGACCCTAACCCTCCTTCCCCGCTCTGGTTGAGGAGGCCTGTGTTAAGCTCTGTCTTGCAGGCACTGAAACCATTGAGGGGGTGGTTGGTACTGCGTCGCTCCTGCGCCTAGGACCTGAGCATCTCTGACAGAAGCATAAGCCCACGTATATTCAGGCGCCAACCCCCATCACCATTATGGAAGAGATCGCCAAGGTTTTGCAGGACCTGCAAAGCGAACTAGCGGCGTCCAGACAGGACTATGCCACATTGTCAGCGCAGGTACGAAGTCTGGCCGCGCAAACAGCACCATTGCCGGGTCACGCACCAGTACAGGTGCAAGTCACCCCAGAGCCTCTGATTCCTCTGGCTCCACCCGAGCGTTATGCAGGAGACCCGCAGAAATTCTCTACCTTTATTACGCAATGCCGCCTCCATTTCCTTACGAAATCGGCAGCATTCCGATCCAATCAGTCTAGGACTGCTTTTGTTATCTCCTACCTCACAGGAGACGCAGCAGCATGGGCAAATCCCTTAGTCCAAAAAGACAATACTATCCTTTATGATTGGGACGAGTTTCTCAGTGAATTTGAGAAAATATTTGATCGTAGGGCTGCTACCCTGTATAAGGATCGGGAATTGCTGACATTGAGGCAGGGAAATAAGGAACTAGTGACATATGTCACTCAGTTCAATCGGTTGATAGCCAAAGCCGAATGGCCACGTGAAAAAAGCATGTCCCTATTTTATCAGGGATTGAGGGATGATTTGAAAGATCTTATTGCCCAAGTTGACCCCCAACCCCGAGAATGCTCGGATATGATTGATCTGGCTATGCGATTGGATCATCGTCAAGCGGAGCGACGGGGGGATAGGAGGAAAGGAGAGTCACGTCCAGCAGCAAGGTTTGACCAATTTAAAGGGGCACGAGGGTCAATGGACAAGTCCGATGGAGACGAGCCGATGCAAATTGGGTCGGTTCGTGGTCCCCTATCAAAGGAAGAAAAAGAACGAAGGAGAAAGGATGGTGTATGCATGTACTGTGGGAAGTCCGGACACTTTGTTCGTGAATGCCCCACAAAGCCCAAGACTCAGGGAAACGCCTCGGCTCGTCGGTAGTGGGGGTCACCCGGTCGAGCCTGATTGATTGCAGGGCCCCGATAGAAGGTAGTCCCAATTTTGCCCCACACATTTCGGTAAGGGGGTGTCTTGGTTTTCAGGGAATTTCAAAAGAGGTCACCATGTTGATTGACTCGGGGGCAACGGGTAATTTCATAGATATCCAGTTTGCGGCCAGGTTGGGTATCCCTATCCAGCAAAAGGCAAAACCTGAGCCCGTACGCGCGGTAGATGGTACACCTCTATGCTCGGGACCCATCACACATAACACTCGTTTAGTGACCCTGAATTGTGGTATTGGGCATTGGGAATACGTTACCTTCGACTTAATTGCTGCCCCGCAGTTCGGCCTTATCTTAGGGTTACCTTGGTTGAGAAAACATGATCCTCTGGTTTGTTGGACCTCCGGTATGATAAAGTTTAGCTCTCCTTATTGTCGGGAGCATTGTAAACAGCCGGTGGCTGCGGCCTGTCAACTCGCAGGCATTACCGATGTTCAACCCGAAGCGCGCTTAGAAGAACTACCCACAGAGTATTCAGACTTTGTAGACGTCTTCAATAAGAAAGCCGCTGAAACTCTGCCCCCACATCGGCCATTCGATTGCCGGATCGATTTAGAGCCAGGGGCAACTTTGCCGTGCAGCCGCATATACGCCTTGACCGAGGCTGAAAACAAACACCTTCAGGAATATATTACAGCCAACTTGCAAAATGGCTTTATTAGACACTCTAATTCCCCAGTGTCTTCTCCCTTGTTCTTCGTACCGAAGAAGTCCGGAGAACTCAGGACTTGCATAGATTACCGCGGGGTGAATCGGATAACCATCAAAAACCGTTACCCGCTTCCGCTCATCCCCGTCCTTCTAGATCAGGTTAGGGATGCGGTTATCTATACCAAGCTGGATCTTCGTGGGGCTTACCATCTTGTGCGGGTGCGCGAAGGTGACGAGTGGAAAACCGCCTTCCGAACAAAATTCGGATTGTACGAATATCAGGTTATGCCATTTGGTCTCTGTAACGCACCTGCTGCCTTCCAGCATTTCCTAGATGAGGTTCTTCGGGAATATTTGGACGTATGGCCGTCGTGTACATCGATGACATCCTCATTTATTCCCATAGCCTAGAAAATCACGTTCAGCATGTACGCGCTGTTTTACAAAAGTTAAGGGAAAACCATTTATTTGCCAAACTCGAGAAATGTGAGTTTCACCGTACTACCGTGGAATTCTTGGGGTACTACCTTACTCCGACAGGCGTACAAATGGATGCAAAAAAGGTGAAGGCCATTCTAGATTGGCCCCCGCTAGCCAATGTCAAAGACATACAATCCTTTTTAGGATTTGCAAACTTTTACAGACGGTTCGTCCAGAATTTCTCTGAGCTGGTTACTCCAATCACGAGACTTCTTCGCAAAGGCTGCCCGTTTATTTGGGACACCTTGGCTGAGCAGGGATTTCAACGGCTCAAGAAGGCCTTTACCGATGCACCGGTATTGAAACATCCGGACTTGTCCCAGCCATTTGTGGTGGAAACGGACGCTTCCAGCCATGCGCTGGGAGCTGTTTTGTCCCAACGTGATCCTCAGACGGGGCTCTTACACCCAGTAGCCTATTATTCAAGAAAGCTGCTTCCAGCAGAAGTCAACTACATCATTGCAGACAGGGAACTATTGGCCATAAAGGCAGCCTTTGGCGAATGGCGGCACTACTTGATGGGGGCACGTCACACAGTGACGGTTATTACCGACCATCGCAATCTTCAGTTTATTAGAACTGCCAAGACCTTGAGTCCACGTCAATTGCGTTGGGCCCAGTATTTCGCAGAATTTGATTTTATAATCACATACAGACCTGGAACAAACAATCGTAAAGCTGACGTTTTGTCCCGCTATCCAGATAAGGTCTCTGAGGAATTAAAAATCGTGTCTCAGCCAATAGTCCCTCCAGTGCAAATACTGGGTTTAGCTACCAACATCTTTGAGAGCATCCAAAAGGAACTTTCCGTGCATGATCTCCACCAATGGTGCAAGCAGGACCCTCAGCACACCATTTTGGATGGACTTCCATATCATGGGCAATCATTGTACTTGCCTACACCCCAACTACAAAAACAGGCGATGTCATGGTGCCACGATTCCTCCCTAGCGGGTCATCCCGGTAAGGCAAAGACTTTAGAATTGGTGGGGAGACATTTCTGGTGGCCAAAGTGGCGGCTTGATGTCCAGCAATACGTACGACAGTGTGCAATATGTGCCCGGAACAAAGCCGATCACCAGAAACCAGCAGGCCTCCTACGTCCCCTGCCAACACCAACTACTCCTTGGCATACAGTTACCATGGATCTAATAGTTGAATTTCCACAAGTGCAGGGCTTTACCTCCATACTGGTGGTAGTGGATGCCTTTTCTAAAATGGCTCATTTTATCCCCTGCAAAGGGGTTCCAACAGCTAAAGAAATCGCCGAATTGTTCCTGCAAAACGTGGTTCGGCTTCATGGCCTTCCATGCCGTATAATCACAGATAGGGGTCCACAGTTCACCTCCAGGTTCTGGCGCGAATTTTGTAACATCATTGGTATGGAAATTCGGTTATCCTCGGGATATCATCCCGAGACGGACGGCCAAACCGAACGTGTGAACCAGGGGCTTGAGCAGTTCCTGCGTTGCTTAGCCGCAGGACGAGAGACAACATGGGTTCAACATACTTGGCTAGCAGAAATGGCATATAATAATGCTGTTCATTCTTCCACAAAACGATCCCCGTTCTTCTGCTTGTATGGAAGACATCCACGGATTTTACCTTCATCCGTCCCAACAGCAGAAACGGCACTGCCTACGATAGCAGGACAACGGATCGGAATAGAGCAGGTTTGGAAGGAGGTGCAGGATAATCTCATAAAAGCCAAAAAGGTGTAAACATCGACGTGCTAGCCCTGTATATCATAAAAACGATTTGGTATGGTTGTCCACTCGTAACTTACGATTAGAGGGACCAAAAAAGTTACAACCTCGCTATCTAGGCCCATTTAGCATTGAGAAAGTAATCAACCCAGTAGCGGTACGACTGGCCCTGCCCTCTCAGATGAAAATCCACCCGACTTTCCATACGTCACTGGTGAAACCAGCCCCGCCTGGGATACGCACTCAAAAAGCACCCCCGGTACTTGTACAGGGGGAGCCGGAATATGAAGTCCGAGCAATTCTGAACTCTAAAAAAAGGAATGGCCAGGTCTATTATTTAATCGACTGGGTTGGATACGGGCCAGAAGGCCACTCCTGGGAACCCTCACACCATGTACATGCCCCACGATTGCTGCGCACTTTTCACAAAAACTGCCCTGAAAAACCTGGGGGACCTGCCTTCCGTGGGAGGGGGAGTGCTGTCAGGGGTAAGACCGGCCTTGGGCCCAGTACTGTTGGGACTGTGGGGCCTGGGACCATGAAGAAACCCGGATCCAAAGGGTTTCTGTACTTTAAAGGGCTGTTGTGCCCTTTCTGCAGACAGATCCAGCGTTCTGCCCGTCGGAACTACAATTCCCAGCAGGCTTCGCGGGCCCGCGAGCCAATGGGAAGCCGCGCTGGGTGTGGCACGCGACGAATGCGCATGCGCAAGCCCCGAGGCACGGGGCTTGTGCTCGAGACGCCGAGGAGAGAGGACGTGAGCCCAGCAGCTCCCCGGAATCCATACGCGAGGGGCCAAGAGCCACAGGAACCACGATCCGGCCCCTCGCATACACAAGATAAGTGCCGCTCACCCCAGGGAGAGTCAGGGATCCTAGGGGAAGCGCAGGGGGCATATCCCGACCCCTTCCAGAGCCCCTGCGGATCACGCAAAAGCTAAGTGGGCGGATTCACGGGAGTCGTGTTTGTTGATGTGCATGGTTTCGAGTGCATCCGCCTCTTGGGAAAAGCGCCGGAAGGGCGCGTGAGATTGAAGCACTAGCTTGGGGAACCCGGTCTGAGGAAAGACCGCGTTCTGACACCCGGTCTGAGGGAAGACCGTGTTTTTGGGCAAAAGATAGCCACGTGCGGCAGCGCACCCTAAAATTCCTGGATTGTTTATTCCAAGACCTGAACGCGTGTTGAGAGAGTTTGCATGAAAGTGTGAGATCAGCAGAACGTTTGACAACGCTAATGCTTGTCCTTTGTTTTCTTTTAGTTTGAACCCGATGCGAACCTGAATCTTGGACTGCAAGGACGTGGCACAGGACTTGACAGTCTTGCAGGACTGGACGTTAAGGACTAAAGCAAAGCTAAGTGTGCTAGTCATGTGTTCATGAAACTGTAATGGGCTAATGTCAACAATTGTTTGTTGCTACCTTGGTATGTTGTTGTAAGGCTCGAAAGAGCACCTTCAGGTTGGTTCAAGGGGTCTGGTGAGGGTGGCGGCACCTTTACATGTAGAGGTGTTACGGCAGCTCCATCAGCCAGTTTGAGGAAAGTGTGCAGGCATCGTTTACCCTAAAATCCCCAGTCCTATCCATGACTTCTTCCCAACCCTCTATCCGGTAATCCTAAAATCCCTTTACCTATCCAACCATCGAGACCCTAACCCTCCTTCCCCGCTCTGGTTGAGGAGGCCTGTGTTAAGCTCTGTCTTGCAGGCACTGAAACCATTGAGGGGGTGGTTGGTACTGCGTCGCTCCTGCGCCTAGGACCTGAGCATCTCTGACAATGTGAAAGGAGATCCCAGATGTAAGAGTAAACCTTCAGGGGTCCAACTTGTCTCCTTAGCCTTCGCTCCGGAGGAGGAAGTCACTATGGCAAGTGGAAACTTTCTACTACTGGCTGATGAACCCACTGGAGTCTCAGCCAGTGTTTCTTTAGTCTCTCTGGGGTTGCGGGAACAACAAAATTTAGATGTGTATAATTCTATCCCAGATAATACTAAAGAGTATTATAAGGACAGTGTCCACGTGAATGGTCAGGAGACCCCTGCCATCAGGGACACTGGGGCCAGCATAACTGTGGTGGATGAATCATTTTTCAAGGCAGAGGATGTTGCTAAGGCACCCAAATGCCTCACCAAGTTAGCTGGAGGGCCTGTGCAGATGTGTCCCCAGTTACCAGTTCTCATCCAGTGTAATGATATGGCTGTGAAGATACCTGTCAGTATACAATGTGAAGTGCCAGGAAGAGTTCTGCTGGGAAATGACCTAAAAGCTCTTGGAGTTGTGTCACATACCCCCAGACCTCCTAGTAAAAGGTTACGGGAGCTCACCAAGTCTGCAAGAGAGAAAACCCTGCGAGGTTTATCTCAGGAGATGATGACAGAAATCACTCCTCTCCCACTGGAGCAACTTACTGCAGTAACTACCAGATCAGGAGCAAAGGGGCAACCCAAGACTCCTAGAAAAAAACCTACAGCAAGCACTCCAGTGCTTCCAACAAGGACTTCCCCGAGGTTGTCCAAAGTTACACCTGTAACTCCACCTCCAGCTGAGGCTGAGAGGGAGGTACAACCCTGTTTGGTTGAACTAGACTCTGAAGAAGAGCTAGTAGGAGGCCCAGAACTTATTGGAGACCTGGACCCGGCTGACCATCCTGAGCTGCAGTCTTTACTGGCAGAAGGTGGACCTAGCAGGACAGCTTTTCGTAAGGGACAAAGAGAATGTCCAACTCTGGAGGGCCTTCGCCAGCAGGCAGCTTCTCAGGCTGATGGGCAAGAGCCTGGGAAGTATAGGTTACACTGGGAAGATGGCCTCTTCTACAGTGAACCAACCGAATCTGAACCTGGAGCATACCAACGCCTGGTAGTGCCCCAAGAGAACAGACAACAGTTCTTGCAACTAGCCCACGAGATTCCTTTGGCTGGTCACTTGAGTTTCAAGAAGACCAAGGAAAGGCTCTCTCTCTACTTCTATTGGCCAAAAATGGGGGCTGAAGTAGATAGGTATTGCAGGAGCTGCCATACCTGCCAGACTTCTGGTAAGGTTGGTTCCAAGAATGTGGCACCTTTAGTGCCTCTCCCAGTTGTGGGAGTCCCATTTGAGAGGGTAGGGATTGACATTGTTGGTCCCCTTGATCCCCCAACCTCCTCAGGCAACAGGTGTATCCTTGTTGTAGTAGACCATGCTACTAGGTACCCTGAGGCAATTCCTATGAGGACTGTTACAGCTCAGGCTGTGGCTAAGGCCCTCCTTGGTATCTTTACCAGGGTTGGGTTTCCTAAGGAGGTGATCTCTGACAGGGGGACAAATTTTATGTCCAACTACATGAAAGCCATGTGGAAAACCTGCGGAGTTACCTACAAGTTCTCAACCGCCTACCACCCTCAGACAAACGGGTTGGTAGAAAGATTTAACAGAACCATGAAGAGCATGATAGGTGCCTTAGAAGAACCCCTTAAGAAAAAGTGGGACCTTCTACTGCCATGCCTTCTATTTGCTTATAGGGAAGTCCCTCAGGAGGGAGTAGGTTATTCTCCCTTTGAACTTCTCTATGGCCATCCCGTCAGAGGCCCCTTGGCCCTGATTAAGGAGGGGATGGAGAGTGCTCCTTCCCCCAAGATGGCAGAAGCAAGTGATAACTTGAAAGCTGGCCAAGCTCTGATCAAACATTGGCATGATCAGAAGGCTAACATGGTTCAGTTTACTCAAGACCAGCTAGTTCTAGTTATGCTCCCAACAAGGCAGAGGGCCTTGCAAGACAAATGGATGGGACCCTTCAAGGTTGTGGGAAAACTTGGAGAGGTCAACTATCTGGTGGATCTGGGCAAACCCAGGGAAGCTCCCAGAGTCTTCCACACCAACCGCCTCAAAGCCTATGTCTCTAGACCAGAAGTAGGAGCATTGCTTCTAGCTTCATCGGACGAGGAGGAGGAGAGTGACGCTCTACCTGACCTCCTGAGAGGCTTACCTTTGGACGAAAAGGTTGAAGGAGTTAATCTCTCTTTAGATCTGACCCCTGAGCAACAGGAGGAGTGCAAAGCTATGTTAAATCAGTTTGCCCCCCTGTTCTCACTTTCACCAGGCTTGACCCCTTGGGGACAGCATGAGATACTCACTGGTGACTGTCTGCCAGTCAAAAGCAGAGGATATAGAATGTCAGAACATGTCATAACCCACAACAAAGGTGAGGTCAAGAAGATGCTTGATCTCGGGGTAATAGAGCCCTCTACTAGTCCATGGTCTAGCCCAGTGGTGTTAGTACCAAAGGCAGGATCCAAAGAGTTGAGATTCTGTGTGGACTATAGAGCTCTTAATGCAGTCACCAAGACTGATGCCCAGCCTTTGCCAAGGACAGATGAGTTGGTGGATAAACTTGGTGCAGCCAAGTACCTCAGCACACTGGACCTTACGTCAGGCTATTGGCAAATAGCCCTGACAGACCATGCCAAGGAGAAAACTGCATTTTCTACCCCAGTTGGCCTATACCAATTCAAGGTTATGCCTTTTGGACTGGAAAATGCACCTGCAACATTCCAAAGGATGGTGAACCAAGTTCTGGCTGGGATGGAGGACTTCTGCATGGCATACTTGGATGACATTGCAGTCTTCAGCCACTCCTGGGAAGAACATGTGACCCATTTAGGACATGTTTTGCAGGCTCTTGAGCAGGCCAATCTGACCATAAAGGCAAGCAAGTGCCAAATTGGTCAGAGTAAAGTGGTCTACCTTGGACATGAGGTAGGAGGTGGAGAAATAAGGCCTTTGCTCAGCAAGATTGAAGCTGTGCAAAATTGGACAACACCTACTACTCAGACCCAGGTGAGAGCCTTCTTAGGCCTCACTGGGTACTACAGGAATTTCATTGAGAACTATGGGACCATAGCTTCTCCTCTGAATGTGATCTCCTCTCCAAAATTCCCTAAGAAGGTCAAATGGACTGAGGAATGCAATCAGGCCTTTGAAAACCTGAAGAAAGCTCTCTGCCAAGCTCCAGTACTCAGAGCTCCTGACTACCACCAAACTTTCATTGTACAAACTGATGCTTCCAATGTAGGTATAGGTGCCGTCCTTAGCCAACTGGATGAGAAGGGTAGAGAACACCCCATTTGCTTCATCAGTAGAAAACTGAAGGATCCTGAAACAAGGTGGGCAACAATCGAAAGAGAATGCTTTGCTATTGTGTGGGCACTGAAGAAGTTTAGGCCATACTTGTATGGTTCTACTTTTGTCATTCAGACTGACCACCAACCCTTGAGATGGTTAATGCAAATGAAAGGGGAAAATCCAAAACTATTGAGATGGTCAATCTGCCTCCAAGGGTTTGATTTCACCATTGAGCACAGGTCAGGGTGTCACCATCAAAATGCTGATGGACTCTCTAGGATGTATGTCATCGACTAGAGGTATGAGGTTCATCCAGGAGTGGATTAAATCCTCCTGTCCCTTAGTCTGGGGGGGGGGGGGCGAGTGTTAGGAAGAATTCTCTGTTTAGGCTGAATTTCCTAACCTAGTGAGTCCCCCAGCAGCTTTGCTGGATTTTTGGGGTTTATTTTTTTCTCCTGCCAAGAGTGAGACTTTTTTACCCTCACTCTTGGACATGACTTGAGAGTGTTCTCTGTGACTTGCTATGTGCTTATGGGCTAGGGGGTAATTTTCCCCATAGGCCATCATTGGTTTTTGAATGTGTGTTACACAGCAGCCTCAGTGCAGTAGCACAGGGGTGTCTTAGAGACCCCCAAACATAGACTCCACACCCTGGGACTGACTACTGTCTCCCTGGGTCAGTAAAGTTACCATTGACTTTACTAGTCTTAACTTAGGAACTTAACCAGTACAAACCATCTTACTGTGGAAGTACTGGTAGGGGCAATTAGATTGCCCCTGGGTCTGTTGTCGAGGGGGTACTGTCCCGTCCCCCCTCGCCGAGTTCTGGCTGGTGGCAGTGGATACCACGGAAATATTCCACCGGAATATTTCCCAATGGGATTTCCCATTGGTTTTTGATGCACCACTTTTTGGTGCAATGTTAAAGATACCGCCGGTTTATTTAATTAATATAAATTCACCGGTTGGGATTTTTTGCCAGAACTCGCCGCCAAAATGGCGTCTAGGTTCACTTCAGTAACCCTGAACCCGAGTCAAGCCTTTGTTCCACTTTTGGCGGGCTTCTGCACAGAAGCCCTCCAAAGTGGTGCCATTCTGTCTGGGCACCACAGGGGGTGTGGGAGGGGGTTTAGGCACCCTGGACCGAGTTGCCTTGCCAACTCAGGTCGCACTCTAGTGTGATTGGCCCAAGTGGTGAGCCACCCCGCTCACCACTTAGCATGTTTGAGTGACAGCTAGGCTGTATGAATGGGGGTTTGCTGCATAAAAGCAGGGTTTTTGGGACTGGTTCTTCAGAAGTCGCCACAGGACCTAAGAAGCCGAAGAGGGAGAAGCCGAGCCGACCTGCCAAGACGACACCACCGGTGAAGCCCTGCAGAATCGTCTCACCACTTTTCCCGACGACAGAGGAGATCTCCCGCCGGAGAGTCTTCTTCCCTTAACTGGTGGGGACAACCAGTTGCTGCCTTCTTTTCGCCGTCCCGAAGCATCTCGTGGCCGCCTTGCCTGTGCCAAGCACCCCGGCCAGCGGGCTACCACTTTTTACCTCAACCGCGAAAGAGGGGTAAAAATCCTTTGTGACCGGAGAACTCCACGGCTGGCCTCATCCCTGGTAGTGCAACGACCTGCAGCCTTCCTCCCCGTCGAGATCACCTCTTCCTCGGGATGACGCCGCGACTTGCACCCACTACCAGGAACGACTACCACCGCTGGAGGAATCTTTCCACTTTTAAAGGTACTGTGTTCCGCCCGGCCTCCCTTGCCACTGATTGTACGGGGTAGATTTAGCCCTCGGCTCTCGAACCTGGGTAGGTCTGGGACACCCTAACTAAACTTTTCAGAACCATAGTAAAACCGTTTTCTACTTACCTGCAAAGACTTGTGACGTTGTGTGATCTTGGGCACATTTTCGCCTGGCTCCCTCTAATGCGGGCCCCGAACTAATTCTCTTTGTTCCACTATTGACTGTCTTTGCTAACCTTATGTGAAAAGTGTTTTACCTTACTGCTCTCTTTATTTTTGCCTTTTTCCCTCCCTTTTGGTAATACTTGTTGGAGTACCATCTAACGTTAAGTGCTCACCTCTGGTTGGAAATAAGTGGTGTTAGAATTGTCCAACAAACGAGTAGGGATGTACATATGAGTAATAGTAACTGTGTTTGACTTTATCTTTTCTAATGTGCTAGTGTAATTTATGAGTGTACCTTTAATAAATAAGTTTATACTTTTACACCTAGCTCTGGTCAGTGTTTGCTTGTGCTATTGTGCCTCTGTACCTATTATGTATCCTCTGTATACTGCCTAACTCTTCTTGAGGGAAGTCTGACTGCTCAGCCACAGCTACCACAGTGATTCTGTGTGGTACAGACTGCTACCAAGTGGGTTTACTGCCAACACCTGTAGACTTAAATCTTTTGCAGTGGTCCCAGAGGGAACTGCACAGGTTTCTGCCTAACACTCATGAAACATGCAATGGACGAAGGATGGATAGATCCGGAAGAAAAAGACTTCTGGTCAATACACACCCTACCATTCCGGCTTTCTATATCATTCCAACAATTCATAAAAACGACAAAATACCTCCTGGAGACCCATTGTAGCGGCGATAAATTCTATTCTTGAGCCGCTCTCAATCTATTCAGATTGGTTCTTAAGACCCTTTGTGTCCCAAATGACATGATATGTCAAAGATACGACCAGTATGTTAAAAACATTGGAGACTTTTCAACTCAATCCATCAGACATCTTGGTGACCTTGGATGTGGTTAGTCTTTATACCAGTATCTCACAACAGGATTTTTTGAAGGTGATGGCAAAATACTTAGACAGACGCACTAGAACACTCAACAGTGTCCCCACCGCATTCATTTTAGAATGCATAAGACTAGCTCTAACAGAGAATTTCTTCCTATACAACGGACGTTTCTATAATCAACTAAAGGGCACAAGCATGGGAGCGACTTTCGCCCCAGATTTGGCAAATTTATATATGGATGACCTTGAACAACAAATCATTTTTGTTTCTTCTAACCCTTTCTCCGCATCGATTATAACATGGCTACGGTATATCGATGATAGCTATATGATTTGGAGAGATACATCTAACAACTTGACAAAGTTTCATGAATGGCTTAACGCGTAGAACTCTAATATACAGTTCACTATACACACCGACCTGCATACCATACCGTTTTTGGATCTTCAAATACAAAAAACCAATACAGGTAGCATAGAAACAGTCTTATACAGGAAGCCCACAGATAAAAACACATTACTCAATTATCACAGCTTCCATCCTTTGAGCTTAAAAGAAGGACTTCCGTATGAGCAGTTTCTGCGCATCCGCAGAAACTGTACACAAGTTGAGATGTACAAACAATATGGGAAATCCTTGAAAACAAGGTTAAAAGATAGAGGCTATCCGAAAAAGATAGTCCACCGTGCATATAAAAGAGCACTGCACAGCAATAGGATCGCCAGTCTTGAATCCACGCACCGGCAAAAAGAAGAAAAAATAACATGTGTCAGCACATATAGCCCTATAAGTAGCCATCTTAGAAAGATCATTAAAAGGCACCGGTACATGATGAAAACTGATGATTTTAATCCTCCCATGCCTCGTTTTGCCTTTAAAGACAATGCAACATCAAGGACGCCTTGGTCCACACTTATCCCGTTGTGCCCAAGGCGATTACCACCCAGACACAACTCTGGGGCCTACCACCCGTTGTGGGGCACCATCGTTGTGGAAAATGTTCAGTCTGTGCACAGACCACCACTATGAAAAGCATTCAACTACGTAACACCATAGTACAGTTTAAGACATTCACCAATTGCCTTACTAAATGGGCTGTATATGCTATAAAATGCCCCTGTAACCTAGTATATATCTAGAGAAGACTAAACGACAGGTACGTCAGAGAATTTGTGAACACAAATCTTGTATTCGGAATAAAATTGATAACAAACCCTTAGTGGCCCACTACATCCATCAACAACATAAATGCACAGATTTATTATGGTGTGTCATACAAGTTATCAAACCATCCCCGAGAGGAGGCAATATGGATCTCAACCTCACAAGATGCGAGCAGAAATGGATTTATAATCTAGATACGGTTAAAAATGGCCTTAACATCGGCATAGAATGGAATGCACTCATTTGATGCCACCCCTTTTCCAACATTTGATAGATGAATATCATTGAAGGTCCCCCTTCTTTAAGGGTCCCCCTTCACTTTTTCTAACTGGCCGTCTAGTACCAGTATCCTCAATGTTGAAGATAATATAACAAACTTGTGTCAATATGTCTCCACGACTACCACTAGGCAACTCAGAGTACAGGCACAACCTAAAGTGCGCGTTGACATTTAGCTATAACCAATATAGCAAACATCCGAAGTATAGAGCACATCCCTTTCCCGGTATAAATACCGCTCAGGTATAAATACCGCTCAGCAGTCCAGCATAAAAAAAGAAGAGATGGGTTGTGGACACATCAAGCGCTAGGCTTTTTCGGCATAACAAAGAGACGGTACGTGTGGGCACATTGAGTGTCTGGTAACCAGGGCTATCTTTTGCACATTGGCACTTAAAAACCACCAATATAAAGAAGCATTTTTTCTCCCCACATACTCTTGCAAGACCGATAATACAACCTATAGGTCTCCCTCCTTGAACCAAAAAGAGGTGCCATGCAAGTGTAAATTGTAACGCTCACCTGATTCCCGCAGAGGCGCCGGTCTTGACTGGGTGAATGCCGTATCTTCAAAGGTGATGTGTAACACACGGTTGGCTCTTTGGGCTGGACCTCTGTGCACTGTATGTCTGACTCGAAGAGTAAGATGTCTGCAGATAGAAAATATGGGATTAATGAACTGGGGTTATTGGGTGCCTCTCTCCTCTTCCCTTTCTCTTCTCCTGTAGAACCACAAAGGTTAATGCCCTCACCTTAGGTAAGTGAACGCCGAGCTCTCCATCTGCCTCGGGGCAGGGTGCCGTAACCAGTTTCTTCACTGGATAAGGGTGCAGGCCTCTTGACCTCAGAGGACTGCTGTCCGTCGTTAACTGCACGAACGGTAAGTTCTGGGCACTTCAAATGTCTTAAAAGTCTTTTGTAATGATATCTCTTGTTTTGCAGGGTTCCGGCGATGGCGGATGGCGGGCTGATGAGAGTTGAGGATCGAACCCGAGTGAGGAATAGAAGCGCCTGGAAGCACGTCAGTAAGCGCTTGTAGCCTGCTTCACGATGCGCACTAACTGTCCCTTTTATCTTGCAGGTACAAGTTTGGAGCTTTAGAGAAGCCGAAGGGTGCTGGAATACCCACTGGATTCGGCGTGGGAAGGAGTAATGGCACATGAGTAATAAAGTTGCCCAATGTCTTTAAACGCACCTTCTTTTGTCTTTCAGATGCGGGATGCAGCGCGAAGGCCTCCGGAGCGTGCGAAGAGCTGGTAAGCTTTTGTCTTTCAGATGCCGGAATGCAGTGCGAAGACCTCCGGAGCATGCGAAGTGTAGGTAAGCCTTTGTCTTTCAGATGCCAGAATGCAGCGCGAGGCGTTGGTGACAGCCGATGGACCAGGTAAGAGATGCGCTGCCACTGAAGAACGTAGTGCTAACCTGTTCTTTCTTTGTCTTTACAGGTGCTGCTGAAGACTGGATTCCAGGATGGTAAGCCTTTGTTCCCTTAGGCCCAGGATCAGAAGCAGAAGACACGATGAGCGTTCTGCTGCAGAGAATGCAGAATAACGCAAAGCAAGATTCATCCATCGGGTGTGGTTTAAATAGCCTCCTGTAGTGCTTAGGTGTCTCCTTCCACAGCCTCGCCTAGGTGAGAAAAGAGTTCCTGCTTTCCAGAAGAGTTCCAGTGTTCTGAACCTAGGGAGTGGCTCCTGCCCCACCCAACAGGAAAAGTAGTCCCAAACAGAAGAGGATCAGGGGCTCAACTGGCAGGTAAGTAAGCAGCATGGTCTGCTGCAGGTAAGTCCACCCAAGCATTATGAGCCCGGCGCTTCCAGCGCTGGGACTGGGCATTTTTATGAGCCTGGTGCCACTGGCGCCAAGACAGGGTCCAAAAGGTCCCAATTGGGACTGGCTGGCACTCGGAACCGGGGTTATGGGTCTGCTTCCAAGGGAGTCGGGCAAGTCCTGATCTTTTGGAAGCAGAGATCATGACAGCACCCCCCTCAAGGCCCCTCCCAAACCGGGCTTCTCCGGGGTTTTGGGCTTGTTAGGAAATGTTCGATGAAATCTTTTGATTAGACCAGGCGCG
Source organism: Ambystoma mexicanum (assembly GCF_040938575.1). Taxonomy (NCBI): domain Eukaryota; kingdom Metazoa; phylum Chordata; class Amphibia; order Caudata; family Ambystomatidae; genus Ambystoma; species Ambystoma mexicanum. Next base: position 1,219,754,194 of record NC_090931.1, read on the forward strand.
TGGACATATTCTGCAGGTTCCCAGGATCTTTCTTGGGGACCGTAGCCTTTCCAGTCAATCAGGTAAAATAGTTTAGATTTGGAGATCTTGGAATCCAGGATGCTTTTGACTTCAAACTCGAGTTCTCCATCAACTAGAATAGGTTTTGGAGATGTAGTTAGTCGGGTTTGAGGTTGCACGGGTTTTAATAGAGAGACGTGGAAGACCGGATGTATCTTCATGTGAGGGGGCAAGTCCAACTTAACCGCTACTGGATTTACTATGGTAGTGATGGAATAGGGACCAAGGTATCTTGGGTTGAATGTGCGTGGTCCTTTTAGAGGTAGATATTTGGTGGATAACCAGACTTGATCTCCTACTTGATATCGGGGGGCTTCCTTCCGATGTTGGTCTGCTCCTTTCTTGTATTGTTCTTTAGCCCTTTGAAGGTGAGAAACGGCTTCCTTAAAGGCTTGGGTGATTGTAGAATGCAGGTGGTCTACTGCTGGTGTTCCAAGATCTTGGAGTGGATCCAACTCCGAGGTTCGAGGGTGACTACCGTATAAAAGAAAAAATGGGGTCTTCCCAGTTCCCGAGTGGACAGAGTTATTGTAGGCATATTCGGCTATCCAAAGGATATCTTTCCAAGTTTTTTCAGTTTGTTGTAGCATGCAGCGCAAATACTGTTCCAGAGTTTGATTGGTCCTCTCGGTTTGCCCGTCGGTTTGAGGGTGGTGGCTGGTCGAAAGTCTCACATCAATTTGAGCCGACCGACAGCAACTTCGCCAAAAATGAGAAATAAATTGACTACCTCGATCCGAAATTAGAACTGAAGGAAAACCGTGCAGTCGGACGATGTTTTCGAGAAATTCTCGGGCCAGAGTTGCTGCTGTTGGTAAGCCTTTGAGTGGAATGAAATGTGCCATCGTGGAGAATAGGTCCACGATTACTAGGATCGTATTGTATCCGGAGCATGGAGGTAGATCGGTGATGAAGTCCATAGAAAGCGTATGCCAAGGGCGAGGCGGGATGTCAATAGGGCATAAGAGGCCGGCTGGTTTTTCTTTTTGACTCTTGTTTTGGGCGCATACTCCACAGGACATTATAAAGTCTCTGATATCTTTTTTCCAAGACGGCCACCAGAAGTAGCGCTTGATCTTTTCCGAGGTCTTGGTCATACCGGGATGTCCTTCCATTAAAGAATCGTGATAACAAGAGATTACCTTTTTCTGTAAATCTGTGCTGGGCAGGTTTAACCGTTCTTGGAAATATAATAGGTTGTCCTTCACCGTAAAGTCCTTTCCCTGCAGATGCCAATTCTGTATGTCTGCTGGAGTTACCAGTAGCCTGGCTTTATCCTTAACTTCCTCTATGGATTGTGTGGCGATTACACCTAGAATTCTTTGTTCGGAAATGATAGGTACAGGTTTAGGATTGATCAAATGTTCTTCTACTCCCATCCGAGAAAGGGCATCAGCTTTACCGTTTTTTGTACCAGGTCGATAGGTAATTATGAAGTCAAACTTGGCAAAGAATAGTGCCCAACGGAGTTGCCTAGAGGATTGAGCTTTTGCGGTTTTCAAATATTGCAGGTTTCGGTGATCTGTAATCACAGTAACGGTGTGTCGGGCCCCCAGAAGATAATGCCGCCAAGCCTTAAAGGCGGACTTGATAGCTAGAAGTTCCTTATCAGTAATAGTGTAATTGATTTCAGGAGGCGAGAATTTGCGGGACCAAAATGCCACGGGATGCAACTGATTGGTTACTGGGTCCTTTTGTGATAGAACTGCCCCCATGGCAAGGCTCGAAGCATCAGTTTCAACGATGTAGGAGAGTTCTGGGCGAGGATGTTTTAAGATCGGTGCAGAGATAAATCTAGTCTTCAAATTCTGGAAAGCTTGTTCCGCCTCGGTAGACCATTCAAAACGTTTGTTTTTCTTTAACAAGGCGGTGATGGGCTGGACTATTCGAGAGAATTCTGGGATAAACCTGCGGTAAAAGTTAGCGAAGCCTAACATGCTTTGAACACCTTTTACGGAGGATGACGATGGCCATTTGAGAATTGCATCGACCTTCTTTGAATCCATACGCACTCCGCTAGGTGATAATATGAATCCCAAGAATTCAACTTCAGTCACGTTGAAAACACATTTTTCCAATTTAGCGAAAAGTTTGTGTTGACGCAATCTCTCGAGGACCATTTTCACGTGTTTCCGATGTTCAGTTTCCGATGAAGAATAAACGAGGATGTTGTCAATGTAAACAACAACACACACATCTATGAGCTCTCTGAGGAAATCGTTCATAAAATATTGAAAGGCGGCCGGGGCATTGCAAAGTCCGAAGGGCATGACCTGATATTCAAATAGCCCATACTTGGTGCGGAAGGCCGTCTTCCATTCATCGCCCTCTTTTACTCGTACCAAGTGGTAGGCTCCTCTAAGATCCAGCTTTGTATACATGCATGCTTTTCTGACTTGGTCCAGGAGTTCAGGGATCAAAGGTAACGGATATCTATTCTTAACGGTGATCTGGTTCAGGGCACGATAATTTATACAAGTTCTAAGGTCCCCTTCTTTTTTTGGAACGAAGAACAAAGCTGAGGAAGCAGGGGACTTGGAAGGACGAATAAACCCATTCGCTAGGTATTGATCCAGGTATTGTCGGAGGTGAAGATTCTCAGGCTCGGTGAGGGCATACATTCTACTACAAGGAGGAGTAGATCCAGGTATCAGGTCTATCTGGCAGTCATAAGACCTATGAGGAGGTAGAGAGTTAGCCTGATCCTTCCGGAAAACATCTTGGAATTCTAGGTATTCAGGAGGTAACTGGGGAGCCTCCGAGGAAATTGCTGCCAGTGCAACACCAGGTCGAGGGTGACAAGTAGAAACACATTCTGGAAACTGAACCGTTCTTGCTCGCAAATCGATCTGAGGATTGTGCTTCTCTAACCAAGGAATTCCTAGAATAATCTGGAACTGAGGGGCCTTGATCACATCGAACACGATCTTCTCATGGTGTCCATCTTGACTTACTAGCGTCACTTCTTGGGTGGTATGCGTTACTGGTCCGGAGGCTATCTCCGTACCATCCACCGTAGTAATGACGTCCTTTACAGCCTTTGGACAAAGAGTCAGATTCATCCTCAAAACCATTTCATGATCCACATAATTGCCGATGGCACCGCTGTCGACGTAAGCTTCAATCGCATGTAATCGATCCGGATGTTCAGGGCTAATGAGGACCATAGGTATCACGAAATGCGAGGTCACGGAACTGGTTTTAACGCTCGGCAAGAGGACCTCTATTCTTGTCGGGCGAGGTTGTTTCCCTGCTCAGAGTTTGTGACCCTGGTAACTGCTCCTACTGCCTTCTTGGCTGGTTTCACCGGACAGTCTCGAAGAAAGTGCCCCGAGTTTCCGCAATAGAGGCATAATTGCAGCTGTTTTCTCCTTTCCCGCTCCTTTTGTGTTAGTGGTCCTTTCAGGCCCCCTATTTGCATGGGTTCTCCGGAGTCTACTCCTTTGGTAGGAGTTGGTGGTTTGGAAAATACTCGAGCATCAAACTTGGAACGATCGGCCTTCCTGTTCTGCAGTCTGTGGTCAATTTGAACGACTAAGTCAATATAGTCCCAACAGTCTTGCGGGGGATTCACTACTTGGGCTAACACATCTTTGAGCTCTCCACGTAGACCTCTATAAAACAGCGTAATCCTTTTGTCCTCAGTCCATCGAGTTTCCACTATCAGTCTGTTGAAAGACGCAATATAAGCCAAAAGGTCTTGATTACCCTGTCGCAATGAAAGGAGCTCATTGTCCAAGGCCTGCCCCAGTGAATGTCTTGCAAACAGTTTTTCCATACTGAGCTGAAAAGCTTGAAAATCATGGAGAACCGGATCATCTTGATTAACTAGAGGGATCGACCAGTCTGCCACATTGCCACTAAGGTACGAAAGCACGAAAGCTACCTTAGCTTGATCAGTTGGAAAGGCTGCTGGCCGGCATAAGAAGTGCAACCGGCACTGATTAATAAATACTGCAAACCTCTTTGGGTCACCAGAAAATCGTTCGGGCGGAGCCAGAGGTACATTCCCAGGTAGGTTGATCTGCACTGGGTTCGTAGAGGATGTTGAAGGAAGATTTGCCCCTGATGCGGGTAACGGAGTTTGTCCGGCTTGTGACTGTAGCAATTGTCTAGCGAGATCGTCTGTGCGCTCCTTGGAAATAATCAGTTCCCTTCTTAGAGCATTCGTTTCCTGACGGGCTGCATGCACTTCTGCTCTTAGTTCCCCAAGTAACTGGGCTACCTGGTCGGTATCCGAGGTTTCCATAGCGCCTGGGTGGGAATTTTGCGGTGGGCTTTGCGTTCTGTAACGCTCACCTGATTCCCGCAGAGGCGCCGGTCTTGACTGGGTGAATGCCGTATCTTCAAAGGTGATGTGTAACACACGGTTGGCTCTTTGGGCTGGACCTCTGTGCACTGTATGTCTGACTCGAAGTGTAAGATGTCTGCAGATAGAAAATATGGGATTAATGAACTGGGGTTATTGGGTGCCTCTCTCCTCTTCCCTTTCTCTTCTCCTGTAGAACCCCAAAGGTTAACGCCCTCACCTTAGGTAAGTGAACGCCGAGCTCTCCATCTGCCTCGGGGCAGGGTGCCGTAACCAGTTTCCTCACTGGATAAGGGTGCAGGCCTCTTGACCTCAGAGGACTGCTGTCCGTCGTTAACTGCACGAACGGTAAGTTCTGGGCACTTCAAATGTCTTAAAAGTCTTTTGTAATGATATCTCTTGTTTTGCAGGGTTCCGGCGATGGCGGATGGCGGGCTGATGAGAGTTGAGGATCGAACCCGCGTGAGGAATAGAAGCGCCTGGAAGCACGTAAGTAAGCGCTTGTAGCCTGCTTCACGATGCGCACTAACTGTCCCTTTTATCTTGCAGGTACAAGTTTGGAGCTTTAGAGAAGCTGAAGGGTGCTGGAATACCCACTGGATTCGGCGTGGGAAGGAGTAATGGCACGTGAGTAATAAAGTTGCCCAATGTCTTTAAACGCACCTTCTTTTGTCTTTCAGATGCGGGATGCAGCGCGAAGGCCTCCGGAGCGTGCGAAGAGCTGGTAAGCTTTTGTCTTTCAGATGCCGGAATGCAGTGCGAAGACCTCCGGAGCATGCGAAGAGTAGGTAAGCCTTTGTCTTTCAGATGCCAGAATGCAGCGCGAGGCGTTGGTGACAGCCGATGGACCAGGTAAGAGATGCGCTGCCACTGAAGACCATAGTGCTAACCTGTTCTTTCTTAGTCTTTACAGGTGCTGCTGAAGACTGGATTCCAGGATGGTAAGCCTTTGTTCCCTTAGGCCCAGGATCAGAAGCAGAAGACACGATGAGCGTTCTGCTGCAGAGAATGCAGAATAACGCAAAGCAAGATTCATCCATCGGGTGTGGTTTAAATAGCCTCCTGTAGTGCCTAGGTGTCTCCTTCCACAGCCTTGCCTAGGTGAGAAAAGAGTTCCTGCTTTCCAGAAGAGTTCCAGTGTTCTGAACCTAGGGAGTGGCTCCTGCCCCACCCAACAGGAAAAGTAGTCCCAAACAGAAGAGGATCAGGGGCTCAACTGGCAGGTAAGTAAGCAGCATGGTCTGCTGCAGGTAAGTCCACCCAAGCATTATGAGCCCGGCGCTTCCAGCGCTGGGACTGGGCATTTTTATGAGCCTGGTGCCACTGGCGCCAGGACAGGGTCCAAAAGGTCCCAATTGGGACTGGCTGGCACTCGGAACCGGGGTTATGGGTCTGCTTCCAAGGGAGTCGGGCAAGTCCTGATCTTTTGGAAGCAGAGATCATGACATAAATACTCTAAAGTTGCCCAAAATAACTGCATTACAACTGGGTAGTATATAAGGCATTCTTTGAATATATGATGCCAGCAGCTGTTATAAATAGCGTGAGTACACTACATAAGCAGGTGCAACACTACAAAATATGTCACTTATGCGGCCGTTTCTATTTACAATAAAAAATAAAATACGGCCTTTATTGGCCTTACACTACACGTTCCAGCAGCCCTGTATTCACGTTTTAATGGCTACAAACGTGAGGTAATCACGGGTTTCCAATCACGTGACTTAATTTAAACACACCATCACTCTGCAGAACAAGCTCTCGCCGATCTTGCAGATTTCCAGCTTTCACTTGGGCACACAAACGGCATAGATCAAGGTAAGCGCTGGCAAAGCTTTAATCTATCCAGGGGTCTAGATTATACAAGCCTTATCCGCACTGTCAGTATGGCATTGCAATTGAAATGACAGATGTGCTCGCTCGTAAAATCTGATAATAACGGCAATGACTGCAGCAGGTTATGTAAACATGTGCGTTTTAAACAAACACTGTAAAGTAATGTTGTTGGTTGCAAGGCAGTGACCACGGTACTAAGATGCTCGAACACTGCATGTTTTTGTAATTCATGACAGCAGTACATTTAAAACATGTTTAGAAAATATAACAACTAGCCACTGCCACTTCATGTACCCCTTGGCTACAGACCTCAGGCGCGAGACCACAATGCGTTTAAAACACCATGTATAAGCCACTTTAGAACACCAAAAGCCCAGTATATTTAATTATAGGCTTCTAGAAATTTATTACAATCTGTGGCCCAGAGTCCACTTGTAAATAACAACAGTAACAAAAGGGCCAAATAGATTGATAATTATTATCTTTTAACCTTAAATCTGGATATTAAATCCCCCAATATATCCATTTATTAGCGTGCTCTTTTCCTTTGTTTTAGCCAGCACCACAATTACTGGAATAATAGTCCATGTCCTGCCTCTGAATGGTACCATGTGGAATTCAGAAAAATAAAGATCGATTTCGAAGATAAAGATACAGAAGTTGCTAACCTGTACGTTTTTTAAGCTCATTAAATCAATTGTCCATATCAGCAAGAACATAACACTAAGAAATTGTTGTTTCTAATTAACCATAGGAACCAAGACCAGGGATGGTAATTCCTTGCCACATCCGAGAGTCTGACCAAGCTCAATAGCCCAAACTTCAGTCTATGGACCATAGGTGGGTTTAGTGTGTGTGTGTCTAGAATAGTATAACCTAGCCATTGCCTTGATTCAATCCAGTTGGGAACTACAAATCTTTTCTATCTCCTTTTATATATGAATACATGTACATTTATCTTTTTAGATGTGCTTGTGTGCTCAATGGGGAACAAGAATAATCTACCAAAAGTAACCGTTGTCCTGAAGATGGCCCAATATTCATCTTTGTGACCACTGTTGACAGAAGTGGTACACTATAACGGGCCGAAACATATGTCGACTGCTTAAGGAAAAATCTAATGTTTTTTTTTTCCCATGTCATGAATGCATATTCTGATTTACTGTTATGCACAAAGTTTTTTAAGTTCTAGTATTCCTCTGTTAGAACAGATGAATGATGACTAAATGGTTTGATTGAAAATGTATTTAGTTTGCAATGTTTTTTAAGGTATTTTTACGATTATTAAAGAGACAAAATTTTTGTATTCAATTGCATCTCTGTGCAATTTTTCCCCAACAAGGCGAAAACCTTACTAATAAAGTGTACAGGTTAACCTTTACCTTCACCTGTGATCTATACAGGACTAAAAGAGAGGGGTAGTCGATATTTCCCATAAAATTCCCTTTGAAAGCTCCACACCAAAAAGAAGACAAGGAATATTGGTAATGCACACTACCAATAACTTTGAAGTAACGTGGGTGCTGTGTCAATTAAATTTGGGACACGGGCGGGCGATTGACTGAGTGCAAAGCACTTCGTGGCAGATGATGAAGTCCTGTACACAAACGGGGAGCGGAAATAGCCAAAATCAGGAGACAAAGACAGTCCGTGTGCAAGGCAGGAGGTTTAGTACACAAATGCGCAGCGGGAGTCACAGAATCAGG